>NW_012114599.1:7639406-7664104 GCF_000951035.1 Colobus angolensis palliatus | reverse complement strand
GACGAGTTGATGGGTGCAGCACACCAACATGGCACAAGTATACATATGTAACAAACCTGCACGTTATGCACATATACCCTAGAACTTAAAGTATAACAAAAATAAATAAATAAATAAATAAATAAATAAATAAAATAATAAATAAAATTCCAACCTCTCTTAAGTTTAATGAATCATATATCCGTTACTGTTAAACTCATGACTCTGATTCCAGGTTAAAGAGTACCACATAGTCGATTTACATTTACTTATGTCCCATTAAATTGCTTTTGCTGTGTTCTTTCAGATTTTTTTAAGTGTGTCTTTTACTTAATATATAATTTCATATAGTTAGAAAGAAGAGTCAATTTTTAAACTAAAAGTTTAAATTCTAATTTAGAATATGCAGAATTTGCCTTCCTTATCTTTATAAGGTTGATGGCTAGTATTGTGCCTGGGACATGGCTGGCATCTAATAAATACTGGTTTGAATTTTTAAAAAATGGCTTTCAACACAATCAACTCCTTCCTATTGCTACAGTAAAGCTTTTTTATTTTTTATTACGATGCTCTTTTCTAGTCCTGTTTATACAGGACTTGAAATTTCTAAAACCATTTGTTTCATGCTTGTTTGCTTTCTTCTGCTTGTTTGCTTCCTTGTATTTTTAAGATCTCATATTTTTTTCAATCCTAAAATTCCATAGATTATTAAGGAAACATCAATTTAATTATAGCTCTTTAGATGACAGAAGGGGAAAAAAACCTACCAAAGTAACTGTATATATCAATTTGATAGTACATTACAATCTTATGTTAAAATTTTTAAAAAATGGTATTTTGGAAACAAGTAAATGGACTATAATGGTAGTGACTTGTTATTACAACCTGTCTTTGTTCTATTTTCCAGCCAATCAAATAAACTTAGGATAGGATGTGTACTTTGATGAAGCATGGTGGGTTTTTGTACCCATGATTTCTGTCTGCAGGAAGTCTGCACAGCATCAGATCAGGAGCCATGTCTTCCTATGGTATTTTGTTTGGGGTCCATTGTACTGCAGATTCCTAACAAATAGGAAATAGCAAATATCTCATGTCATAAGGTAAAGGGTAATACTTTTTACCAAGCATGAGTCCCAAGGGTAGCTTAAAAGAAAAACCTTTGGAATGTGAACATTGAAATTTATATAATGAACATATTTTCATCTGAGTAATTATGAGATGTATAACTTAAGCTTTAAACTGTTCCAGTTTTTTTCTTTCCTGTATCCTAGTCTGAATGAAGCTATTTTGAAAACCTAAAAGGTTCAAGCAATTATCACGTTTACAAAGGCAGGTAAAAATAGCCTGTAATGATAATGAAAAGATAGAGGGAAGGAAATAAAAGAAAGGAGAAACAAAGGTAAAAGAGAGGCAAAATGTTCTTGAGAACTCTAGAACACCCTAATCCAAATCACCAGTTGTTACTTGTCTAGTCCAAAAACGCCTGTCCTGCATTTATTTCTGAAATTTTAAATGTCCCGAAGTTAACATTTTAACTAGACCCACAAAACAAAACACAAAAATTATGTCACTGAGTTTTCTAAACAAGATGCTTGATTATGCCCAGATGATTTTTAGTTCAACATTTAATTCTTCCCTGTCATTTAGCAAGCTTTTGAGTTATTTCTCCCTAGTAAGAGTTTCCATATATCCAGAAAGTGGAAGTTACTTTTTTCATCTAAGGAAATCAAAGAGGAAGATAAATATGATCCTACAAATAAAATAATTTAATGTATTACAAATTCCCATCAAAACAATATAAGGCTGCCACTACTATTATCTGTGAATATGAATAAGCAAAAATTGATTACACAAGAATTGAAAAAAACAGATATTGTTTAACTCCCATCATATATTCATTTAATGCCAGTCCACAGATATGTTTCAAAATAATCAATTACAGTATTTTCCCCTTATTTGTGGCTTTTCTTTTTCTTTTATCAGGTGTCAGTTACCTGCAGTAAAATAAAAGATATTTTGACAGAGAAAGAGAGAGACCACATTCACATAACCTTTATTACAGTTATTTTTATAACTGGTCTATTTGATGATTAGATTTTGTTGTTAATCTCTTACTATGCGTAATTTACAAGTTAAATTTTACTGTAAGTATACATATATAGGAAAAAACATAGTATATTTAGGATTCGGTACTATCTGTGGTTTCAGGCATCCACTGGGGCCTTAGAACGTATACCTTGGGGACAAGGCAGGAGTATTGTAGAATGGCTTTGTTTGTAGTAAAAATAATTCTCAAAAGCCTATCTTCTGTAACTAGAGCAATAATATTTGAATAATAATCATAATCTTATTAAGATAATTCCTAATTTTTTATTCCAATTAATGATTTTTGTAATACAAAAATGATGGTTTTTACGAGCAGTGCCCTGATCCATTAATGACAATACTTAGTGTATCAATGAAGAAATCACATATTCATGGAAGTATAAACCAGCTGATTACCATTTAATTCATTCCACGGGCTTCTACATAACTGATGCAAAACAAATTATAGTTGGTGTTGTTTTTAAAAGTCACCAGTGGAGATTCCACTTTCTTGAATAATATTTAGTTCTAGTGACTAATTTCTGAAAATTCTTAAAGTAAAATAATTCTTACCTCTGTCGAATCTAAATTCATTGTGAAATGGTAATCCTTTTTTCTCTTTAGTTTCTAAAAGAGCTCAACTGGTAGAACTCTGAAATTTTACTTATATTCTTCAATATGAAATACTCCAAAAAATATTGTAATATGAGCAAGTAAAGTAGCATTTTGTGTGTGTTAGCTTTCAAGGAAGGATATGACGTGTAATTACATCCTTTCTATATCCCTGCATGATCATATGAGTACGTGATGTTCATATTTATATACAATGCTTATGTTCTGGGTTGTTTTTCATGGATTCTTCACTTTTAAGATCATTTTCTGAGTGCTTTCAGTGAACTTGTTGGGTAAACTGGTAAAGAGCTGCAAAACCTTTAACTCAGTTATCATCCTCCAAATACATCAAACAAGAGTTGAAAGGATTTGGAGTGAATCATTCTCAGAACTTCTGCTCCACCAGAATTATTCTCAGAGGTTCTTTTTTAAAAAAAATTTACATCTCTAATTGGACAAAAGTTAGATCATGAGGATTTTTGTGACAGTCAGAAATTAGAGAATATACCACAATTTCTTTGGAAACAAGCAGTAAGACAGATTATTTCCTAAGGTTAAAGAAACCAACATGCAGAACTGAGCCTGGAAGGCAAAGCTGCCTGGGATTTGAAACCGAATTGAGATTAGTAGAGTGTAAAGGAGAAAATAAAGTTTTTAATGTCTGTAGTCGAAAGGACGAGGGGAATGAATGCCAAATATTGCATGAGAAAGAATACCTGTACATACCAGAAACTTTGCTTTAAGTTAGCAGGTTGCTTTAAAATACTTAAAGCTTTTGAAATTGATTTAATGTTTACTTAAGTTTTCGCAATTTTTTAGAAGTCAGCATAATGTTTTGTTGAAAGCAGTCTGTGGTTAATTCTTACCTCAAATTTGCTCCAGTAGGAACATGACACTGAATATGGACAATAATAATCACTCCAACAAAGGGAAATTTAACCAATAAGATACAAAAACTGCTAGATAACATATAACTAGGAGATGGCACTTAAGAACCGTAATGAATCCTGTTCACAACAAACCTAATCATTATAAGAGGATAGGTAAATATGTGTATACATCTACACATATAGAAAAATATATATGTACCTGTATATAAACTTATATATGCATATACATATATTCAGATATAAATACATACCATGGTTAAATGGAGTAAATATCATAAATTATTCCCATCCCTCATGTTCTATACTACTATTAGGGTCATTTTTCAAACATTCACAAAAACATGACCAAAAAGCATGTGAAAAAGTTTTTATGACACAATTGAAATGACATTGCTAGTCATAAATTTTGATATTGAATTCTACAGTGTTTATGCATCTAAGTTCCCAACCATTATACTTGGATAATCTATTTCTGTATTTGTTTCTGCTATAAAACCATGTTTTTCTTGATATGGTAATTTACTAGTTTTTTTTAATGCTTGTCCCCAGAACTCATTCCTTCAGATTAAAAAAGTGTCTTTATATCTTTCATTCTCTTTTGGAAATATTTTACCTTATTTCCTCAAAATACCAAGAACATTTTGAAGGAGAAAGTAGAGACCATTTGGAAAGTTCTTGCTGAATAAGAAATATTTCCGAGACAAAATATTTTCATGCGGTAAAATATTTTCTTGAGGCAAAGTGTTTTCTTGAGGTAGTAAAATAGACCTAAATATACACCTATAAAGGCGCTACAGGTCAATTGTTAAATCCTTTATTCACTCACACAATTTATTTGAGGAGCTTCCTAGTATTATTGGATGTGGTATGAATGTAAATTCCTAGAATAAAACTCTATGAAATTTGATAAGGATGATAGTAGAGCTTTCCTCTGATAAGATTAGCTACCCTAAGCTTTGGTAGATTTATGTGGGTAAAATACTTTGGGATTTCTCACGTATTCTAAAAGCAAGACACCAAACTACCAGTGAATTATTGAACAATGAATTTCTCATATACCTGAATACCACAGTAAAGACAAACCTAGAATCTCTGCTACCAAACTATATGCAACCTGACACCTTTGAAATATTGTTATTTGCTCTGTATTTTACCCGTCTCCTAAAAATAAGCTATTTAAAAAAGCCACGTGGTTTATTAACTGGTTCAGTGTTCCTTAGCGACTGTGCCCTCTCTAGGATCCTGGGCTACAGTAGAAGACAATGATTGGTCTGTTGATACTATAAAGTCGAAGAGATGCTGGCTTGTGTACAAATTAAGCACCTTCCATGTTTCACAATCCCCAGCTCACTAAACCTCCCCTATCACCAAAACTGCCTGCCTACCTCCATGATCTGAAAGCTTGTTCTCAGCAGAGACAGAAATGAGGGAAGGGGCTGAGGTTAAGAATCACAATCTTCTCCCTATTTCATAAACATATCCCCTATGGGGACTCATCTAATGATGTGAATGACTTCTTGTAAGCCTTGGAAATCCTGTGATAAGCTGCAGGCTCCAATTAACACTGAAAAAGTTCCCTAATGGGTTATGGAACCTCCAAAATCTCGGCATAAAGATTATTGCTTAGATTCAAATGTTTCTCCACAGCATTCAACCAAATTCTAATGCAAATTCTAAAACACTCAGCTTGGTCTATCACAAAAAGAGACTAGAAAATGCTCTCAAATAAAAGAGAATGGAATGTTACACAAAGTGCCACAAAGGCACGCACGGTCTCCCAAAAGAGAAGGAAAAGGAAAGGTCTGCCTCCAAATCTCTACCCAGTACAATTACAATATTTCATTTATTTAGCTTATTGGCACACCCAAAAGGTCCATTCAACAGCCAACCACTCACCAGTCCATTTCTAGTCCACCCACACAAGGCCATTCTGTGTACACATACACATACCCCATCTGTGTACTCTTACATGTTCTCCAGCAACTTATTCTCTTGTCTCCACTCCAATTATATCGCTTCAACTTTCAAACCCATATAGAAGAAACCCACCAAGAAATCTTCAGAATGTTCCCACCAAAAAATGTCAGAATGTATGGTGACAAACTGACAGAGCAGTTATTCTGTTAGGAGTCAGAGTGGTAAGGATTCTGATCTTGGTTCTCCCTCTAATTTAGACAAAACAATGCCATTCCATTTTTTTATGTGATTTCAAATAGAGATGTGTGGCAAAGACTACTAGTTCTCCACCTTCTTCATTATTGCCGTCTGTCAGCCATGGCAATAATGTACCAACTAAACAACGGTGTTCCTAGATTCCTCACACTCAGTGTCATGAAGAGACTAATTGTAGAACTTTGAGACATAAGAGGATGTGCCACAGGGAGCTACATGAAGATTCCAAAGGGGCACTGACTGAGCTAAGAAGTGCTCCCCTCTTGTCCTCCTCCCTTTTTTTCTATTGCGTAGAACACAAACAAGATGGCACCTGCGGCCATCTTAAACTGTGAAGTGAGGATGGAAACCAGGTTCCCAGATGGTGGTGCAGAATCATCTAGGTTTCTGGCTCCCTGATGATGACAGAATGGCCACCCTAGCCCTGTATATCATACCTCCAGAAATCTTGCAGTGGAGAAAGAAACTCCTACTTTGTCTAAGCTTCTATCGCTTCAGGTGTTCTGTCATATATACCTCAATTTAATCCTCTCTGAAACAGCGTTATGCTTCTTTTCTGGCTTGAAATGATATTAAGCCCGTAAGTGATGACTTGTTGATCTAACTATTGTCCGGAAAGATTATATTCACTATAAAAATGTAAAATTTTTCAATAAAAGATTGAGTAGTGCTTTCTGCAAAACTCACAGAAGATTGGAGCAGTAACTTTAGACATATGATTGGTAGTTCTTCATAAACATTGCTAAGAGACAATACAAAAGAAACAGACATTCAGAACTCTAGCTCTTCGCATGAAATTATTTAAATGAGGCCCAGAGCAGACAGACGTACTATGAGAAAATACGAGCTTAGTTCATTTGCTAATACATTGTCAGCATCTTTCTCATTATTTAACACCTATATTTTCTATTCATTTTAATAGCTAACTTTTCCATTTTGAGCTCTCCATCCACTATCTACATTTTCTTGTTAGAGGCCTTTTCTGCAAAAATTCTGAAGTGATGTATGAGTCACACAGACCTAACTCTGTTAATTCAGCTATGCCAGGAGAAGGAACACACTGCTCACATACCAATTAGTTTGCCTGGGTTTAAGTCCTGAGCACCACTCAATAACATTCTTCTCCTAGGCAAAGAGGCACATTGAAATGTCTCTCCATGAAAAGAATGTGATAAAAGCTGAGATTTGAACAGAAATCAGGAGGCTGAAGAAAAGAAGTAGCTTGTTGGAAAGTGTTTTGACAAATAGGATTGAATCTTATTAATATCTTCAGAAGTACTTCTTGCCTTCTAAATGAGGTCTCCAGCATAACAACAATGAATGTCACCCACCTCTATCTCAGACCTCTCAAATGTGTGATTGCTTCACACTTTATCCTTAACATCCAAAACTGGTAATTGAGCTTGGTTTAACTCGAGAGACCTCAGTTGTTGAATTCTGAAGACTGTGAAACCTGCATCATCTTAGATAGTTGGAGTAAGGGACATGCTTATCACCCTATCAAAAATTTTATTTGCTATTACTTGAGTAATCAGTATGAGCCATTTTCTCTAAGGTAGAAAATTTTCACTGATTTTATACAGGCATCTGGACTAAGATCTGGCATCCAGGGTGTCCATATCTTCTACCCTGGTACTCAGCCCTGGCATCTTCAGGGTGCCATTGCTGTACACAACATAGTACCCTCCAGATGTCTCTCTACTTTCCCCCATGTCAGTCGAGATCCAACCAGCAAACAGACCACTAGGAGATATATGTTAAGGTATTTATTGCAAGGAATGGGCTTACATGATTATGAGTGCTGTCTAAAATGGGTGAAAGTCCAAAATCCACAGGGCAGGCTGTCAGGAAAGGCAGGCTGGAACTCTCAGGCAGGGACTGAGGCTACTGTCCACAGGCAGAATGTCTTCTCATTTGGGGAAGCCTGAGGTCTGTTCTTAAGGCCTTTTGATTGATTGAATCAGTATCACACAAATTATCTATGATAATCTCCTTAAAGTTAACTGATTATAAATTTTAATCACATAAAAATACTTTCACAGGAACACCTAGATTAGCATTTGAATAATTGGGAGCTGTTCTAGTAGCCTACCCAACGTGACATTAAAAAGAGCATCACCTCCCTCCTGTACAAGGTCTTTGTCACAAACTCTTAGGCGGTAGCATATATGGCCACACTCAGCCCTGGATTTCTATCCCTATTAAGAATATTGACTGTATAGAGGCCACAACTATTTGAAGTTTTGATCCTCGTCTTCCATGTCTTATGTTGGAGAGTTTCAAGAACCTCTCACTGCACTAGTCATCTCTCACTTTTTTATCCTTTCATGGCTCAGTCTCTGTTATTAAAATGTAAGTTTAAAAAGTGCCCAGTACAGCATCACCCTCACTGAGACCTACTGCAAGGGAAAGAAAACTCTCCAAGTCTGATGCAATAACTTCCTCAACTGTTACCTTTAGAGGAAATAGGACAGGGAAGTCAAGGTGTGGCCTGGTTTTAGTCCAGGTACCTGATTTGAATTTCACGTAGGCAAAGGCCACCCAGAGTCGGGTGCAAGAGTGCACCTCCTCCTTCCTCTTTTTTTCCTCCTCTTTTGCCACTTATCGTAGCAAAAGCATACCCACTCTTGTAACAGCTGTCTCTGGGGCTCTTACTCTGCCCTCTTTATAGCATCCCTGCCCTTTAGCTAAGATTTTTGCATACTGGGGCAAGAGACAAAGCCCAAAACAAAGATGATTTTACCAGAAGTCAAAATTTGCCACAACAATGGTTTGGCTGTTGGGTTGACCTTCCAGAGTTAGGAGACAGGAGAGGAGGATTTGCTAAAAAAAATTAATAAAGGGAGTTAGAGTAGTAAAGTTTACCTTCAAAGGCACAGGCTTTGGCATAATTTGTCTTATTAAATAATCGTATGACCTTTGACAAGTCTCCCACCCTTCTTGTGTTTCAGTTTTCTTGCCTGTAAGTAAGGCGAAAGACTGAAAAATCGCTGAATTCGCTTAATAGTTCTACACTTCTTGGAACCTTTGGACATGGAAGCAACACAATGTGGAGAAGAGCCAGCCAGGAAAAGGACAGAAGAGAAATTTAAAGAATAAAGTAGAATTAAATGGAAAAGGAGGAAGAGAGGGAGTCAGGGAGGAAAGGAGCAAGAGAAAAGGAATAAGGAATGAGAGAAGAGGTGGATTGCATGAGTAATGTTCAGGAACATGTGGGTAGGGATCAAGATGGAATGGTGGGAACTGTGGCAAACTGGAGAGTTTGTGGCCAACCAAAGAAGGTAGCTACTCTATCCAAGTACTGTCGTGGCAAATACAGATCTGGTCTTGCCAGGTGTTAGAATTTTTCAAGAGAACTCTGAAATCTGGATTCTTATGTGACATCAGCCCGTTTTTAAGTATGAGCAAACTAATTCACATTTGAAAGAACAATATGCAGAACAAGCATAATATGTCTGCAGGGAGAGCATCACTTCCAGGTGAGGCATTCACTTGATAAACAACATTCAAGGAGGCACCAAAACCTCAGTAATCAACATAAATGATATTTTATGCAATATTTTTAAATGAAAATTAATGCAAAATGCATTAAGAACAAGATATCAAAATTGTAAGTAAAAACAGGATACAACTCTACAGTTCCAAAAGACCCATCCCTCATTTTACTCTGATTCTGTCTCTGCACCCTTTATAGCCTCTGGATTAAAGGCTCACTGATTCAGAGCATGGTGATGCCATATATGCAAGTAGGAAACCAGAAGAAAAGCAGGCTTGGAAGTGAAGATAATTAATTCAACAGCAAGCATTTGATCTGAGATACTATGTGGGCCTCTAGGCAAATAAGCCTCTAAGCATTTCAAAATGGGAAAGTAATATCCATAAGTAGAAGAAAAATTAATACTTATTCAGTGTCTGTCCTATGCCAGACAGTCATCATATATCACCTCTTGTACTGACAATTCTCAACATTATGTGATAATTATGAGATTGAATCTCCATTTACAAGATTTTTAAAGGATATTAAAGTCACTGCACCAAGGTCACACAAATGGACAGTGGTGCAACTGACTTCTAGGTCTGACTCCAAAATCCATTATTTCCTGTAAACTATGCTACTTGGAACAAGTCACATGCATTTGCATATTCATCCATAAGAGGAAATGTTAGATGCTTTGAGGTCGGCTGAGATTCTCAGGAAGTTAAAATGACCCTTGCTGTTAATCAAGCCTATGTTATTGTCCTGATGACTTACTCAGGGACAGGGACCCTGCCAATCCTACTCTGGGGCCTGGGATCTTCAGTTTGGAGCCTAGAATCTTTGGTTTGGAGCCTTTCCACACACCAACAAACTTTCCCTGCAGTCACCTGGTCTTCTACTATCATAAGCACTGAATTCTGTGCTCCACTTAACATATCAAGACACCTGGTTTCCTTCCATATTTACCCACCATTGCAACCTTGTTAAAACTATGCCAGTGTCCATACTCTTTGGAGCCTGTCTGTGCCCTGATCACCAATTTCTCTTAGGACTTGCATGTGCGTCCACAGCAGCGACCCTATCACTTTGATAGTGTAGCATTGGGAAGGTCATTACTCTTCCTAATGTACCCTATTCAGAAATCTGTTAATCAAGGCAAACCTAGCTATGTCTCAAGGTATGACATTCCCAAACCTCTTGTTTAATCTTATTTTCCTAGCACCTCTTACATAGATGATCTACCAAAAAAGGTGCGGGGGGTCAGGGTAATTTGTTTCTGAAATAAACTTCATATCTTCCCCCCTCCACACATTTCCTACAGCTTTGTCCTTCCCTTAGATCACTGTCCTCTTTTTATTCCACCAGCGTGAATCCTATTATAGTTCTAAGAATAGCTTATATTTCACCATCGCCAAGAAATCTTTTTCACAAGCCCAGACTGAATCACTCTGTCCATGAACCAAGATAGTGTTTGTTTGTCATCTTTAATTAATAGCAGGTCAGCCTTATCTCCCTAACTAGAAGGAAGTTTCTTAAGGACAGGGCCTACCAATGTCTTATGCTTTGAAGATATCCCCAAAGCTTCAAGCCTAATGCAAAAGCATCAATAAATATTCACTAATCGATGTGTTTCCATAGCAGGGAAACCTCAAGTTATAGGCCAGTTTCCTCCTAAATGTCCTTCATTTCGCTCACTGTCTTTTTATTTCTAAAATACAAATAGCATTCCATGACATTTCAGGGGTATTATCAAGAAGAAGGTAGTAGAGGTATTTTTGAGATACCTACTGATATAAGGATTTTCCTTTTTGTTTCTTTCTTTGTAATCCGTAAGCATTTTCTGCCCCTAGTAAGGTAAGGGCAGACTCAGGTAAAAAAGTGGGATTTGAATAAAGGAAGTCACAGCCAGACAAGAAAAGAAAAAATAAAACCCTTCTGACCAAGGGAAAAGAAACTAAGTAGAGAAAGAAAGGAGTAGGAAGTTATTCATGAGTATCCTCTGTCTCTTGCTGTTCTCCCAGCATATTCTCAACACCAGGACTAAACCTTGGAAAAAGTGAGTGGTAGAAAGAACCCAGAGAGGCCAGAGAGACTCAAAGCTGAGGTGTTTGTTATCCTTCCCATTTGGGACTCTAGTTGGAGACCACCTTGGAAAAGGCCCTGCATTAACATAGGGTGAATATGGTAGTCAGGATGGTATGTTTTGGTGTATGTTGGTTGTGTAGAGAATACAGAACTTCCAGCAGGTCCCAAGGAGGATATACAAAGCGGTAGAGAGTTCTAGCTGGTGAGCTCACTAATAAGGTTACTGCAGAGAGAGGAAAAGTGATTCTGTAGTACAATGTTTAAAGGAGAGACTATCTAAGAAAACAAGCAAATTTGTCTCAGCTGGAATCCGGGAAACCACTGACAACAAGAGCTGAAGACAGGCAGTGGTCATCAGGCATCGGGGGGATGACAGAATCAACCAAGAGAAGGGTCATCATCACATCTTGACCATGCCAAAGAACAAACAAAAATCACATCAGTCATCTTCCATCAGCAGCAGAGGATACACAGCAACAAGGACAGACTTTGCTGCCCAGAAACCATCAAAATAAACCCCTCCATGGGAATCCAAGAAGTGTACATGGGGCACTCCTTTAACACCATGTGGAAACAAGGTCTTCATCCAAGGCTGAGAACCATCTTGGGGAGGGTGGGACAGGAAGGAGAAGATACTTGAACTAATTACCAATTCCCCCTTTTAAAATTTTGGTTTAAACTGGAGGAAAAATTAAATTAGTTTTGATTGACAAATTTTGTCTTTCTTTCCACAAGAATAAGGGCTTGAGGACAAATGAGATAGGTTACAAAATAAAAAAAGATAGTTTTCTTCACACATCTGAGTTAAAGTGTGCCAATTTTGACACATATCTTCCTCAAGATAAATTTGCAGTGAATATTTTGTACATAACTTTAGAAAGCAACTTATGCTACAAAACTAAGGACCCTGTACAACTAGATATGCTTTAATCCCTTGTTTTCTTGACTTAAAGTAGGTTAAGAAAAAAATTTTCCTCAACTGAGGAAAGAAAAAAGATTATCATTATGACATGAAATGCAGTGAAATTCTACTCTATTAGATTTTGCTAAGAAGAAGAAAGTGTCAGATGAGGAGATTTCAGGGATGAGTTATTATATTTGCAAATTAGTATACTGAAAATTACCAAGGCAGATGCCATGAATTTAAATGAGCTGTGTAATTTTTTCTTAAGTTTTAATATAAAATAATTGTTCATTTCTTCCAAGAAATAGATAAGATTGCTGATTCTTTGGTATAAATCAATATGCTCTGAACAATAAAACTAATTGCCCAATAAAGTTGATAAAATATAGCTGTATAAGCTGTAGAGTTGTATGTGTCCAGGGCTTTATTCTAGGAGCTAAATAGCAGTTTTTATTTCTAGTCAACTACTGTATTTATCAAATTATGTCCTTGACTCAGCGACAACTTTTAAAGATTTCCCTTCTACAGGAAAGCTTTAATGTCTCAACTGTGTCCTTTTTGTTGAGACAGAGTCTCACTCTGTCACCAAGGCTGGAGTTCAGTGGCACTGTGTCAGCTCACTGCTACTCCGTCTCCTGGGTTCAAGCAATTCTCCTGCCTCAGCCTCTCGAGTAGCTGGGATTACAGGCACCCACCACCATACCCAGCTAGTTTTTATATTTTTAGTAGAGATGGGGTTTCACCATGTTGGCCAGGCTGGTCTTGAACTCCTGGCCTCAGGTGATCCACCCACCTCAGCCTCCCAAAGTGCTGGGATTACAGGCATAAGCCACCGTGCTCAGCCTCAACTTTGTTCTTTGAATTTAAGAAATTAATTTTTAAAGCAGTAAGATTGACCATTATTATTTTTTTGAGAGTGTTTTGTAATATTGCAAGCAATTACATGTGTGGAAAACTAGTTATACAAAAACAGTACTCTTATGACTATTCATTGCAGAAACATATATGGGTTGCTCTATCTTCACTAAGATTATGCTATCATACTTCAACAGTTACAATGTTAAGTTCTAATATATGTAAAAAAGGATATTTTTATGCAATAATGAAAAATTTTTTTAACCATTTTGCTCTTAATCATACAGCCTTTCCAAAAAGAAGTCCAAAGAAATGAAGCTAAGCATAATTAAAGAAAAAACTAATATTACGGATGAGAGATAACAGTTCTGTAATTTTAGATTATTATGTTAAATATATTTTATTAAATATTAGATGGTAATGCTAATGAATGTTCACCCCTCAGCTTCTGCTGTGTAGCAAAATTACAAAATGTGTTTTTAATGACTCTAGCACACTGGTTATGTTTATCTGACATCTATTTGAAATTAAAATGACTGAAAATATTATACAGAAAGTTTTAACTCTAATAATCCAAAAGCACTTTAATCAGAAAACTCTCTTGTATCTAATTATGGTACAATGTTGCTTATTTTTATCCTAACTCTTTAAAAATTTGGCAGAACAAATTGCTCATTATGTATTCTGATGCCATAATAATTTAAAGTAAAAACTTAAACCAGATTTATTTTGCTTCTCTGTAAATAGGAAAATTAAACTAGATAATTTCCATGATTTCCCAGATTCTCAGATTATCTCCTCTGTTTACCTAATTTTTCATGCTAGAATTCAGCCATAAGGATGTCTATCGTGAAAATCTCTTAAAATGCAAAACAATCATGGCAGACACACAGATTATATAAGCTCAGAGGGATCTGAGGTTTGGACTGTTCCTCTGGCATTACATTTCTTTAATACATGCATGTATCTTTTATTTATGTAGGCCAATGAATATTTTTCTCCTTGTAGATTTCAAGATGTGAGTCACTTTCAGATAATAGTAACAGTAATGATGATGATGGTGGTGATGATGATAGCAAGCTATACAGTATGTGTTCAGTACTTTACAAATTTTTTAAACTTTTTTTATTTCAATAGGTTTTGGGGGAACAGGTGGTGTTTGGTTACATGGGTAAGTTATTTAGTGGTGATTCCTGAGATTTTGATGCACCCATCACCCAAGCACTGTACACTGTACCCAATGTGTAGTTTTTTATCCCTCACCCCCTCCCACCATTTTCCCCCGAGACTGCCAAGTCCATTGTATGTGGCATTACATTTGTTTCTGTCCTAACTACAGGGTGCTTTGATAATCTCTTCAGTTTCTAAACTGTAGGATGTTTGTCTGAAAAGGCCTGATTTAATTGTCACCCTAGAAAAAGCCTAAGAGCCATCCCTTAGAGAGAGTGAGTCAAAATGAGCGTCAGTGCTCATTCAGACCCCAGCGTAGTCGGATCCATCTCCAATTCTACATGGGCATCCCAAGATACTGACTGGGAACTCACCAAAGCTTGACTTCAAGAGAGTGTGACATGTGACGAATAATTTTTAGCAACTTAAGATGCTATGTGTTTGTGCATGCACACGTACGTGTATACACATACATATACATTCAGAGAACTTAGGGAAAGTTTTCAACTCTGTTCAAGCATTCAATTTTTCACCTGTAAAATCAAAGAAATGCAGTAGAGATCTCTAAGCTCTTGCCAGTTCAAAAATTCTATGATTCCTCGAGTCAAATTTCTTTCTCCCCACCACCCTTCAAAATGGTGATGGATGCAGCATAAAATTTTTCAATAAAAAGGGAGTACAATTTCACTTTAAATGAGAGGTTACACATCTAAATAGCATATTGTAAAAATAATCATATTTATACTCACCCTGAAGTTTAAAAAATTTAATGTTAGTTGTTAAAACAGAAAAAAATCAATATGAACCCAAAGCCTTAAGTACAAATATTTTCTTTTATTTCTGTCATTAGAAGTAACCCAACTAAAATGTTTGCTCAATGTCAAGTCATGTACACAGCCTTGCATCAAAAGGAACAATGAAAGAAATTATTATGATAGGAATGTAGCATCACAGTGTAATTCAAAAGTAAGGACATTTTCAAAATGTATATGACATTGAGGGAACTAAAACAGTTTACTAACTCTCATTGGCCACCTTGCAACAATTTAAGTATTCAAAAAAGAAGAAAAACGACAGTCAATTAAGTTTAAAATCAGTTGGTACAAATTGAGCAATTAAATGTCCATTATCATATTTTAAAAAGAGAGACAAAGAACATAAAACCACAAAAGAGAAGTGGTCTAATAGAGTTTAGATGTCCCCTCCAAATCTCATGTTGAGATGTAACCCCAGTGTTGGAGGTGTCTCGGTCATGAGGGCGGATGCCTCATGGCTTCCTGCTGTCCTTGAGATAAAGAGGAGATCTGGTTGTTTAAAAATGCATAGCACCTCCTCTACTCTCTCTCTCGCTCTGCTTTCGCCATGTGACATGCCCACCCCTACTTCACCTTCCTTCATGAGTAAAAGCTCCCTGAGGCCTCCCTAGAAGCCAAGCAGATGCTGGCACCATACTTGTACAGCCTGTAGAACCATGAGCCAATTAAACAAACCTCTTTTCTTTATAAATTACCTGGTCTCACATATTCCTTTATAGCAACACAAGAAGAGCCTAACGCGTGGTCCCAGCAAAATAGAATCAATTTGCATTAATATGGAGAAGAATGTTAATATATGTGAGGATTCTGCTCTATTAAATATATAAATTATGCAAATGCATTGTCCTCATCCTACATAAACAGAGTAGATACAAGGAACTGGAATAAGTCCAACAGTCTCAGTAATGCCAGAAACTGTTCCAAGAATAGGAAAGATTAGTCATCACTAGTGGTCACATACAACAACCCAGTGGAAGATGACCCAAAGCCAATCAGCACCACTGGCCACACAAAACACAACTGGGTTCCAGTTGGATGGATTAGCCAAATATTCTACAAAGAAAATTTTCCCATGCAGGCTTCATTCCTTGTCTCCTAGAGATAAAACCTCAATGGCTTTACTAATTAAAATAAGGTATTAAGATACAATAGGTATAATTTTCCAGTAATGCTTGCCAAGCAGGTCAAAATATAATAATTTCAGGACAATGTATATAACATTCCATCTAAGGAGAAATTAACATATCATCTGGAGGAAAACCCCAGGTTCTGAACAACTGCATCCCACATCTGACTAACAGGGAAGCTGGGAAGGAGGTCAGTTTGTGGCTGTGTGCCCAGCTATAACTTGAGCCAAAAGGGCTGTGCTTTCTAAAAAGAAGAGTGGGAGAATGGTTATTGGAGAACCACTGGAACACTCTGCCATGGGGGAATATTATTTAATGGATTTATGAAGAAAAAGTAGAGAATAAATCACATTTAAACAATATGGAACATTCTTCTCCCCACTTAATAGTCCTTAAGAAAGAAAATTTCAGTCAACATCCCTTCTACTGTTTATATACATTCTAATGTTTGTCGTTGCTGAACGAGTAAAAATTAGTTAACTGTCAACTTAAAGTTTCATTTCTAAAACTTATTAAAAAGAAAATTTTGCTTTCTCAACTATTTAAAAATAAATATTAGTTTATTTGTAACTCACTTAACTTCTTAATAGGGAAAAAATATTTAAAGGGTAGTGCTACCCATAAAATATGTAAAATAATGTACTCAAGATAACACTACATAATTATTAGGTCATAGAACACCCTAGTGAAAACAATAGTTAAAATAGAAAAAAATAAGCTTTAAAAACTACTGGCATGTTTTAAAAATTAAGCTGAAGTTACAAAGTAAATGTTTTATTTAATATTTGATTGTATACATAAGGACTCAAAAGGATATTACTAAAGTATGCTAAAAGTGCTTCTTCTTCTTTAATATAAGATGGTTTTCTATTGAGCTTCAAGCTAAAATACATTTAACCTGTCAATGAAAATGATATTATATAATAAGGTTTATACACTGCTATGGCTTGGATGTTTGTCCCTCCAAATCCCATGTTGAAATGTGATCCTCAATGTTGGAAGTGGGGCCTAATGGAAAGCATTGGGTCATGGGGGTGGATGCTTCAGGAATAGCTTGGCGCTGCTCTCTCTGGTAGTGAGTTCTGTCTCACACAAAGCTGGATTGGGTCTGGGAAATGGATTAGCTCCTGCAAGAGTGGTTGTTATAAAGACAGCACTCTTGGGTTTGGTCCCTCTTCACCCATGCCCACCTCCCCTTCGACTTTCTCTGCCATGCTTCCAGGCAGCACAAAAGCCCTTACCAAAAGCTGAGCAGATACCAGTGCCACACTGATTGTACAGACTGCTGAACGATGAGCTAAATAAACTTCTTTTCTTTATAAATTACCCAGCCTCGCGTATTCCTTTACAACAACACAAAACAGACTAAGATGTATATTTACCTTCCACGTGTGCAAAATCATTTCTTAAGAATCACATATATAGTAAATTAAATATTTAATTATGTATTTTAAACAATGGAAATTAGTAAAAGGACAATCAAAATAATGTTTTAGTAATATTATATTTTAGTAATAAGACTGGAAATCTGAAAATATGCTATATAATTATTAGCAATAATCACATACTGATATGCTTTTGCTCAGATGAAAATGTATGAAGAATTTTACTTATAAATGTTCGTTTTAAAACATGAATAAATTTCAACTTTTGGCATAAAACATTTCAAAAATCAAAATTAATGATTTTACATTAATAATAGACATTTTGGAGCCAATAATTTCTATGTGCTGTTAAATTATTTTTATTAGAAACCTATTGCAAGTCCACATTCATATGTCAGTCAAAATTGTCTATAAAACAAACATGTACATTTTATTATTTGTTAAACTGACCTTAAATAATATGTTACATGCACTATTTCTTTTTGGTTTTTTTGCTTTTGTCTGGTTTTTGTTTTTGTTTTGTTTTGTTTTTTGTTTTGTTTGAGACAGAGTCTTGCTCTGTCACCCAGGCTGGAGTCCAGTAGCACAATCTCAGCTCACTTCAGCCTCCGCCTCCTGTGTTCAAGCAATTCTCCTGCCTCAGCCTCCTGGAGTAGCTGGGACTAGAGGCACAGGCCATGACACTCAGCTAATTTTTTTGTATTTTAGTAGAGGTGGGGTTTCACCATGTTGCCCAGACTGATCAAAAAACTCCTGAGCTCAGGCAATCTGCCCGCCTCTGCCTCCCAAAGTGCTAGGATTACAGGCGTGAGCCACCGCATCCAGCCTGAAGGCACTATTTCTAAGGAAAATGAACTCTGATTTCCTCAATCATCAGTCAGGTAGTTTGTGAAATGACTGCCATTTGCAATCAAAATATTTTCCTTTCTTAGCCCCTCTTATCAACAACTGGGAGGAAATGTACAATATAAAGGTAGCAACCTCTCAACTGGTTTGCATCATTGTCCATTATTAGTTTTCAAATATTTTCTCCTCTGGCCCATATGGCCCCCTCACTCGGGCATTTCTAACCTGCTAGGATTAACCCCAACAATTTCCGTGCCATTCAAGAAATACATAAAGCAAGGGAGAGTGAAACTTTATAGTGACTACAGTGAATCTACTCTACAACTTACTTAAGAAAAATAAAAGACTTCACTTGTTTTTCTACAATATGGTGCAGTGGGCATCATGAAAAATACTCATCATACAGCACACTTTAAAAACCTGGATTCCATAGTAGGGGAAGAGAGAAGAAAAAGAGATGGAAAGGAAAGGAAAAGAGAAGGGAAGGGAAGGGAAGGAAAAAGGAAAAGGGAGGAAAGGGAAGGGAAAGGAAAAGAAAAGGAAAGAGAAGTGAAAGAGAAAGGAAATGGGAAAGGGAAAAGAAAATGAAAATGAAAAGAAAAAATAAAAGGAAATAAACTTCTATAACTGCATAGAAGAACTGAGAAAAAAATGAGAACAATCCTCAGAGGCCAAAAAATGGCAAGTGTAATCCAGAGGGGTAATAAATGCTGATGTTGGTATCCGTCATGGGAATATCCACTAACCCCTAGAGGTCCATAGCTTCATAGCTGGATATACACATGCCCACAGCTAGCTGTACATTGCCAATTTTCTGTCCCTTGTACCAACCTCTTGACCTGAGTCTCCTTCTGCATTCTCCAGTCCTACTGTCACTTGAGAACTGAGCATTGACCCACACCCTGAAAATGACCCAACACTTCAAAGCCCAAATCTCAGCTAACTCAATTATTTCATGGCACCAGAAAGCCAGAAACAGCAGGACTGCTGCTAGGAACAGAGAGAAGGAAGCCAGAGTTTACTTTATCCTAAAATAAGGATAAGCGCCAACCTCACCGACAGTGACTCAAGTAGACCAGAAGTCTCCTCATGACTTTGAGAAGAGGGCATTTATTCTAATCACCTCTTTTTCTTTTTGTAAATATTAGGAGTTATTACTCTGCGCAATGGACTAGTGAAGTTAGTAGCATCTCCTTTCCTTGAGACTGGATTAATTCTTGAGTCATCTGTACCAAGCCTGTGAAAGTTCTACTTAATTTTATTAACAAACCTTTTCATTTAAAATAATAAATGTTTAACAAGATCAATTTACAGGGGACCATGTGGATCCTGTTAAATAACAGATTTGTGTTTACTGCATTATAAATTACTAGGTAAAATCATAAGCCTTTATAACTGCTTGCTCACTTAGAAAATAGTACCTTCAGCCGAATTAAGTGTCTGGAAATAGAAGCAAAATTGAATTCTCTTTATGTCAAGTAAATACAGAGAAGGCCCAAATTACTTTGGTATTTGTGTAGCAAGAGGGTAGCACACTGGACAGTTCATTAGTATCTCCTATGAAGATGAAATTTGACTGTGACATTTAGGAAAGAGATTACCTACTTAAGAACACTTTGACATGTTTAATTTGAAGGATTTAAAGAGAAATGAAACTATCTTATCAGTGGGCTGCTTTCATTTAAACAACACCGTACTAGGGAGTTTAACCCAGTCTAATTTTCAAATTCTCTCTTCAATATTCAGGCCCACAAAGATCAGACATGCCCTACATTGAAAGCGATGCTCATTGCAAATGGAATGAAATGGCCCAGTTTACAAAGTCACAATGTTTTGTGATTGTCTTACACAGGAGATATCCACATCAGAAGGGAATACAGTTCTGAGGGCTTCTCACAGAGAGGAAAGGTCTGTAACAGTGATTGCTAACATAAAATTATTTGAACATTATACTCTCTATTCAATCACTCTGTGCTCCAGTGCTGTTTTAGTATTTCTGATACATCAGGAATAAAATGTTAGCATCATCTAACCTTACTTTCATCAAGGAAGGTACAATGCCAGCTGAATGGATTTGAGGAACTTGGGGTGATAAGTAGGACTAGATGTAGAACCTATGTGAGGACACACAGAAAATCCTGTGCCCTCAAACCTATTTTTTACATTGAGATAGGTGGATAGACAGACATACAGACAGATACATAGAGAATTAAGCACATAAGATCAGTCCATTTATTTATCCAGTAAAGATGTATTGAGAGTCTCAACACTATTAAGACGGTATTATTCTAAGCACTTGGGAATATAAATGAACCAACCAAAAATCCCTTTTCTCATGTAGCTTACATCTAGCTGAAGGAAGGAGATAATAAATAATAAGCATAACATATAAGCAAACCCCATAGAACGTAATACAGTGCTTGGTGCTTACTGAGGAATAAGAGCAGAGTAGGGTTAAGAGGATACTCACATTCAGAGGTCGGGTGGGGATAAGAATGGTGATCAGAGTAGAGCCCATTGTGAAGGTTATTGTTTGGTGAAGACTTGATCAAAGTTTTAGTCCTTAGTAGAAGATCATTCATTAGATAGCTAAAAAGAAATGAAAGTTTTAAGGTAAGTGATGATCATAAAAATCATGCTGATAAATATATATGTATATATTTATTTTCTCTCAACAGAAGCATAGCTTTTGAGGCAAGCATTTTCATATTATTGCTCTTTTGGGGGTATAATTTCAATTTGATATTTGAAACCTGACTTTTTGTTAATAGATACTGGTCACATCATGAATTAGCAGAAAATATGAAATTTTAATATGAGTTATTAACATTTGACTCTTAGAAAATATGCTACACAGAAGGCAATGTCCACATTCAACCTATTCACTGAATTGCTACTGTGAAGTGGGTATCTTGTTAGATATTGCAGACACAGCAATAAGCAATTTTAAACAAATAGTCAATGACCTCAAAGAGTTTGCACTCTAGTACTATTAATTGCTGATATTAATGTTCCACATTTATTATTGTGTCAGGCACTGATCCAAGTTCTTTACACATATTAACTCACCAAGACTTCACGACAAGATTATGAGGTTGGTACTATAACTGCCTCCTTTAGATAGATGAGAAAGCTGAGGCCCAGAGTAGTTCGGTGACTTGCTTCAGGCAACAGAACTAGTTAGATGAAGAGTCAAGATTTGAACCCAGGCAATGGGACCCTAGAGCTTGTTCTAGGGTGACACTCCTCTAAGAGGGTATAGATAAGTAAACAGTCACATTCAGTAAGACAGTAGAAAACCCTTTGAAAAGGCAGCTTAGATCTACCTACAGTAGGGCTGTTGTTGTCAGCATCCTCTTTTGAGCTCATGTGCCAGTTTTCAATGGAAGCCTATATACCAGCATTCTATTTAGCACTGGTTCTGCAGCAGACGTGGTAGAAGATGGAAAAAACTTCAAGCAATGTAAGGAAGGACAAATAATCCTGGCTCAGATGGGATCAAAAGCTTAAGAATCTTCTCTGCCACCCCTCCCTCCAGACATGGTTCACGCAGGCTGGGACCAGGTCAACTCCAGCGCCCCCGCGCCTCCCCCTTCCTGCCCCGCCATTCAGTGACAGGCAAATTCCCCTCAGAGCTTGCTGTCTGCCCTGGAACATATTTAAATTACAGAATTCTGTTTTGCTGAATAGTAATAATTTTGCTTTCTTTGTACATTTACATTGTTTTTATTTCATTTTTTTTAATGTTTTCATTTAAAATTCTCCTGGGCATTGTAAGTACTTTAGGTATTTAATGAACTATCTCATATAGTGTTAAGAAATTTCCCCCAGTAATATTGTTTTAGCATTTTTAATGAGAATTGGTAAAGTGGTTACAAAGTTTCAAAAGCTTTAGAGAAAAACATATATATATATATATATATTCAAATTGGTGTTCTAAGACTAATATATAAACATATTGGTCTAGTTGCCAAGTAGCAAATTAGTATATCTTTATAATGGCAGAGAAAAACCTGATTGAAGAATATTAAGCCTTAGATAGGGAATTTACAGAAATAATAAGTTAAGACAATCTATTAAGTTGACATTATTCTGTTCTTTTATGTAACATGCTATTTAAACTCTTTGACTTGGTTGCTGCTACATGGAAGAAAATCTCATATAAGAACAGATTCCAAGGTGTCACACTCATCATATATGTTTGTATACTATTCAACATTTGTCATCAGATTGATATAATACTTTAGGTGCTACTTTCCAAAATAAGCTCCACAGACTATTTTGAGGTGTATTATTTATATTTTTATAGTGATATACAATATGTTTAGGAGTCATATTTTGATAACCTGAACCATTGAGGATACATGAAATTCAACAAGGGAAGCTGTGACAAAGCCCATGCACTTTGCTCCATAGGTGAGATATGTTCCCCTGGCAACTTTCGTGGTGGAGGAAGCAAGGGAATGGTAGAAGCCAGCGTCCCAAGGAGAAAAAAACAACAGGAGAGAATAGACAATAAACTTTAAAAGGCTGGCTATATAGAATCACACTGGATAGGTGCCAACAACCTCATATTTCTTAAGGCTCTCACAATATAATAATTAGGATTCATAATAAAATATACTCTAACCATCAAGAAGTGGTTCAATTGTACTCGTTATTGACTGGGTACCAAGTGGGGTGGGGCATACGATCTCTTTGAATGATTGGAAATGTTTCAGCACTAGGAAGTATTAACAATACTAAGTTCCTATGGATCATTTCCCCCTAGGAGACCACAGAAACACAGTGAAGCTTTTTTATTATGTCAAGGGCAAGTGGTTAAAATGCTAATTAGAAACCCAACAACCTGGGTTCTAGTTTCTGCCACTTAACTCTGGGCATGTCCAGTAACCTTACAGAATTTCTTGCTTGTCATCTGAAGGAGAGTTCACTAAAACCTGTCCTTCCTATCAAACAAGGCGTTTGTGAGAATTAAATGAGTTTTTCATACGAGAACACTGTCAAAATTATAAAGAGCATCCTCTATACAAAACATTACTGAGTAAATCATAATGAATAATTTATCCTTAATGTTTTTCATTAGATCAATCAAATGATACTCTTTATAAATAAAAATGAAAATATCTCATTTGTACTTGAAGACCACATGGTAAGTACTATACTTACATAAAAATGACCTAACCAGTGGTAACGCAACACAAAGAAGTTGGCTCCAGTATTGCCTGAATATTTATAGAATTCATTAAAAGTTATTTGCTCAGCCCCACATTTGAATTTAGACAAATTAAACCATTTTCATTTCTTATGACAACCTGGAGTGAATTAATCACCAACCCTCCATCATCTAATGCTAGCAGCTATGAGATAATCTACCTGCTTTACAATTTGAATGAAAATAAACAAGTAAAAGGAACCAGTTGCAATTCTCCTTCAACCTCAGTTCCCCGCCACACATTTCTTCAACTTAAATCTATATCCCTTTTTGACAACAAAAGATCTCTGGTTGAGTGTGCCCAAACTGTTAGACTTTCCTACTGGGAATAACTAGAAAAAGAGTCCTGGGGATTAAGAATGGAAACTAGGTGTAAAGCAGATAGCAGGAAGGAGCAGAGGATTCTGAAAGGAAGCCTGGGACAGTGAGGGCAGCACAGGGGAATTACATTCTGAAGAGGTCTGTAAGGAATATCTGAGTTTGTTTTCCACTGCCACAACAGACCACAGACTGTGTACTTTATAAACAAAAGAAGTTTATTTAGCTCATGATTCTGGGGACTGGGAAATCCAAGACTGAAGGATATCTGAGGAGGGCCTTATTGCTGCTTTATCCCATGGTAGAAGGCAGAAGACAGACGTGAGAACAAGAGACAGAGAGGAAGGGGGCCAAACTCATCTTTTTTATCAGGGACCCCACTCCCACGATAACTAACCCACTCTCAAGACAATGGCATTAATCCATTCATGCGGGCAGAGCCCTCACGACCTAATCACCTCTTAAAGGTCCTACCTCTTGACCGGGAGCAGTGGCTCATGCCTGTAATCCCAGCACTTCAGGAGGCCTAGGCCGGTAGATCACAAGGTCAGGAGTTCGAGACTAGCCTGGTCAATATGGTGAAATCCTGTCTCTACTAAAAATACAAAAATTAGCTGGGCATGGTGGCGTACACCTGTAGTACCAGCTACTTGGGAGACTGAGGCAGAAGAATCACTTGAACCCAGGAGGCGGAGGTTGCAGTGAGCTGAGATTGTGCCATTGCACTCCAGCCTGGGCGACAGATCAAGACTCTGTCAAAAA
>NW_012114599.1:7607307-7638076 GCF_000951035.1 Colobus angolensis palliatus | reverse complement strand
TCTACGATACAAACCAGTACTCATCCTTGGTATCTACTATATCCTCTGATATTTTTAATTCTGATCAGCTCTATTTTTATAATTTTGACTGCAACTCACTAATGAACTGTAACTCTTAGTTTAGAAAACACTGATCTGGACACGCCTTCCTCTCAAACTCCAGCTCCTAGCATCATGCTGAGTTCCCTCAGAACTAGATACACTGACCTCATTGCTTCAGGAGAAAACTCTGATGGAAATATTCTCCCCAGAACTTCTCAGGGCCTACTTCCTCACTCATCTGGGTGTCTACTCAACTGTCCGTTTCCCCGAGACATACCCCTGACAACCTCATATCTAATCAATCTACTCTCCCACCCCAGCATAATTTTCTGTTTATGTTGCTTTACTTTTCTCCACACCACTTATTGCTGCTTTGCATATTATTTCTTTGTTTCTTCTCTCCCAGGAAAATAAAAGCTCACTAAGATTACCTTATTTCCTTAGGTAATCCCAGTGTTTAAACCAGGCTTCCTAACACACAGAAAAAACTCAAGAATTAGTTATTCAATGAATGAGTAAAATCTGAGTGAGAGTTACTGAATAAATGAATCAGCAGAGCTAAGACTATATAGGTACTTGCAAAAAAAATAGTAAATATTAGTATGTTATAATTGATATAGTAACTGTAATCATTAATAATTATCATTTATTATCTATAACTTACCAGACACTGTGCAGGGTGTCCTACATAAGTTACTTCTAGTTGTTGCAACAGCCCTGTGATGTAGTTATTTTTACAGATGGGGAAATTGAAATCCAGAAAGCTTAGGTTTCTGGTACAGGGTTGATACAGTCTGTAAAAATAGCCAGTTTTTATAATGTTGAACATCTGTTGTCAGGCATTATTCTAAGCATTTTACAGGGCAATACTGTTATAATTTCCCAATTTTATAGATTGGAAAATGCAGGCATAGGACTTGCTTAAAGTCACACAGCTTGTAAGTGGTGGCACCAGAAATACAATTAGGCAGCCTGGCACTAGAGTGCTGCTCACAGCCCACTGCTCAAAGTGGGCAGCAGCAGCAGCCAGGAGCTCATTAGAAATGCCCCACGCCCCACCCCAGGCCTGCATTCCGGTGAGATCCCCAAGCCATTCATATCCATAAACACAGTTGAAAAGCTCTGCTTTAAACCGCACTGCCTCTTAGGCAGGCAAGCAGAGATGGACAGAAATAATTTTATAATATTAGGTGTATACTTTAAATAGCATTTTAACTAGAAATATTCAACATGACTTTACACGAATTTAACAGAAGTAATCTAAAGTAAAACTAAAAGAATTTCTGAACTTCAGTTAAAAATGGCTATTTACCCCAAAATGTCACATTCATTTTAAGCAAGAAAAAAAGATTATGAAGTACATTTAGAGGATGAAACCGTTATATTTTCTTTATCTTAACCTCAGGTTTCAGCTTTAGATTATATCCACTGACTCCCTGCTATGAAAGATGAGGATGCTAAAATTGCTGCTTTCCTCCTTCCTTCCTCCTCCTTTCCCTACCTCCATGTTCATCATGGTATTTACTGGTTTTCTTCACTAAGATGTGTACTACTTCCTCTTTATTTTGTCACATTCTCTGGGTTAGTCTTTTTTCAATGTTTCTTTGGATTTAGTGTTCCTCTGTGTGCCTTTACTACCTTTTCTCCATTTCTGAGCTGAATGTTTTAATTCATCCTTTGATTGGCTTTTTGTGGTTGGTGCTGTTGTTATTGTGAGGTAGCCCTTTTTTTTTCTTTTTTTTTTTTTTTTTTTTTTTTGAGACAGAGTCTTGCACTGTCTCCCGGGCTGGAGTGCAATGGCATGATCTCGGCTCACCGAAACCTCCACCTCCCAGGTTTAAGGGATTCTCCTTCCTCAGCCTCCCAAGTAGCTGGGATTATAGGCACGTGACAGCACACCTGGCTAATTTTTTGTATTTTTAGTAGAGATGGGATTTCATTAGGATGGCCAGGCTGGTCTCGAACACCTGACCTCATGATCCACCTGCCTCAGCCTCCCAAGTTGCTGGGATTACAAGTGTGAGCCACTGCACCCAGTTGGTCAGGTAGCACTTTTTAAAGGAGATCATGGATCCCGTATTCCATAAATACTTTCATCACTAAGAATTTTTACCTATTGCCCTGATAAATAAATGAGAAATGTGGCTGACTACGTTTTGGGGGGCCTGCGCATTCCTTCAGAGCTCTATAGACCTTGCTCTCTTATCTCTAGGATCAATGCCAGGAACAAGTATGAAGCCATTTCCTAACATTGACCTCTTGTAGGTGCATTACTTTTGCCCAGAAGTACTTCTTGTTTTATTTCCTTTTTGTTATCTTTACTATTTCAACGTAATTTGTAACTTAAAATTTATCTTGATATAGATAGCTATATATTTTTACCCCTGGTATACTGTCTTTTCAACATTTTCATTTAGTTCTTTTTTCATTTCAGGAGAATCTTCTTGAATTACAGCTTAGAACACTTCTTTTCCATTTATTGGTTTTTCCATCTTAAGGACACATTTTCCTTTTGGGAATTCTTTATCTACCATATAAAGCACCACCTCTCTAGTTGTTTTTCTCTTTTTCCTTTACTTCATATTCACTGAAACTAACTCGGCCCTCTCCTTCAGGCTAGTGATTCAATTTTAAGCTTTGTCTGTTCTGTCACTTGCTGTTTGGGGTTTATGTTTTATCTGCAACAGAATTGTATTGGCTGTATAATTATTCTTGCTTCTAATTATATTGTTTTATCATAATACCTTGGGGCTCTTGTTTTATCAAATTCATAATCTTATTAGATTTTTCCAGAGCATAAAATTCTTTTCTTTGTATTATGTTTAATTTCAGACTCCTTCCAGCATGTAATGTTCTTGCCTGTTTGTTTCCTTTTGGCTATTTTATAATGGCATAGTTGTCCTGATGTTTCTTCTCCTCTGCTTAAACCCTGATAATTCAGTGTAGAAATCTCTTAACACTCACCCTTTCATATCTAAACCAGAGCATTTTCCCATCTCCAAGCTATAATTTGAGGGTGGGGTGTTTGTCTGTTGGGTGCAGAGGAGTTGTGGGGTGGGAGTGCTAACTCAAGCTGAATGCATTCCTTGATGGCAGACAAGCACTCAGCTCTTGAGAATGTCTGCACAAGAGTGAGACAATGAGCCATGAAAGATGAGCCATGGGATTTTAATTCCTCTCCGTAGTCAGATACACTTCTAATGTAAGTGGCCTCAGTTGCCCCACTGGATCCCTATTTCTGATTGTTTCTATACCTTACTTTGTTATGAAATAGCCTGCCTACATAGCTGCATTGGATTGGATTGGAGGCCAGGGGATTAGCAACTCATTCTGCTTTGAGGTATTTTCAGAGAAAACTGCCTGGTAGGCATGTACAAAGCTAACAATATAACCAACCCATCTCATCATCTCTCTGAAAAAGGATAAAAAGTGGTTACTTGAACACAGATTACTGTTCTCAGTAATGTCTATTAATTTGTCTCTTTCTCTGTGAAGCCCATGGTACAATCTACTGTTAATTTTGGATGCTATGGCATGTTTTCTTGCATTCTTACATTCAACCTCCATTGTTAAGAACAAGGACTTTAGGGTCATAACTTCCTGTGTTTCAATCTCAGTGCAACTGCTTACTCTCTCGGTTATTCCAAGCCAGATAAAACCTTTCTAAATCTCAGTTCTCTTGCCTACAGTCTGGAGTTGATGATACTTACTTTGTAGAATTATTATGGAGATTATATGAAATAGCATATATAAGGCACTTGGAATATACCCAACATATAGTAAGCACACAATATATTTTCACAATTATTGTTCTTGTCTCTGTCAGTTCAGACTGTTATGATAAAATAGCATATAAAGAGTATCTTAAATAACAAACTTTTATTTCTCATGGTTCTAGATGTGAGGAGGTCCAAGATGAAGTTGTCAACAGATTCACTGTCTGGTGAGGACCCTCTATCTGGTTTGCAGATGGCCACCTTCTTGCTGTATCCTCTCATGACAGAGAAAGGAGGGCCCTAGTCTCTCCCTCTTCATATAAGGGCATCTCATCCTGAGGGTGCCAACCTTGTGACTTTATCTAAATCTAATTACTTCCTGAAGGCCCCACCTACACATACCATCACATTGGGGACTCAGGCTTCAACATATGAATTTTGGGTGCACATAAACATTCAGCTGTAGCAACTCCTCTTACACATGTTCAAGGCATCACAGAAGTGCTGAGGTGGAGCACGTCAGATGGATTCTATTAGGGGGACACTGTAATTAGAGAGGCTTTCCAAAAGAGGTGACATGTAAGCTAAAGATTGCTGATTACAGAGGAGTGAGCCAGGAAAGAGAATGTAATTTTAGAGGGAACAGATTTCATTCATTCACTTATTCATTTATTCAATAAATATGTATTAACTACCTATTCTATGCCAGGTCCCATTCTAGGCACTAGGGAAGACAGCAGTGAGCAAGGAAGACAAAACTTTCATTCCACTGGTGGAGACAAACAATAAATAAACGCACGGTGTAATGGCAGATGCTGGAAAGGGTTAAGAAAAAAAACTATAAGGCAAAGTAAAGAAACGGAATAAAAGGAAGGAAGCATTTTTATGAATAGGATAGTTAGAGATGACCTCTCTGAAGAAACAGCATTTGAGAAGAGGCCAAAAGGAAGAATGAGTAACACCTTGAAGGTAAGATCAACACAGGGGAGAAAAAAACCCTCAGAATTTTGGGAAACAACAATCAGTTTAGTGTGGTTGGATTTTGAGACAGAAAACTGGAGGACAGGTAGGTATACACTATGCTAAGCTATGTGAACTTTACTCTGGGCTGACCAGAAGCCACTGAAAGGTTTTAAGCAAAAGGACGACAGGGTACTAATTGTGCTTTAAATAGATTACACTAGAAGCAATGTGCAGGTTAGATCTGAAACCGGCAAAGCTGGTGGTTAGAAGAAAGCATTGGGATTTTTTTTAAAGCCTCCCATCTGGAGAAGAAATGAATAATTCAAAAGTTATTTAGAGGTAAAACAAGGACTGGGTAGATGAATTAGCTCAGAGTATCGGGATCCTAACTCTGAGAACAAATGTTTAGGGTTGGGATATGGCCATTCCCAAAGAAAAAACCTGGGGGAAACATTCAAGTCTGAGAAATTCATTCCAGGTACGACTGACAGGAGGAAAACAATATAGGGGCCAAATAGCAAGTAATATGTGAACCATAAAATCTCAAGTCAAGGAAAATGTAATTCCCAATTCTGCCAGAAAACAAATCACAATTATTAATAGTCTGCCTTTCAGTTCCCAGGACTCGTTTGTCTCTAAAGTCTATTATTTGATTTTGTTTCCATGGACGAAAACAGAAAAGATAAAAATGACAAAAATCTTCTTTCAGGACCCTCTATTATGTGTCCCTTAGTTAACATCTCATTTTTATATGTATCATGATGTCATTTTGCCATTTACCCCGGGACTCCATAGTAGAATCTATTCTTCCCCAAGAGGTTCTCGTTTATGTTTTCTGGCAACATGCTAGTGGAAAGAACGTGGGCTCTGGGGTTCAGAAGACCTGGCATCCAGTCCTGGCTCTACCACAGATGAGCCACGTGACATTGAGGCCACACTCCTTCTCTCCTCTCTATCTCTGTTTTCTCCCTAGGGAAATATAAACTGGGGATGGCTTCTGAGAATTAATTGAGGTTGTGTATATCACAGTACCTAGTTCAGAGCCTGGCAAATGGTAGGTGCTCTATGAATGTTTGTTCAATTTAGCTAGAGCCTGGGGTGCATGAGAAATAGAGGAGGAAAGGGAAATGAGAAGGCATCACAAAAACTATGCATGTCAAACTAAGGCATTAACGGGAAACCATTTAATGATGTGCTAATCCAAGCAAGAAGTAGTGAGCTTAGGCAGTTCAGTAAGGATGATTTCCTTAGATATTTAGGAAGGTGCTTGATTAACAGTAGAAATGAAACAGCCAAGATTGCACCACTGCACTCTAGCCTGGGAGACAGGGCAAGACCCCATCTCAAAAAAAAAGAAAAGAAAAGAAAGAGAGAGAGAGAGAGAGAGAGGATATTCAGTTTCTAGCCTGAAAGACTGGATCCATGAGACTATTCAAAACAAAGCAAGAAATACAGGAGGGGCAGCAAGTGTGAAAAATAAGAACAGGAACTCCTTCAGTGGGCATTCATTCTTGAATGATTCCTATCACTCAAGAAATATCTGCAAGTGCTTACTACCTCAGAATATGGAAAATACAGAGATGACCTCTCCCCTCACAGAGCTTACATTCCAATAAGAGTTATCTAGATAAAAGGATTCAAAGAAAGTGATCTAAGGAGAGAGAACAGAGTATCTGAAGGTCTTGAGGCTGAAAGGAGATCTTCAAGGAAGTAAAAGACACGCAGGCCAAACTGAGTGGACAAGATGAGGTGAGAAGTCAAGATCATGCAGGATCTCATAGGTCATTTTAAGGATATGGGCTTTATCATAATAACTGAAGCCATTGATGAATTTCAAACAGTAAATTAATCAATGAGTAAAGGGATCAAATTCATATTTGGAAATCCACTCTAACTGCAGTGTAGAGAATGATTTGAGGATATCCGCTTGTCAAACTAGAAATTCTGACAAGCTCACCTGCCACAGAGCGTCTGGATGTTAGATAAAATAATGCAAGTATATGTTTATATGCATTGCATTAGCTAACAAAAAAAAAAGAGAGAAATGCCCAAAGACCGTGAAGAATAAAAATAAGGTGAAACGAGAATGGTACTCGAACTATGAACCCAGATGCTTCCCTAGGAGTAAATGTTAATACTATCTCAACCTAGAGATTTGGAGATTAATGGCTGCAGGAGAGAATAGGAGCTTAAACTTCAGGCCCATTCTGAGGGGATTAAGATATCTCTTTGAAATTCAAATTTCAATTTTTTTGGCTATATACCCAGAAATTAAATTGCTCAATAATATGGTAGTTCTATTTTCAATTTTTCTGAGGCACCTCCATACTGTTTTCCATAGCTGCTATACCACTTTACATGTCCGCCAATGGTGCACAAGGGTTCCAATTTCTCCACATTCTCGTCAACACTTAACTTTTGTTTTTTTTGGTAATAGCATTCCTAACAGGTAGTAGGTGATATTTAATTGTAGTTTTGATTTGTATTTCTCTGATAAATAATAATTTGCATTTTCTGATAAATAATAATGTTGAGCATTTTATAGATATATATAGATTATCTGTTGACCTTTTGTGTATCTTGTTCTTTGGACAAATGTCTGTTCAAGTCATTTGCACATTTTTTAATTGAGTTATTTGGTTTCTTGCTTTTGAGTTTCTCATCTATTTTAGACATTAACCCCTTATCAGACATATGGTTTACAGAACTTTCTCCCATTCCAGAGGTTGCCTTTTCATTCTGTTGTTTCCTTTTATCATGCAAAAGCTTCTTAGTTTGATATAGTGTCATTTGTCTATTTTTGCTTTTGTTGCCTGTGCTTTTGGTGTCATGTCCAAGAAATCATTGCCAAGATCAATATGAAGTGTTTTCTATGTATTTTCTCCTAGGGATTTTATAGTTTCAGGTCTTACCTTTAAGTCTTTAATCCATTTTTAAGTAGGAGTTCAATTTCATATTTTGCACGTGGATGCCTGGTTTTCCCAACACCAATTTGCCAAAGAGACTATTTTTCCCATTGCATACTTTTTGTATCCTTGTCAGGTATCCTTGCATATTTTGGTCAGTTGACCATATATGCATGGATTTGTTTCTGGCTTCTTTGTTCCATTGATCTATATGTCTACCTTTATGCCAGTATCATACTGTTCTAATTACTGTAGTTTTATATTTTATTTACAATAGCCAAGATACAGAAACAACCCAAGTGTCCATCAACAGACTAATGGATAAAGAAAATGTGGTATACGGTAGAATATATTTCGCCTTAAAAAAAGGAAATTCTGCCATTTGTGACAAACTGTACGACATTATGCTAAGTGAAGTAAGTTGATCACAGAAAGACAATACTGCATGATTCAGCTTACGTGAGGTGTAATAGTAATATAAATAGTCAAACTCATAGAAGCAGAGTATTTGGCAGTGTTTGCCAGGAGCTGGGAGTGGGAGAAATGGAAAGTTGTTCAATGGGTAGTTTCAATTATGCTGGATGAATACATTCTAGAGTTCCGCTGTACAACATAGTGTCTATAGTTAACAATATAATGTTGTGTACTTTAAAATTGTTAAAAGGGTAGATCTTATGTTCAATGATCTTACCACAAAAAAAAAAAAAAATAGGGACACAAGGAACTTGGGAAGTGCTGTATATATCTATTACCTTGATCGTGGCAATGGTATCACAGTGTTTGCATATGTCCAAACTCATCAAACTGTACACATTAAATATGTGTCACTGTCTGTGTATCAATTATATCTTAATAAAGCTGTCTGAAAAAGTAAAGAGGGGGGCTTTGAGTTAGGATGTTTAGAATATCTGTACTTCCCGAAAATGTGAGGTAAAAGAAAATCTATTTGCCGGCCCAGCACGGTGGTTCACGCCTATAATCCCAGCACGTTGGGAGGCTGAGGCGGGCAGATCATGAGGTCAGGAGATCAAGACCATCTTGGCCAACATGGTAAATCCCCATCTCTATTAAAATAAAAAAAATTAGCTGGGATTGGTGGCATATGCCTGTAATCCCAGGTGCTTGGGAGGCTGAGGCAGTGGCATCACTTCAACCCAGGAGATGAAGGTTGCAGTGAGTTGAGATTGCACCACTGTACTCTAGCCTGGTGACAGAGCAAGACTCTGTGGGAAAAAAAAAAAACAACAACAATTTGCCTTCAAAGGAAGAGCTAAGGAAACCTATTTTTCTTTGCTCCAGCACTAGGTGGGGTTTAAATAGTTTTCAAAGAAGGTAAAAACTATGATTCTCTATAAATATAAATTGAATATGTATCAAGGACTATACAATTTATTAACGACAGAACCAGCAGGATGGAGCCAGCAGGTATCAAATAGCTATGTTAGATACTGGTTAGTGTCCTAAAGGGCAATAAAACTGTAATTTGTAGGGTTATCTTTTCTACCAGACATAAATCATTTACCTTTCTAACAATAAGTCTTTTTCATCTAATCAATTTTCTACAAATAAACATGTAGTTTTGCAGAATCTGGCCTCTAATCGATAGTAAATAGTAAATCAACCAAAGGTACATTCCCCTAAAATTCAGTTCCTCTGTTTAATTAGCCACATTTCAAGTGTCCAATAGTCATGTGGCTATTGGCTATTAGATAGACGGTGCAGATTTATAGAACATTTTTATCACCACAGAAAGTTCTTTTGGTATGTGCTGCCTTCAAGAATTAAAATGTCCTTGGGTGGGCTTTTTTTTTTTTTTTTTTTTTTTTTTTTTTTTTTTGAGACAGAGTCTCACTCTGTTGCCCAGGCTGGAGTGTAGTGGTGCAATCTCAGCTCACTGCAGCCTCCGCCTCCCGGTTCAAGCGATTCTTCTGCCTCAGCCTCCTGAGCAGCTGGGACTATAGGCGCGCACCACCATGCCCAGCTAATTTTTATATTTTTAGTAGAGACGGGACATCACCATATTGGCCAGACTGGTCTCAAACTCCTGACATCGTGATCTGCTCACCTCGGCCTCCCAAAGAGCTGGGATTACAGGTATGAGTCACCGCACCCGGCCAGGTGGATCTCTTAGACAATGTTCCACTATAACACTAAAAGGACATCATTTAGTCATCCAGTCATCCTTTTGTGTTATTTTCAGGTGTTGGTTGGATAATTTTTAACAGTAGAAATATTAATAATAATAACTACAGACTCCCTAAGAGTTTTTAGTAGTATACTTGTTTCTGCTTTTTTTCAGGTCTTAAGCTCAATTTCACATCACCCTCACTGTAGGTAATACCCTAATCTGAGAAATTAAAAAGATTCCAGGTTGGTAGCATATAGTGGGGTCTGGAAGAAGCCATGTAAATTATTGGTTTAAAGTTTGATGTGTGTCACCTTATTTTATTCTCTAGTACAGAAACATAGTGAAAATCTCCTGAAGTTCTTATGCTACTCTTTTGGCATAAATTATGTTACCTGAACATTTATTACTAAAACAATCTAAATGTTTTCATAAAGATTCTAGGAGGCACAAGGACTTCCAGGCAACATGTAACAATCATGATAATACCTAACATTTGTTATGTGGTTTTTGATTTACAAAATGCTTCTGGAAAAAAGGGATAGAGCTATTCTGTCCTCTGGGGAAGCCTGATTATCCAACATCAACTCCTCAACCTCCTCTACACGTTGCTTCCCAGAACAGTTGACCTTCCACTGACAAAGTCAACTATACATCCTTCCTTTGGATTTGTCTCTTGGATTTGCCTCCCTTCCCTTTACAGGCAATTCCCTTTTCTATGTATATCTCCCTAGCCTAGTGTGAAAGAAAATGGATGTGAATTCTGTTTCCACACTTGTAAACTGTGTGACTCTGCATGTTATTTACTTATCTCACCTTCAGTTTCTTCATCTGCGAACCTGAGAATAAAAACATCTACCTCAAGATTGCTCTGAGGGCCAAATAACATAAAGATTTGGTTGTCAGAGGTTTGGAAAGTTGGGAGTGGATAGGGAGAGGTTGGTTAATGGATACCAAGTCCCAGCTGGATAGGAGGGATAAGTGCTAGTGTTCTATTGCACTGTAGGGTGAATACAGCTGATAATAATTCATTATATGTATTCAAAAAGCTAGAAGAGAAGATTTTGAATAGGCCCAGCACAAAGTAACGATAAATGTTTGGGGTGATGGATATGCTAATTGCCCTGATTTGATCATCACGCATTGCAGACACGTATTGCAGTGTCATTCCGTACCTTATAAATATGTACAATTATTACATGTCAACTAAAAATGAAAACATGATTTGTTTGTTCTCACGTGGATTTTATTATGCTTTTTGCATTCCTTAGTGTCTTTGACCTTATCCATCACTCAAAGACAAAAATAGCCTTCTCATGGGATTACCATTTTAGGTTTAGGCACATTATTCTGAGATCTTTTGGTTATTAATATATAATATGGATTATATTATGGTCAAAGGCATTATCTGTATGACAGCCATTCTTTGGAATGCATTAAGACTTCACTTTTGATTTAGTATGTGGTTGGTATTTATAAATAGTTCTTCTGCGCTTGGAAAAAGTGTGTATTCACTATATTTTTAAGGGACAGGGACTTAACTATGTTTCTACATCTTTATATCTATCCATATTAGATCAAGCATATTAAATGTGCTTACTCTGATATCCTACATTTTTTTCTACATATTTGTTTCAGAGAGAGGTCTATTAAGTCTCCCCCTATGGCTACAGACTTTATCAATTTATTCTTGTAATTCAGCTTTACTTTATATATTTTGAAGCTATGTTATTAAGTGCACCTAATAATATAGTGCATTTGCTATACCTGTATTGCTACAGCCTCCAGTAAACAGCTTTATCTGCAATTACCCTTTTATTCCTAATATTGTTCTATGACTTAAAACTATTCAGTTTGATATTAATACTGTTTTACAAGTTTTCCTTCAGTTAGTGTTGTCTAATATGTGTTTTTTCGAATTCTTTATGTTTAACCTTTCAGGTTTTAGCCAGGTCTTTTCTAAATAGAAAAAAAAAAAATGTTTCCTTTCAGTCTGTGATTTTGTGTCTTTTAACAGCCAAGTTTAATCTATTTACATGAGTCATGATTGTTGATATATTTGTATTTATTTCTTTCATCTTATTTTGTGTTTTCCACAATTTAAATTGGATTTCAAGTGCAAAGAGTTGAGTTAATCACATTTTTCAATTTACAGCAAACTATTTCTAGTTTTCCACACTTTAGTTTCATGATTTTCCCATTTCCCTCCTTCATATATTACCCATGCTCATGTCATCAGAATCATCTTTTTTTATTATTATTTTTGAGACAGGATATCAGTCTGTCTCCCAGGCTGGAGTGCAGAGGCATGATCACAGCTCAGCTCACTGCACGCTTGACCTCCTGGACTCCGGTTATCTTGCCACTTCTGCCTCCCTAGTAGCTGGGACTATAGGCACACACCACCACACCCAGCTGTTGTTGTTGCTGTTGTTGTTTGTAGAGATGGGGTTTCACCATGTTGCCCAGGCTGGTCTCAAACTCCTGAACTCAAGCAATCTGCCTGCCTTGGCCTCCCAAAGTGCTGGGATTACAGGCATGAGCCACACACCTGGACTCTGGAATACATCTTTAAGATGCCTAGTGAGGTGATGAAATATGGAGTTGTGTTTTGAATATGTACTTTTCTATTTACATAAATAGGATTTTACTCTAAATCTCATTGCTTTGCATTTTTCATCGAATATTGTAAGATCTACTCATGTTGTTGTATGTATATATATCTAGTTTTGTTTTATCCTAACTATATTACGTCATCTCATAGTTTACAACCACTGCACTTTACTTAGCCATTCTCCAAGGTTAGTGACACCAAGGTTCGCTCCACTTCCACAAACAGTACCGTGAAGAAGGTTCTCGTAAGTCCTCTTGTGAATTAGAATAATTTTTCTGAGTAGCGGCATTGCTAAATAATAAAATGCTTGTGTGTTTAATTTCACTAAGAACTAGTTGTAAATTAGTTCCAGAACCACTGGAAACATTGAACATGTACCACCAGTTACACAAGAGTTTCTGTCTCCCCACATCCTTGTTAACACTTTATGTTACCCACCTGTGGGTTTTGCAATCTGATTTAAAACAATATCTCATTATTGTCTTACTTAGAATTCTCTGGTTATTAATGATTTTGAGCCTTCTTTCTTCGTGTATTTATTAGTCATTCAGGATTCTCCTTCTGTGAGTTGCTTACCCATGCATTTTGCCTACTTTTCTATTGAATTTCCTGTTTTCCCAGTGATTTTTTATGCATTCTGGATACTAACCTCTTGACAATTTTAGACATTGCAAATTTTTCCAGTCACAGTTTTCTGTTAACTTTGTCTAGAAAGTCTGTGGTGGCACAATCTATCAATCTTTATCTTACAGTTTTTGTTTTCAGAAAATTTTCTAAGTGGTCTTTTTTACTCTAGACCACAGAGTTCTTCTCCTACATTTTCATCTATCAGTTTAATGGTTACACCTTTCCCTTGAGTTTTAAGCCATCTAGAGTACAGAGATTCAGCTTTATTTTTCATGTGGTTTACTAGTTTTCCTGACATATCTATAAAACAAATAAAAACCTCACTGGAATTCTGATTAGGATTGCATTGAATATATAGAGTAATTTTAGGAAAGTTGACATCTTTACTAAATTAGGCTGAACTCTTGTTGCGCATACTACTTCTTTGTTTATTTAGATCTCACTCTATGCCTTTCAAAACTCCTTTTTTTCTATGAGAATCTTGTGTATACTTTTACAAGTTAATTTTTAGATAATTCATAAATTTAGCTGCTATTGTAAATAGCATATATTTTCTCTTATATTTTATAATTATTGCTGCTGTATCACAGTAATACTATTGATGTTTGTAAGTTAATGTTATATATGGCAACTTTGCTGAATTCTACTTTTAAATATATGTTTAGATCAGATTTAGGCTCATGGCAAAATTAAGAGGAAAGAACAAAGATTTCTCATACATACCCTGCTCCCTCATAAGCATGGCTTCCCCCATTATCAACATTCTCCACCAGAATGTTACATTTGTTATAAATGATGAACATACATTGACACATAATTGGCACCCCAAAGTCCAGTTTACATTTAGGGTTTACTCTTGGTGTTGAACATTCTGTGAGTTTGGACAAATATATAATGACACATATCCAATATAAAGTATCATACAGAGTATTTCCACTGACCTAAAAATCCTCTGTGCTTCACCTCTTCATCTTCCCTCCCTGCTAACCCCTGTCAACCACTGATCTTTTTCCTGTCTCCATAGTTTTGCCTTTTACAGAAAAGTCATATAGTTGCAATCACACGCTATGTAGCCTTTTCAGGTTGTTTTCTTTCACTTAGTAATATGTATTTAAGTTTCCTCCATGTTTTTTCAGACAATAGTTTATTTCTTTTTAGCACTGAAAAATATTCTATTGTCTGAATGTACTACGGTTTATTTGTCCATTCACCTACTAAGGGACATCCTGGTTACTTCCAAGTTTTGGGAATTGTGAATAAAGCTGCGATAAACATCCGTGTGCAGGTACTTTTCGGGACATATATTTTCAACTCCTTTAGGTAGATACCAAGAAAAACAATTGCTGGATCATATAAGAGTATGTTTAGTTTTGTAAGAAACTGTCAAACTTTTCCAAAGTGACTGTACCATTTTGCATTCTCACCAGCAATGAATGAGAGTTCCTTTGCTCCACGTCCTCACCAGAATCTGGTGGTGTCAATGTTCTGTATTTTGGCCAAATATATATGTAGTGGTATCTCATTGTTGTAATTTGCATTTCCCTACTGATATAGGATGTGGAGCACCTTTTTGCATGTTTATTTGCCATTTGTATATTTTCTGTGGTAGTCTGTTGAGGTTTTTGGCCCCTTTTCTAATCACGTTGTTTATTTCCTTATTGTTGAGTTTTAAGAGTTCCTTTTACATTTTGGATAACAGGCCTTATCAGATATGTTTTTGCAAATATTTCCTCCTAGTCTATGACTTGTCTTTTTATTCCTTCACGGCATATTTCATACCACAGAAATATTTAATTTTAATGAAGTCCACCTTATCAACTGTTTCTTTCATAGATCATGCCATTGGTGTCATACCTAAAAAGTTATTGCCAAACTCAAGATTACCTCAATTGTCTCTTGTTATCTTCTTCTAGGAGCTTGTGTTTTACATGCAGGTCTGTGATCGATTTGGGGTTAATCTTTGTAATGTTCTGTGTTTGGATTAGTTTTTTACATGTGGATGTTCAGTTGTTCCAGCACCAGTGTCAAAAAGACTGTCTTTTCTCCACTGTGTTGTCTTTGCTCCTTTGTCTATTAGTTAACTGTACTTATGTGGGTTCATTTGGGGGCTCTTTACTCTGTTCCACTGATTTGTCCATTCTTTCACTAATACCACACTGTCTGTATTATTGTCATTTTATAATAAGTCTTGAAGTCTGACAGTATCAGTCCTCCAATTTTGTTCTCCTTCAATGTTATGCTGGCTATTCTGGATCATTTTGCCTCTCTGTATAAACACTAGAATTTTTTGGTCAGTATTCACAAGATAACTTGCTGAGATTGTGACTGAGATTGCATTGGGCCTATAGATCAAGTTGGAAAGAACTTGTATGTTTACAGTATTTGGTCTTCCTATTCGTAAACGTGGGATGGCTCTCCATTTATCTAGTTCTTCATTGATTTCTTTCACCAGAGTTCTGTTATTTTCCACATACAGATCTTGCATATATTTTGGACATATAGGCTTTATTCAGTTAAGGATATTCCCTTCTATCCAGTTCATCTGAGAGTTTTAACCACAAATAGTCCAATGCTATCAAAAATATTTTGTTCATCTAGTAAGATAATTAGATGATTACTCTGTTAGTCTATGAAAACAGTAAGTTGCATTGATTGATATGCTAAGGTTGAACCATCCTTACACTCCTCATATAAATTCTACTGTAAGTACACATTATTAATATTTTAGAAATATATTTTGTTTTGAATTTGTGCAGTAGTGATCATAAGTAAAGGGAGTATTTTCTTTCACTGCACTATTATTTCCTAATCTTAAAATCAAAGTTTTACTAAGTTCAAAAAAGGTGGTAAACAGTTTTTACTCTTTTTCTGGTTTCATTGTAATTTGAGTAACCTAGGATTATCTATTTGCAAGTTTAGTAAAACTAGCCCATGTAAACATCTAATCCCTTTATTTTAATTTTTTTCCTTTCTTTCCTATAATTGTCTACTAAAATTCCTTAATTCCCTTTTCTTGTGGTTTGGTGATGTAAGTACATTTTAACTTTTTTAGTTATTTCCTTTACATTTTCTTTCTTTCCCTCTCTCCCTCTTTTTAATTGAGACAAAGTCTCCCTCTGTTACCCAGGCAGGTGTACAGTGATGCAGTCTCAGCTCACTGCATCCTCCATCTCCCAGGTTCAAGCGATTCTCTTGCCTCGGCCTCCTGAGAGCTGGGATTACAGGTGTGTGCCACCATGCTTGGCTATTTTTTTTGTATATTCAGTAGACAGGGTTTTGCCATATTGACAAGACTGCTCTCGAAGTCCTGACCTCTACATGACTTAACAAAGTCTGAAATTAATGTTTATGTTATCTTCCTGAACCATATAGCCTTTAATCTTCCTCTACACGAAGGGTGCCCAACCCCTGGGCGGTGGACCACTAACTAGTCTATGACCTCTTAGGAACCGGGACATACAGTAGGAGGTGACCTGCAGGCTGGTGAGTGAGTGAGCATTACCACCTGAGTTCCACCTCCCGTCAGATCAGTGGCAGCATTAGATTCTCTTAGGAGCGTGAACACTATTGTGAACTGCACGTGTGAGGGATCTGGGTTCTGTGCTTCTTATGAGACTCTAATGCCTGATGCTCTGAAGTGGAATCATTTCATCCTGAAACCATACCCACCACCCTGCACACTGGCCCATCTGTGGAAAAACTGTCTTCCACAAAACCAGTCTCTGGTGTCAAAAAGGATGGAAACCACTGCTTAACACCAAACCCTCAACTTCCATCATAATCACTACAAAATATTTTGCTTCCACCTCAATTTTAAGTGTCACTCAAATGAGCTTCATTTTTACAGTCAACGCTTTATTTTACAGTCAAATTTACCAGTGTATTTAGCAACATCTTAGTTCTTCCATTGCCTCTTGATTCTAACTCCTTCTTTTGGAGTTCAATTTCCTCTCTCCTGAAGTATATTCTTTAGTAGTTCTTACAACAAGGGTCTTTTATAGGCAAAAATTCTCTGTTCTTGTTAATCTGAAAAATGTCTGTATTTTACCTTTTCTCTTGTGTTATATCTTGGAATATAATTCTAAGTTGACCGGTATTTTCTCTGAAAACTTTCAAAATATTATTCCATTTTCCTCTGCAGTCTCCCGCTGATGCGATATCAATCGGCAGGCAATCGGCCTTTTCTCTCTGCTTGCTGTTATAGATTTGTCTATGCTCTAGACGGTTCTGCAGTTTTCACTACAGAGTGTCCATATTTAAATATTTTTGTATTCCTTAAAACATGTGCTCCTTCAATATGAAGACTGATATATTTCTCCAATTCTGTGAAAATATCAGACATTGGCCCAGGCGCTGTGGCTCATGCCGGTAATCCCAGCACTTTGGGAGGTCAAGGTGGGCTGATAACCTGAGGACAGGAGTTCAATACTGGACTGGCCAACATGGTGAACCCCATCTCTACTAAAAATACAAAAATTAGCTGAGCATGGTGATGGTGCCTGTAATCTCAGCTACTCGGGAGGCTAAATAAAGGAGGAGAATTGCTTGAACCCGGGAGGCGGATGTTGCAGTAAGCCAAGATCACGCAAATGCACTCCAGACTGGACCACAGAACAAGACTCTGTCTCAAAAATAAATAAATATCAGATATTATTACTATTCGGTTTGTGTTGGGCCATCTCCTCCATGTTCTTAGCCTCTCTTTCATACTCTTTCTCTATTTTTTTATCTTTTGGGTCAGTACCCTGGGTAACTTCCTCAAATCCATTTTTTAGTTTGTTATTCACCTCTTAATTGTAACTAATATGCTATTTAAGCAATTCATTAAGTTTACAATTTTTATGACAGTTTTATTTCTGGATGTTTTACTTGCTTTTTTCACATCTACATGTTTTCTATACTATCAGTTTATTATGATTTCTATTCCTTAAGCTTTATAAGCCTTTTTAAATATATTTATTGTATAAAATCTTTCAGATTATTCTATTTTGTCTACTTAATGGGATACTAACTCTCCTATATCTTGCATCAGATAATTGTTTCTCCTAATGTATTTCATTTTCTCACATAATTTTCATTGTGAGCTCATTTTCAGAGAGGGTAGTATTTTCTAGGATGTCTGAAGGCTTCTGATATATATAAGTACCTACATAGAATGGTTTAACATTTGCTTCTCTGAGGACCTGAATAGTATCTGAACCGGTTTTATCAATAATTTCTTGATTTATGGCTCTAATACTTTAATAGTAAAATAAGTTAAATTTGGAGATTTGATTTGTTGCAACTGACTTTTTACCTCACAAAAACTCTAGGTACCCAGAAAGCTTCTTTGCTGCATCCTTGGTTTTCCTAAATCTCCTTTCTGTAAATGAGACAGCTGTCCAAGCCACTGCTTTATGCAACAGCTCCCTGCAAGCTCCCTGCAGCCTAAGCCCATATTTCCTGTTCTCCTGTAACTCTGGCTTTATTTTTCCTTAGATATCTTGTTTTTTATGTTCAGTTTTTATTACGTTGCTATTTTTGTTTTTATTCAGCGTGTGTCTGTGTGTGTGTATGTGTGTTTATGGCATCAATTTCGTTCACTTTGTTGCTTTAAGTTTCCATTTGTATGCCTTGTTAAATACAGCAATTAAGATGCTTTAAGTCCTAGTTCTCTAGTTATGAACTTTAGGTCTCTGGGAAACCCAGTTTTGATAGGAAATATCCCACTTGGTCATTTCTCACATTTCCTCATCTAATTTGAAGACGCACTTAGAGAAAAGCAAAGCCAAGTAGTACAGGTAACTGCTGTAATGTTCCTTAACTTCTTTGAATCTCATTTTCTTTGCACTCTTCAGTGCCTATGTTTTTCAATTCCTTTAAGAAATTAACGTTTTACAAACAGAGTTACTGTTCTTTTTTCATTCAGAAATATATCTTTGTTGCCTCATTCAGTCTGATGCACAATCACTGGACATTTCCATTTCCCTTTTGTATGGCTACCTGCCTAATTAAGAGCACTTCAAGACCCGGGAGACAGGAGATGTGATTCACAGAGGGACCAATTAAATGATCGTTTTTAGTGTTTCACTGAAAATACCATTAAAAATTAAAACGAGGATCTAACCTCATATCCGAAAGGAGGTTCTATTTTCAGTATTCCACTAAAGTATGATGCCCTTTGGTCAATATAAGGTAACATTTCATGCAAAGTAATATATTTACCATATTTGCTACTCAACATAGCACATTTAGGGGGAAAAGGCCTTTGTTAATATCAAATAAGCAAGAAAAAACTACGTATTCTATACACTACATATTACGGATGCATACATACATAATACATTGTTTTGAAAGTCAAGTTGCTGTGTAGTCTACCCAAAGACAGAAGTAAGCTGGGTTGTGAAGTAAGGTATGTAAGAAAAAGATCAGTGTGAAATAGGCAGATCACTCTATAAATCTGTCTACTACTCTTCAGTATGGCAGCGGAAGACTCTGTATTTCAGAAAAAAAAAAAATCAGTGGCTTCATCACTTATTTTATTATTTGCTTATCTTTAACCTTTTAATATTTGAATGAGGTCAATTTTTGGTAAAATATAAATTATTTGGTTAATCTTCTGCAAATAAATAATCACTATGTATTACGGTAAGATCAGATAAGATCTTTTCTTTAAAAAAAAAAAAAAAAAAGAAGGATGTCTTTTTAGTGCTCTTTAAGCATTCATTTCCCCCTGCCATCACCACATCAGTATAGAAAGTGCAAATTGCACAGGTACGTAGGTTGTCCTGACTCACATATCCTTCTATCTGCCCACCTACATTTCCTTTTACTAAGAATATCAAGTTCTTGCTCAGAAAACCTTAGTATTACTACTGCCATCAAAGACTTCTAACATCAGCCCTTGGCCCATGCTTTGTTCTAGACAAAGTAGAAAAGGAATTAAATTTAAAGGCATAGTCAAATGGATGTTGCGAGACAGGGTGGGCAAAGGAGAAAATCAGTCACCTCTCTCATCTTCGACTCATTCATTTGCCTCTCCACTCCATTTCTATTCGTCTCTGTCTCTCTCCTATTTTTTATGGGACTACAAGTTTATTAACAGTGACCAAAAAGATTAAAAATAGACTGACTTTGGCTCTCTAGATGTACCTCACTTACAAGCTTTTACTGTTTGCAAAGAAAACACAGATTCTTTACCTAAACATAGCAAAAACTATATTGCTATAATATAATCCTATTGTTCAATTATTCAACCATTATACTCTTTCCAGAAGAGTAGCTCCTTGCATATATTTTCTAGTAGCAAAGAAATTCTCATTGTTGATTTAGCAGGTGAAAAGCATGACAGTTATTATAAATAATACAGAAATCTTATATCTCGGATAGATAAACATACAAGGTAATACAATCCCTAGTTTGAGTAACATGCCAGAACTCAACATCCAAAAGATGTTTTTATCTCCTTCGAAGTAGATAGCTTGGAATGTACATTCACCTATTCTCACGGGTAATGCTTTGTTCAGAACATTTTTGGCGCTTCTGTTTCAGAACTCTTCTCAGGCCTGGTACACCCTATTTTGAGTAGCATCTGTGGTTGCAAATCACCTCCACAAAACAGTGGTTCTTGTTCCTTTTTGTTTTTAAGATATAAAAGTTCACTTTGGGAGGCCGAGGCAGGCAGATCACGAGGTCAGGAGATCGAGACCATCCTGACTAACATGGTGAAACCCCCGTCTCTACAAAAAATACAAAAAAAATTAGCCAGGGCATGTTGGCGGGCACCTGCAGTCCCAGCTACTTGGGAGGCTGAGACAGGAGAATGGCATGAACCTGGCAGGCAGAGCTTGCAGTGAGCCGAGATCTCGCCACTGCACTCCAGCCTGGGCGACAGAAGAAGACTCCGTCACAAAAAAAAACTAAAAAATAAAGATATAAAAGTTATTTTGAGCCAACTGAAATAGGTGTTCAAGTTAAATAATGTATTTGGTTTTGTTCAAATGCCAGATAGTGAGACTATGAAGTACCGGGAACATTTTCCTAATATAACTTGTAAATTGATCCTGATGTTACAATGGATTTCAGATTTAGTTGAACAACAGCAGCCTCCTAGCAACAAAAACAGATCCTTCTCTAGCAACTCCTCTGAAGGGCAACACTCCTCTTATTTAGCAGCTTAAGTAAGGTTGTATTTCTTGTGTGAAATTACTTTTTGTACATGGCTCATATGTTATTTCTCTTTAAAAAAAAAAAAGTTTCAAGAAATTTGCTGAAGATATTTTTAGGTTTGAGTTGTATGGGATTTTATTTTAAGATTGCTTTCAAAACAGGCTTGGGCACTATTCAGGGAAGTTAAATGTTTTCTGAGGGAAATACAGAATGTAATTATTAGAGTTTTATTTATTTGAGAGTAGGTTTCCTTGGTCTCATAAAGCATGCAACTATTTTTTTTTAAGTCTTTCATTACATTCTTCCAAAGTTTATTAGCATATCAGAAGTCCTTTGGAAGCTTCAAAATTATTACCCTGACGAATACTGAACATGTTTTCTAAGTTCTCCTATTTAAGATCTGTAATTCCACATAAGCCTATTTTGATCAAATTTAGCATTTCTAATTCATATTTGGGGAGCCATGTCCACCTTTTTTCAGCTTTCTTGAGGTATCATTGACAAATAAAAATTGTATAGATTCAAAATGTATAATGTGATGTATACATACACACAGGGAAATGATTTTCATAGTCAAGCTAATTAATATATCCATTGCCTCACATAGTTACCTTTTTGAGTGGTGAGAATATGTAAGATGGATTCACTTAGTAAATTTCCAGTATATAATACATTATTATTAACTATGGTCACCATCCTGTACATTAGGTCTCCAGAATGTTTAGCTGCAAATTTCTACCCCTGGATTAGGCAAATATTTGTATAATACTCACTTTCTGAAGGCAGAGAGGTAGAGTGAAGTAACAGGAGGGGGGTGGTCTTGGAGTTAAGGGTATCAATTCTAGTCTTGACTGATCTTTTGGGTAAGTGGCTTAACCAACTTCAGTACATTTTTTTTCAGTGATGCTTAATAGCCTGTACAGATTGTGGAAACTAAGTGACTTTTGAAAGCATTGTAGAATGAGGCTGTAGCAGAAGACAGACCCCTAGAGCTCTGAATGGAGAAATCTAAAAAATGACGAACCAATAATTAGAGTCTACCTGCCTTTTAGCCTTTGACTAATATATGCATATATATTTTATACATTATATATGTCTACCTATATACACACATATGCACACATATATGATAGTACATAACGTACTTACACATTCATTTTTAAAATCTGGAAGAGTATGTCTGTGTGTGTGTATGTGTGTGTGTGTGTAATGAGGAAAAAGAAAAGAAAGCTATCAGTGAGTTGGAATTTTTTTCATCTTTTTTGCTTATCTGTCTTTTCTAAACTTTTCTAAAATGAACCCATAGGACCATGAATAACTAATTCTCCTAACAATAAAACACTCAGTGTAAATAGGATGACAGTGCAGAAGTGACACCAGAACATAAGTCTATTTCCAATACCTACTTGCACCTTAATGGGCTGCAAAAACTGTCTGGCACATACGGTCCTGGGCAGCGCATGATGCTTCGCAAAGTTTTCAAATCAGTCCATTGTCCATATAAAAATTGATTAAAAGCTTCATCTATTATGCTGAATTCAAGGTCATTTATCCCTGTGTAACTGGAAAACAGTGAAAACAAAATACACAGACTGAATTGCTCCCATCATTCATATCCGTCTGAGGTTTCTTTTTTTTTTTTTTTTTTTTTTTTTTGAGACAAAGTCTTGCTCTGTCGCCCAGGCTGGAGTGCAGTGGCGCGCAAGCTCTGCCTCCCGGGTTCACGCCATTCTCCTGCCTCAGCCTCCCGAGTAGCTGGGACTACAGGTGCCCACCAGCACGCCTGGCTAATTTTTTGTATTTTTGGTAGAGACGGGGTTTCACGGTGTTAGCCAGGATGGTCTCGATCACCTGACCTGGTAATCTGCCCATCTCGGCCTCCCAAAGTGCTGGGATTACAGGCGTGAGCCACCGCATCCGGCCTGTCTGAGCTAATGAAAAATAGATTTTTCCCATTGTTTTGCACTCAGAAAAATTAAGACTCTTGTTTGTCCTCTATGCATATCAAGGTTGCCAACCTTTAACAAATGGTGTACTTAAATCTTAGAAACTGTGGAACTAGATTTAGTGTCTCATTTTTCCATCCTTTTCTCATTGCTCAATGCTAAAATGTTCTTCGGAGAGCACACAGAATGAAAGACCACATCCACTTCCAATCACCGAGAGGAGAGTGGGAATTACAACGTGTTTTCGCAAAGGACACAGTGAAAGAGAAGTACTTTTGAGTGAATTACTGTGAAAAAATATTGCAGTATGTGAGAACTTCTGTTTGACAGCTTTTGACTGGAAAATTATGAGGTATCCATGTTATTTCTTAAGGTATTTATTTTCTTCAAATTAGACATTGGTTCAAATATTCTTTATAAATGACATTGCTTGGAGGTGTGCTTTTTCTGGGGGGGAAAAAAACACTAAAATGTGGCCTGGCATTATCACTGTCCTAATGGTGTCCATTAGCTTTGCACTCCAGAGTTTAACAAAAAGATTTTTCAAAAACTTTCAAACCACGTGGTGTGTGAGGAGGTGGGAGGGTGGTTGAAGGATGGGGAAGAGTAAATGGCTCATGCTGTTTCTCGATACTATTTTAGCAGATTTTCCTAAAAACGTTATTTGAGCTCATTCTTAGCCTTCAAGTTATCATTTGGAAAATACATGCTGCGTTTTAATGGAACACAGAATTCCAGACTAATATATAACTCTTTATATTGTAGCAAATTTGTTTAAATCTTAGTTTCTGTAAATATCATACATCTATAAAACTAGTGTTTTGGGGGCCACTAAGTCCAAGAGGTCTTGCCTAAGGCCACTGTGGTAGGCAGAATTTTTGCTCCCATGACCTCTTCCACTGGTGTTACTCCTGTGAATTTATCTGCATTGTTATAAAATTACAAGGGAGATATACTTAATGTTATTAATATGTTGAACTTAAAGAGATTGTCTTGTATAATCTGGTGAGACTGAATCTATTCACATGAGCCCTTAAAAGCAGAGATCTTTTCCTGGCCAGTAGCAGAAGAGGAAGTCAGAGACTCAAGGAACTTACCCTTTGTGGTCTGAAGAAGAGGACACATGTCAAGTAGACAAGCGCGTCAGTCCAACAATGGTGAAGAACTGAATTCACCAAAGAACCTGAATGAGGCTGCAAGTGGATTTTTCCCCTAAGCCTCCGATAAGTGCCCAGCCTAGCCAACATCTGAGTATAGGATGCTGCTGAGCCACCCTGTCCCTTAATGTCTGACCCACAGAACTTTGAGATCACAAATGGAGGTAAATTTATATAAACTGCTACAGTATCAACAGAAGACAAGTACAGTCACACAGTGAACAAGGGGTTGATTCAGTCACATGGGTCAACCCTAGGCTGTGTGACTCTGGAGCCCACACTCTTAGCCATCGTGCAACACCACGAACAGCTCTCCTCTCTAAGTGGGTCAGCACACCACCACCCACATCACTGTCCAAGGGTGCCTCTCACAGTCAGTGCCACTGTCCCGTTATGTGGCCAAAGACATCAGTGCAACTGACTCCTCAGGGAACCCCGAGTGTCCCACACCAAGGCACAGTCACATGCTCGTGAGCCTCCAAGTCGCTGCATTTGACTACCAAGGCAGCCCTAGTGCCCTGGATGTTGAGCAGTACCCACAGTGCCTTTGCAGGTAGCTACTATTGCAGCTGGGGAAGGATTCTGGACTCCTCGCTCAACCCCAGTGTTGGACATTGTAGCTTCTCCAGGATTAGGCGATAGTTCAGTCTTTGGAGCACAGAGGAAAGAACACGGGGCTCTCATATCCTGCTGTCTTGGTTCTAATCTGGACTCTACCCTTTACCAGCTGTGTGACTTGAAAACGTTACTTAACATCCCTGACACTGTGTTCCCATCTAAATGGGAATTTTTACCTCTAAAGGGGGGATAAAAATGGTTCTTCCTCAAAGATCGGTGGGGAGCACTAAATGAAATGCACAGAGGTGGTTAGTGCAGCTACTGGCACATAATAAATGCACTTAAATGGCTTTATTTTCTTCTTGCCACTCACCATTAGGAACATTATGCCCCTCGCTCTTTTGCTCTCTATTCAATTAGTTAACCCAGTAAAAACTCACACCCCCTGATTACCTTAGAATGTGTTTCACCTTTCCTTTGGTTCAGTGATTCCCAAACTAACTTGATTTTGAGAAACATGTAATGTACTTGTTAGAAGTACAAATCCACAGGCTCCCCTGGCGCTTCTGTTTCAGGAATGCTAGAATAAGCTTGAGAAATCTGCATTTTGTCAAGGCCCCACATTACTCTTACAAGCTGTCATAGTTAGAGAATAGGATCTACATGATCCTGAGTGTCTGTAGTCACTGATGCTGACTGTAGGGAAAGACCCATGTGCCAGGGTGTCCACGAAAGCCAGGAACTTTCTGGTGCCACCGTGGGATGGGCGCTGTCACAGGATGACGAGACCTCATAAGAAAAAGACAAGCATCCCCCAGCCGAGGGCAGAGTTTGCAGCAGCAAATTGATATGACCCTCTTCTTAAGGAATTGTTCTCTCCACCCCACTCCCTGTCATGTAAAGTCATTAAAGTTAAGGTTCACATTATGTTGGAAAGAACATAAAGCAACAAAGCACGAGCCATGGCACAAAGTGAATGCTCAGTAAATGGCCACTGGCTTATGTAAATCTTGACCAAATGTCAACTTAGTGAGTGACAGTCTAGAGGTGCTGCTCTACTTGTCTGCCATGTGGTTTGTTGGCTGCATGAAGTTGATAAAAATCACATGGCTATGCATGTTGGAAGTGTGTAGGCCCCAGGGTCACAGATAAAGGTGAATTTATGTGAAACTAATTAAACATAAGCCCTAGTAAGGTATTCACACAGACACTCATTTTTATAAAATTTGCAAAAAAGAAAAAAAAGAAAGATGTTCTGTAACTCTTTTCCCAAAATTCTACAAGCTTCAATTTCCATAAAAACCTGGATTTACAACTGCGGCTCTTCAAAAGGGGGACTTGGAACTGCCAAGAGCACCAGGAAGTAGAATGCTTTGCTTCCAACAGCCAATGCCCTCCTTGCAGTAGTGGAGCCTCTCAACACCAACAGGTTATGTTCTGAGGGAGATAACAAGCTGTGATCCCCAGCCTCAGGCCCAGCTGGTGCCTTCTCCCCTCTGTGCCTGGCAGCCTGTACAGAGTTCCCCTCCCTTGCCAGGGCCCTGAAGCATGGAGGAGTCAAGGAAGACCTTCTGCCAGTCCTGCAAATCAAGCAGATCCCTTTACATGGCCCCAGGGGTTGGAATTTCTCACTCTCAGCCCCTCCCACACATTCCAGTTCCATTTCAGGCCCTATCTGGGCTCCTAACTCCATCCCCAACTCAGTGACATGCTACTTAACCATAAACAGCAAAGTGGCAATAAAAAACGCTGATGCCTTTTGCCCAACACATGCTTGACAAACAGTCTGATTTGATTTGAAATATTTAAGTAATTTGTGGATTTTAGCTATTGGACTAAGATCACTCACAGAAATGGACTGTAATTTACTGCTGTTTATTCATTTTTTATTACTACATAATTAAAACCTACTGTTAGCTAGTGCTGTGGAAAAATGTTGGTGTTATGCAGTATGCATTTCAATTGGCTGCACAACCACCATCTCTTCTTCCAGTGACCCTGCTTCTCTGTAGTGATGTGGGTGCATAATTCTCAGACTCCATTAGGTGACTGTAATCCATGGCCTCTCAATGAATCTACACTCTGATTCTCCAATTGTCAGCCCTGCCGATGCCTCAGAGTGAAGGACCATGAACTAAGGGCATGAGGGTTTGGAGAAGTTGGGCATAAGCATGAGCAGGAAATGTAAAGGAAGCGCAGAGGGGGGTTGGGGTCTTTCTCCTCTGTTTGTATTCTCTGCAGCTATAGTGGCTGATGACTCTATTACAAAGATGTAGACACAGGAAGGCAGCTGTCCCCTTGTTGATGCTTTTCAGAGGAAAAGACAGAGCAGTCATGTGAACAATGGAATGAAAGAGGACTTCAGATTCTTAATAGGAGAACTGCCATCCCATCTGATAGGTTCTTTCAGTCAACAAACTTACATTTACAGGGCTTGGCACTGGGGCACAGGGTGGCAATGAATAATACACATTGTCTTCAATGTCAATAGAATTAACATTCAATGAGATTGTCTCACATTCTCATAGGGCAGTCAAATATCATATAAATCACTGTATTTCACCACCATGGGTTTTACTAGAGACAGAAGGAACTATTTGATATAATGGAAAAGGCTTGAATTAGGGAATGAGAGAGATGACAGTTCAAATCCCACTTTCGCAATGTGTTCAGCTCTATTGCCTTTGGAGAAGCTACTTCATCAAAGAATTTTAATTTCTTTATTGAAAAATAGCAACAAAACACTGCCTTGCAGGTGCTGGGAGGCTCCATAGCTGCAAGGAGGAGTGACTGTCAGAAGCATTCTGCTCCCCTGTGCTCACTCAAACAGTTCCAATCCCCACTTTGAGGAGCTGTGATGGAAAATCCAGGGAGGAAGATTAGAAATGACAGAGGTCAAATGTTTGGTACAGCAGCAGCACGTGATAGGAATTTGATAAATGATAGCTACCACAGTTGACAACTATTAGGAAAACAAAATACCATTTTTCATGTCCCTGGACTATTTCAATAACCACAGAACTCCATTCTCTTCACCCTCTGTGCCTCCTTAGAGTATCCCAGTAGAGCTCTTTCTGCAATGCAGAGCTTGCTCATAAAGCTCTATTTCAAACATTAGTAGCTCCACCCCTCGAGAAAGATCCCATCTCCTAGGCATAGACTGTGGGTACCAACACATGTCCCTTGCACTCCCCTCTGGCTCACTGCCCAGCACTCTCCCATAAACCTCTGCTGCTTTCAAAGCCAGCCCCCCTACCACATCATCTTTTCTCTTGCCTCTTGGTTTTGGACATTCTGTTCCCTTGGCCTGGCCTTTCCAATCCAACCATGTTCACTTGTGCAAATCCCTCTGAGGAGTCACACCCCAGCCACCTTCATGCCCCACTCGAATCCTAACTGAATCCCCCAACTGCCCTCTCCCATCCATTCTCTAGACTGCAGTGAGGTTGCTTTGCACACACAAAGCCCATCACTGGCACTCTCTTTCTTAAAACCTTCAGGGACTCTCCTGCCATCACACTTGAGTCAAAACCAACCCCCAACCAAGGTCTCCAACGCCTGCCTGATCTGACCCTTCATATTCTCCTCTTTCTCCCCATGCTCCAGCCACACTGACCAGCCTGCAGCTCCCTGAACCCTGAGCTCCTTCTCGCTTCATGGGCACCAGGCCGTGCTGCAAGGAATGCTGTCTTACACTCTGGTCCTCTGCAGAACACTTACTGGTCCGTCTCCTGGCTTGGCTCAAGGCCACCTCCTCTGGGGACCCTTATCCAATTCCCCAAACAAAATCATGGCCCTTTTATTCTTTCTTATGTAACCTGTTCTTTCCCTTCACAGTATTAATTACAATCTGTAATTATTCTTTATGTGTTTAGGTATTTGTACATTTTTTACTTAATGATTCTTCTTTCTCTCTAGACTGTAAATTCCTTGATGACAGGGCCTTTGTTCCAAGCAGGGAGCCCAGATCCCTTCACAAATATCCATGAAGCAGAAGCTTCCATGCAGACCTCCTGGAGGCCTCTTTTCCCTCCACCCACACGTCAGCTAGGGCCTGCTGGCCTCCTCCTGTACCCAGCAATATGATACGCTGCTTTGTAGCATTGTGTTTATATAGCCATCTCTCAGCTCACAGGAATGTGAGCTTCTCCCCACCCCCCACCAAGATGGAGTCTTGTTCTGTTACCCAGGCTTGGAGTGCAGTGGTGTGATCTCAGGTCACTGCAACCTCCGTCTCCTGGGTTCAAGCAATTATCCTGCTTTGGCCTCCCAAGTAGCTGGAATTACAGGCACCCACCACCACACTTGGCTAATTTTTGTATTTTTAGTAGAGATGGGGTTTCAGCATGTTGGCCAGGCTGGTCTTGAACTCCTGACCTTGTGATCCACCTGCCTCGGCCTCCCAAAGTGCTGGGATTACAGGCGTGAGGCATCGCGCCCAGCCGAATGTGAGCTTTTTCACACCAGAGTGATTCTTCTGTGTGTTGCCAGTATAGCAAGAACTATTCCCCCTACCCATGTCCAGCAGAAAAAATAGCTAGTAAAGGTCAAGTGTTCCTAAGCTTACAGAGAAAAACATTAACAGCCCGACCTTCAGATAGCATGGTGGCTAAAACTTCACTCTAACTTCAGAGTGGAAAAGGTAATAAGGAAGGGATAGAGTGAATGCAGGTATACCAAATGGAAAGTCCCTGTAAAAATCCAGAAGAAATTCAGTTAACATAGACAAAAGAGTGCTGATACAGATAATAATAAAATATGAGACAGATTTGAGAGATGTTTTGGAGAAAAAACAGTATGTGGACAAAACACAGAGAGAAATGAGATGTCAAGCGTGGCTCCTCAGGACCTGGCTTGCAAACCTGGAGGATGGTGGAGCCACCCCCAGAGATCAGGCACCATGCAGGTCTTCATGGGGCAGCATGGAACGAATCACAAGGTGGAGGTGCCATCTAAATAACCATGTGTGCAAGTGATGAAGGGAAGGGACCCTTGGGGATCTTCTCTTTGAAAAGTCATTTCACCCATCTATCTCCTATTGTTCTGAGGCAGACAAGGGGAACAGCTGATCACTCAAAAGTCATTTCTATTTGGCTATGAAAAGCAGTGATTTCAGAACAATGTATAATTAACCTGTTCTTTCTATCCCAAACACTCCTCTGTCTCAGTCCCCTCTCTGCAGCCTGAGATCAGCATGGAGATAAAGAATACGCTTCTAAACTAGATGATCCACTGAAGCAAAGAGTTGACTGTACTTTCAAAGGACATAAGGACAAAACCAGATTCTCCTTGGTGTACAAAGAATCCAGGTAAATTGTCATGGGAACAGTCAATGGATGTTAGCATTATTATTTCTAGCTACCTTTGGTTCAGTACTTGCTGTGTGCCAGGCATTTCATGTACGTGGTTTATCACCTTCACACAGAACCTACAGAGATGGGAAAAAAGATTCTGAGAGAGTGACTTACCCAAGGCTGCCCAGCTAGTGAGTGATACGGCAAGGATTTGGACTCAAGTCCGCATGACTCTGAAGCTAATCTTTTTTTAACCATAGTGAATTTCTAGGTATTGAGTGAGCAGTACTTCAGCATTGACCCCCATATGCAAAACAAGCATTTCCAGGTGGTTAAACATATTTAAGGTGAGGCCCTTGGGCACACTATAGAACAAAGCTAATTGGGCTCAGCAGAGATCAAAACCACGACCTTGTCCTTATTTTATCTTTCTGCCACTGGTGTGCTTAACGCAGACAAACACTTGCCATCAACTGGCTATAACGCGTTTTATTTCCCTTCATATTGTGTAGGTTGCTCATTTATTAAAAGAGCTCAGCCTTTCAAAATAAGCCACTGGAAATAAGAGAGAAAAGGGATGTTCCTATAAATTATCCAGTGGAAGAGCTTTTACAGCATTTGACCAGGACGTGAAAGATGGGAGGTAGGACGCTGGAAATCTACCTTGAAGATG
>NW_012114599.1:7585155-7607257 GCF_000951035.1 Colobus angolensis palliatus | reverse complement strand
CGGGGGGGCTCTGTTTGTCTTGCTGCGTTCTCACACTGCCACCTGCTGGCCATAGCCCGCATCTCCGCTTCTCCAGCTCCCGTCCACCTGGAGACCCTGACAGATTGCTCACAATTTAGCATCTCCTTTCCTTCTTGTAAGGTGTCATACTCAAGAGGAATTTTTATTTCTAGCCAAACACCCTTTTTAGCCTGATAGCAAACGGCTGGTGGGAATCCATGTGCAAGGGAACTCTGTGTGAGGAAAACAGAGAGGGAGGGCAGTGAAGAGGAGTCTATGAGCTGGTGGCTGGGAAAACCTGCGGCACCCGTGAATCCAGTTGTCATTGTCATAACCTTCAAGGCTTTTCGGCCATGACTCTAAGAACAAAACCTTCCCAAATCCCTTTTAAATACAGTGGGGTTGATTCCTCCCTGCATATTTTCTTTTCCTACAAGCACAGCGTGCGTATCTAAGGGAGGGGCGGGCTTCCAGTTTGAGCGCATAGCGCCATTATTTGACGAGACCACAGGAAGCAGTCTTTCATTTTAAACGAATTTCAGTCTTTCACTTTCATTCACTCACAGCATGATAATAAATCACTGTGCTTGAGCATTTTAAAAATTAAAGGCTTAGATATTACATGCTGATCAAAAGTTGATCTTCAAATACCTATTTCCTTTAGCTATTACTGTTTTTAACTTTTCTTTTTCATTATCTTGTATTCGCTTCATGCGGCATTATGTAGATGCAGCAGACTGAGACGATTTTCTCTCATTCCAAACTAAAGAGGATGCTAAACTCCATTCCTTTGCGGTAAGTTTGGAATGAAAAAATGGGTTACAGAATATTGAAGATAAAAGTCAGGGATCGATCTGGTGACTTGACTCTCATATATGTAAGGTTCAACAACTCAATAATAAAAATTTAAATCATTCCCTGATTCTTCACAAAGGAAGACACTGAATGCTTTACTGAAAGATTCTCACTTGCCCAAATCACTAGAGTTTCTTAGTAAGGGAAGATAACATGGAATTTCTTAACCTTTGTCTAGTTTTCAGATTGTCTACATAATTCACTGAATCTACCCCCTGTCTTCTGCTTTCTCATGCAGAATTGAAACATATATAGCCCATCCCCAGGTGGTCTCATTTACTTCCATGACTTCAAGCACACCGAAGTGCCAATGATGCCCAGGTCTGCGTGCTCAGTTCTGAACACTCACCCGAGGTCTAGACCCACCTCTCTAACTGTCCACTGAGTATTTTCTCCCTGAATGTCCCATAAGCACCGGAAGCTCATTATATCTAATCTCAAGTCTTGGCCACCCTGGTCCCATCTTCCAAACATGCTCTTCTCTCATATAACGGCCCCAGTTGATGGGAAGACTATTCACACAATTGTGTAAACCCAAACCCCAAATGTCACCTGATACCCCCACACTTCCCACAGGATACTGATAATGAAGTTCTCTTAGGTCTACTACCTTTGTCTGCAGCTATACTGACACTTCAGCCCTTTCCAAATGGACTGTTGAAAAAGCATTGCAACTATCTACATTTCCCCATACTTAATGATCTCTTTCTCACCCTTCACATGCAAAATGTAAAACAGATCACATCCTTGACAGCAAAATTCTGTAAGCTAAATTGGACTTTATCAGAATTTAAAACTTCTGCTCTGCAAAAGACCCTGTTGAGAGAATGAAAACAAAGACCAGAAGAAACTATTCGCGAATCACACATCTGACAGAGAACTTGGATCTAGAATATATAAAGAACTCTCAAAGCTTACAATTATAAAAACAAACAGTGCAACCTAAAAGTGGCCAAAGGACATTCACAGACATTGCAGAGAAGAAGATACGCAGATGGCAAAGAAGCACATGAAAAGGTGTTTAACACCATTTGCCATCAGACAAATGCAAATTAAGACTACGATGAGATATAACTACACCTATCAGAATGGCTAAAATTAAGAAAACATTGGTAACATCAGGTTCAGAAGAGGATGTAGAGAAACTGAATCACAGGTGAGAGTGTAAAATGGTGGAACCACTCTGGAAAATAGTTTGGCATTTTCTTTTAAAACTAAAAACAGACTCACGTTACAACCCAGCAATTGAACTCTTGAGCATATGTCCCAGAGTAATGAAAATATATTTTCACACAGAAATTTGCACTCGGATGCCATAACTTTATTTGTAATAGCCAGAAACTACCCAAATGCCCTTCAGTACATGACTGATTAAAGCTGTAGAGCATCTGTGCCATGAAATACAGCTCAGCAATAAAAAGGAATGAACTCTTGACCCACACAACAACCTGGATGAGCCTCAAGGACATTATGCTAAGTGGAAAATGCCACTGTCAAAGAATATGTACTGCATGATTCCACTTATGTAACATTTGTGAAATGACCTAATCATAGAGGTAAAGAACCATTAATGGTTGACAGAGGTTAAGGGTGGGTCACGAAATTGGTGTAGCTATAAGAGGGTAACACAAGCGAGTCTTGTGGTGATGAAACAGTTACATAACCTGATTATGTTAGTGGTTATATGATACTACACATATAAGAAAATTGCATGGAGTCCAGGCACTGGCTTATGCCTATAATCCCAGCACTTTGAGAGGTCGAGTTAGGAGGATGGCTTGAGGCCTGGAGTTCAAGACCAGCCTGGGCAACATACCAAGACCCTATCTCTACAAAAAGAAATTATATAAAAAAGGAAAAGAGAATTGCACGGAGCTGCACACACACATACATGTGATACAAATGAGTGTATATATTTACCTGCCAGATCTAAGTAAACCCTATGGATTACACCAATGTTAATTTCCTGTTTTTTATATACTACAGTTATGCAAGATGTTCACATTAAGAAAGGTTGGGTAAAGAGTGCAAGAGACCTCCTTGTACATTTCTTTACATCTTCCTGTAAATCTGTAATTATTTTTAAATGAAGTTCTGAACTGATCATGCCACTCCTTTCTTGCAGTTATTTTTAGCTCTCATTATTCATAGAATAAAACACATTCATCCACTCATAACATAAAGGATCTTCCATTCCAAACTTCATTTCCTATTAAGAGTTCTGGTTAATTGTAATATTGCTATCTTACATCTCTTTATTCACTATGCTAAAGTGTCCACCATTTATTAGACAATGTTGGCCTTTACTTCTAAGATTATAGAAAATATACTCGTGCAACCTGAAATTTCTCAAATTTGCCAGAGTAGGACATTCCAAGGATATTCAATAGTCATTTAGCAAATGATTGCATGTCCAAGCCAGATTAATCTATCAAATACTTATCCATTCTGGATACCATAGTTTTTATGCAATTTCTCTAAAAGGAAAGGAAAGATGAGGCACTGTGGTAGGGGCAATAGCTGAGTAAGAGCTGTGATAGCACACAAAGCAAAAGAAAGGGTAAAAGGAGTCCACAGACGTAGAAAACCCCCTTTTGCTGATGAATTTGCTCATTTCATAAGCCCAGTGTATTTGCTTCCTAAAGCTGCAGTAGCAAGTACCACAAGCTAGGTGGCTAAAACCACAGAAATGTATCACAGTCCTCAAGTCCAAATCAAGGTGTCGGCATAGGCTGCTCCTTCTGGGGGCTGTGGGAAAGAATCTGTTCCACGGCCCTCTCCTAGCTTCCAGTAGTTTGCTGGCAATCTTTGGCATTTTCTGGCTTGTAGAAGCATCACCCCAACCTCCACCTTCTTCTTCACATGTTGTCCCTCCCTGTGTGTATGTCTCTCTGTCTAAATTTCTCCTTCGTACAAGGACGCCAGTCATTTTGGATTAGGGGCCCACCCTACTATGGTATGACCTCATCTTAATTACATCTGCAACAACCCTATTTCCAAATACGATTTTATTCTAAGGTACTGAGAGTTAGGATGCCAACATAGCATCCTAATTATGATGGAAATTTTGGGGGGATGTAATTCAACCCATAACAGCCAGGGAGCTCTGGTAGCCAAGAAAACTCCCTTCCTTCTTCTGTTTGAGTGAATACAATAGCTACACGTCAACACCATTACCTGTATTAGAGGGCGCACAGGGCCTGATGTGGAAACTGGCTGTGAATTACTGTGAAGATTCTTATGCTCATCATGTGAGAAGACATTTAACAAGCATCTGAGTGTGCCTGACACTCTATTAGCAGATATTTGACAGCTTGCCAAATATGCAGGTCAGATCACTCTACAATCAAGCTGCTAATCACATGGTAAGCATATTCTATTGTATATAGTTGACTCACCTTGGCTCAGAGTCATAAATTATCTGTAAGATTTTTCACTATGAAAAAAATACTTTTGCAAACAAACCATACTTGGCAAATAATTCATTTAACTTTTATAAGAGCCAACTTGCTTAATCCAGACATTGTAACCAATTGTGACCAGGTGTTGTGAAAAGCAAGGAATATGGCCAAACAACTGCATGCTTCTTGCAAATGGCTATGGTTCTCCTGTTCACCCTGCTGCCACTGGACCACCCCTCTATGTAAATTACCCCTAATAAAACTCTAGGTCTCATTTATTGACTCCAGGTCTCTTCTTTGGCCACTTGAACCTGGCGCCACCCCTATTGAAGTTAATAGGAGTCTGGCATGATACCTTGCCATCCCAAAGAGTCGCTAAACAATTCCTAGGCACTGTTTATGGTTCTAAAAGAATGCACTCCATATTCACTAATCATAAAGTTTGGTAACTTAACAAGGTATAGGTTTCTCCCAAAAGCCTGGTCAATTAACAGCTGTGACATGTTATTGCATCAGCCAGAACACTTTATATATACTGGAATTTCTAATCTTTCTAATAAATACTGCAAATCTAGAAACACTTAGCCAAAATATATCACCTTTAGCAAACTAACACAGGAACAGAAAAGCAAATACTGCATGTTCGCACTTACATGTGGAAGCTAAAAAAAGAACTTATGAACACAAAGAAGGAAACAACAGACACTGGGGGCTATTTGAGGGTGAAAGTGGGAGGAAGGAGGGGAGCAGAAAAGGCAACCATTGGATAATGGGCTTAATACCTGGGTGATGAAATAATATGTACAACAAACCCCGTGACACATGTTTACCCATGTAACAAACTTTCACATGTACCCCCAAACCTAAAATAAAAGTTTAAAAAAAGAAACCACTTAGCCAGAATAGACCTTCATGGATTTTTCTTTAGTCACCATGCTTTAATTGAGAAAGAAATAAAAGGCTTCTGATTGCAATTTTAACACTACTTTTTATATTGTGAAGGTCTTAAGTAGAGGGAAGGAGAGACTGCAAGCCAGATCGATGGGGCTGGTAGGAGCTTCACAATGAACTCAGTCAACTGCAAGATCAGTCCAGCCTCCTGCCCACCACTCCCGCTTCCCCCATCTGGGTGTGCTGATAGCAAACATAACTTATGCTATTGATCTCCACAGTCTTTTTAAAATTCCTTTTACCTTTCAAAATTTCAATCCTGATTAATGTTTTATAAAACCATTGGTTTTAATTACTGTGATTCAAAACACTTCTGTATGTTCCTCGCCATCACTTAAATACTTCAATGATGGTTGAAATGAGCAAAACTAAACAGGAAGACACTAGAATAATCTAGAACAGATCTTCTTCAAATAGAGGAAACGATAATGTCAGTCCTCATTTAGCTATTTCTCTTGGTTCTACCTAAGACCAAATTATTAAGCCTACTTAAATAATTGAGATTTGGCGTGAAATTTATAAAATACTTAGAACAGTAGAAAAAATTGTGTAAATTTAAACAGAACCAGAAAGCATCTCTTATGGTTATAATAAAATATTTGGAATTCAAATGCATTTTGATATACCCCAAAAAAGCAATCGCTTTCTAATTATGTACATTATTGTGATTACATAGAATCTCATGGTTAAGAGACACGAAGCCTCAGAATAATCACTTACATACTTACATTATATAAACAAGAACAAACACAAGACCTAGACTCTCTTGTATACCTGTCCTCCTCCTTATCTCAGCCAGTGATTAATGCAACACTCTGAGCTTGTGCTCATAATAGATACTTGCAATGTTTATGTGCTTCTCTCTCTCTGCCCCTCATTGCTCCCTGACAGTCAGGAGGCAAATGCTAAACTCATGGCTTGACTAGAAGATTTGTACAATCAAATTAGTGTTGTTTTAATAGAAAATATTTTTGCCAGATCTAAAGCATTGGGTGAGGAAGATAAAGATGTAATTTTATAAACATTTTTATTCATTCAACAAACATCTGAGCTCCAACTGTGTGCCAGGCCTTTTGCTGGGTTCCAAGATTATAAAAATAAATAGGACATGACCTCATATATGGAGAAATATCATTATCATGGTCATGAAATTCAGAAGGCATCACTGAAGGTAGTTTTGTAAGCATCTGAGAGAATGGCTTTTTATGAAAAACTGATTAAGAGAGATCTGTTTTACCGTTTATTTCTTTCCATGCAGATTTCTCTGTAGCAATCATGGGCTCCAGACCAAGTCATCTATTTTCCACTGCATTTGATATAGAATTATCTGTGCTTTTTAGAAACACCCTTCACCTACTCCAGAAGTTTAAATTTGTATCAAGATGTTACATAAAATATCCATTCATTTAGGACAGAGTATGAGTGAAAAATTAGAATACAGGGAGGTTTTGTGGGAAGGTGTCATATGAGACAGAACTTGGCTGATATACAGTAAACAGACTTGCAGAGATGACAGGAAGTTACATTCCAAGGAAAGGAAAGAGAATCATGTGAATGACATCATTGTGTCATGAATGGTATAGCCCACCCATGGATCCTGGAGCCCACTGAGAGCTCCTTGAGGAAAGAAGGAAGCAAACAGGCCCAAGTTAGGAAAGAGATTGAAAAACCATCCAAAAGAGGGGATTGCAAAGTGAGGGGCTCAAGTCCAAATCTTAATTCTGCAGAGAAGGCTGGCACTAAGGCCCAAGAGATCCAATCTGAGGGAAGTGACGTGGATTCTTGGCACCTATGTGGATGTCCAAGTCATAGAGGAAGAATGGTCTAAATCTGTGAAAAATATAATGAGTGGGAACAATTTTGCATTTTAGCCATGGAAACCCACACACATTCCAGATTATGAGAATCAGGAAGAGTTTCCCTCCTCTGAGTGGGATTGAACAACTCAGTGGAGGGGCGGACCCAAGTTGCTCAAGCTGCTCGAGACAAAACCATAAAAAACCTTAGGAAAGGGGCATGACAGCATTCGTATGTACAAGTAATTGTCCAAGTGCATGTGAAAAAACAGCAGCCGTTGTCGAAGTGATGTTATCACTAACATCATCACCATCACCGTCATCATCACTAACGCTTACAGAGCATTTACCAGTTGTTAGGCACTGCTGAAACCACTTTACATAATACAACTCACTTAAACCTCACAACTCTATTAATATCTTTTTCACAGAGGAGGAGACTGAGGCACACAGAGGTTCAGTAACTTGCTCAGGATCACTACCTAAAACACCGTAGAGCCAGGATTCAAACCTCAGCCACCTTGCTCCATAGTCTGTGTGTGAAACCCCATAACCTGCCATGCTCCCCCCATATACTAACAGCATCTTTTGTCTTGACTTCACCGTCACATCCTTGCTCTAATCTTTATGCCTGTATGCCCTGGATCTCTGCCTCCTGCTGCCACTTAGGCTAGCAAACAGTACTTTGCACACATTAATGAAACCGTGTAACTTGTATTCTGCAGCCAAAGAACCCAAAGGGGCCCAGGGCAGGGCTGCAAACGGATTCTGAGCTAGACTGAGAGTCCACCAGCTGAGTGACTAGCACAAGCCCAGTTTTTCTTTCTATTTGCTATAGATGCAGTAAAATCGTAACAAGGGGGCTAAACAGGGTCTGCAAGCAAACAGATGAACACTTTATCTTTGTCAGTGAACGTACCATGCTGTCTCCAAAACTGTCAAACTACTGTCCTACTTGCTAGATGTAGTAGTCTACTAGGGATGCCATAACAAAATACCCAACTGGGAGACTGAAACAATAGAAATTTACTTCTTACAGTTCTGGAGGCTGGAAGATCAAGATGTCAGAAGGTTTGGTTTTTTTTGAGACCGCTCTCCTCGGCTTGCAGGTGGCCATTTTTTCACCATGTCCTTACAGGGTCTTTCCTCTGCGTGTGTGCCTCTCTGGTGTCTCTTCCTCTTCTAGGGACACCAGCTCTATCTGATTACAGCCCACCCATAAGCCTTCTTTAAGTATCTCTTTAAGGTCTTATCTCCAAACACAGTTACACTGCGGGCTAGGGCTTCAATGTATGAATTTTGAGGGAAGACAATTCAGTCCATAACACTGGAGTTAAGTTGTGTGACTTCAGAGCTTATAAACCCAAGGCTGCTTTTCATAGATAGTTGAAGACTCCTTGAGAGAGAGAGCCCTGGGTGAGTCTGTTCTGCATCAAGGATCTCAGAAGCTGAGATACTCACACAGGCTCTCCAGCCATACTCATAGATCCAGGACACAGGGTAAGTCTGGGGTCTAGGAGTACACTTCTGCCACAAATCCAAATACAGTATAAGAGCTCTCCAGCAACCTCCTGCATGCCTTTCCATATAAATAAACTATAGTACTACTCCAGTGATGCAATTACAGGGAATGGAATACTAGTTTTCGTCTCTTACAACAGCACTGATTGTTGTATTTTATACAATGGTACAGGAATGTAGCATAAAAATATGGGGAAAAATCTGGTGCCTACACTCATGAATTTTATAGTTCATCAGGGAATATGGTCATAGTGATCTTCTCTAGCACATTCTCTTTGCAACTAGCAGAGGAAAAAAAGCATACATCTGCTGCTTGATACAAAACAATATCAAAGAAATTGTACCGCTCGCAAATGCAAAGTACTTTTTTTAACGTTCATTTTAGGTTCGGGGGTAAATGTGCAGGTTTCTTATATAGGTAAACTCAAGTCATGGGGGTTGCTGTACAGATTTCATCACCCAGATAATAAGCCTCGTACCCCCAATAGTTGTTTTTTTCTGTTCCTTTCCCTCCTCCCACGCTCTACCCTCAAGTAGGCCCCAGTGTCTGTTGTTCCCCTCTCCATGTGTCCATGTGTTCTCACAATTTAGCTCCCACTTATGAGAGAGAACAAATGGTATTTGGTTTTCTGTTCCTGTGTTAGTTTGCTAAAGACAATGGCCTCCAGCTCCATCCATGTTGCTGCAAGGAACATGACATCATTCTTTCTTAGCTGCAAAGTATTCCACAGTGTATACGTACCACATTTTCTGTATCTAGTCTATATTCATGGGCATTTAGGTTGATTCCATGTCTTTGCTATTGTGAATAGTGCTGCAATGAACGTTCACATGCATATATCTTTATGATAGAATGATTTATATTCCTTTCGGTAAATACTCAGTAATGGGATTGCTGGATTGAATGGTAGTTCTGCTTTTATCTCTTTGAAGAATCGCCACACTGTTTTCCACAACGGATGAATTAATTTGCACTCCCACCAACAGTGTATAACTCTTCCCTTTTCTCTGCAACCTTGCCAGCATCTGTTATTTTTTGACTTTTAAATAATAGCCATTCTGACTGTTGTGAGATGGGTACCTCATTGTGGCTTTGATTTGCATTTCTCTAATGATGAGTGATATTGAGCTTTTTGTCATATGCTTGTTGCCATATGAATGTCTTTTTTTGAAAAATGTCTGTGTCCTTTGCCCACTTTTTAACGGGGTTGTTTGTATTTTTCTTGTAAATTTATTTAAGTTCCTTATAGATGCTGGATATTAGACCTTTATCAGATACACAGTTGGCAAATATTTTCTCCCATTCTTAGGTTTCCTGTTTACTCCATTGAGTTTCTTTTGCTAACAGAGCGCATTTTTTCTTTGCACAATAGACATAAACTTTTTGATAGGCTTCCACTTTTATAAGCCTAGAAAGGGAGCAGAGATTTTTAAATGCCATTTAATTGTTTAAAATGGCATGCTCCCTGTATTTTACAGGTTTTCTACTTTTGCTTTTTCTCACAAGGGGTCCTTAAAACCTAGCTGCAATGGACTGCGGCTTGACACAGGAAGGATGGCACAAAGTGCTCGCAAGGTACCCTACAAAGCCAAGCTTGCAATGCAAACAAGCCTCTTATCTGTGAGGAATATGAAGCTCGCTCTCAATTTTCATTTATCCAAGATCAATCATCAAGCCCTTGAAGGTCACTGGAGATACGTGGTGGCAATGCTGTGGCATGTTTTCCTTTGAGCAGGACACCGAAACAAGCAAAATATCTTTCAGATTCAAGAGTAGACCTAAAGCACAAAAAGTCCCTTAGGGCCAACAGCAAATAGGTTAACCATGGGGAAAATGTTGGTAATAAATTATACATATAGTTAAATGAAAAAGCTAAAGGGTAATGCAAATTTAAGGCTGAGAAAGGGAACTCAGAATTGTTAGGGAATTCCCAACTTTATGTTCCATATTAGTTTAGCAATGTGACTAACCTGTAGGAAATATTTAGCAATACAGCCTCTTTTGTAAAAGTGTATCATCCTAACTAATTTAACTTTTCTGAGCTGGATTCCTTTTAACCAACCTGCTCGATGCTAGCCTGTGGGGTTTGGAGTCTCCCCTTTCCAAACCATTCGTCACACATTGCTGCCAGAGCAGTCTTTCAAGAGTGTGACCAATCACGTTACTTCAGAGATGCCACTGACACATATAACACTTTTGAGCAAATTAGAAAAATGGCACCTCCTTCTCAAGCTAAAGGAAAAAAATATACATCCATGTATATGTGTGTGTATGAGTTAGTGCATGAATGCACAACTTGAACAGCCCTGCCATTCTCACCTAGTCACATATCCCTAGCATGCTTAGAAGCAAACATCACTGGTGGCATGCACAGAAGTTGTTTTTATGCGTACACACACACACACACACACCCCAACCCCAAGGTGAGATGCTATGGGAGATTCAGAGTTGTGGGGGGGGTGCGGGGGTGGAAATGAGACCACCAACAGCAACAGACAGAGCAACCTCAGCGAATGCAGAGCACTGGCAGTACTGGGCATGGGAGTGGGTGTGTGAGGGCTTCTATTGGGAGAGCCTCTCCTGCAACTCTAGTACTCGCCTGAGACCCCTGAATCTTCACCCCTGCTCACCTGTTCTTGAATCAGGTACTACGGCAGCTCTCAAAGTGTGGTAAGGGGCCTTAGCGATTCTCCAATATGCTTTTAAGAGACCACAATGTCAAAACTATTTTCAGAATATTTAGACGTGTTTTTCACTGTTAGTCTTCACTGAGTGTACAGTAAAAAATTTTTGATGTTACACAATGTGTGATAACCTCATCACTCTAAGGGCTAATGGAATGTGTGCTCCTGTGTTATAAAATTTTCAATGTTAATTCTAATACAGTAAATAGCAAAAGATATAACCTAGGTAAACAAAAGCTTTTGGAAATTCTCAATCATTTCTAGGAGTGTAAAGAAGTCTTGATATCAAAAAGTGTGTGAACCACTGCGTTAGTGTCTGTCTACAGTGTGACTGGCACCCCCTGAGATGCAGCAGCCATATGTGGTGGTCACGATCACTCTCCTGCTCAAAGCTTGCTCTGGTTCAGAAGTAGGGAGGTAATGTGGAATCATCCTGGTTTTGAAGACAGACCTATGTGCAAACCCCAGTTTGACCACTTACTAGTTATGTGACTAAGACAAGTTACTTAGTCTTTCTTTTTTTATTATTATAATTTAAGTTCTAGGGTACATGTGCACAATGTGCAGGTTTGTTACATATGTATACATGTGCTATGTTGGTGTGCTGCACCCATTAACTCGTCATTTACATTACGTATATCTCCTAATGCTATCTCTCCCCCCTCCCCCCTCCCCACAATAGGACCCAGCGTGTGATGTTCCCCTTCCTGTGTCCAAGTGATCTCATTGTTCAATTCCCACCTATGAGGGAGAACATGCAGTATTTGGTTTTCTGTTCTTGCAATAGTTTGCTGAGAATGATGGTTTCCAGCTGCATCCCTGTCCCTACAAAGGATACGAACTCATCCTTTTTATGAAAACCTGTCAGAGCTTAGAACCAGATTTTACATCCTCCCCATTCTTTATCTATAACTATTGATTCTCAACCAAAAGAAACATACCTACAAAAAAATCAATAGCCAAATGAGAAATAAGTACCAATTTTATCAATAGTTGGGGCAAGTGCCCAAAACCCAACTCTTGAATTGGAAAATGAGGCCATGAGTTCAGGCTAGGCTTCCTCCTCCTGATTCTCTGAAATCTGGAATGATCAGCTTTCTGAGCAGACTCCTAGTCTATTTACTACCTGCCTGGACAGCAAGCCCAGCTGATCTTACCCACACAAGTACAGAGAAGACACACATGGTTGCACACAGCCGTCACAAAAGGTACAAAAGTCAGCAGAAAGAATTTCAGAGTCCTGCAATTCTGTCCCCTGGAGAAGTATGACCCAAGGAACAGTTCAGATACTGACCTATGATATTAGCTATGTTCCAACTGGGAGTGATGAGTAACTGGTTAGTGGCAAAAATATCAGCATAGCAATGGAAGGATCTTTTATTCTCTTTGACTATAACAGCTACAGGGCCTGGCACACATCAGTCACTCAGGAAGGTCATCCTCAGTAGTTGCATATGCTGGATTTAATAAGAAAAGGGTCTGAAAAAATCAGAGACCCAAAAGTTTTATAGTCTCTGTTTTTCACTCTTATTTATGGGAGCATAAGAGACATTAAAAGCTATGAAGGCCACCTTCTTCCAAAGCAAATTTCCCTCCAGCCTCTGTGCACTTGAAGACATGGGGTGCTCAGCAGTCTTTGAGGCCTCCAATTTAGTTGAATGACAGTTCTTTTTTACTTGAAAGTTCTACCACAATATCCAACACCGTAGTCACTTTCATGATATGCAAAGAAAATCATGGCTTCCAAATTATTTGGCCAAAAAAAGGGACTACTGTCGCCTAGCAAGGTCTTAGGATTATCACTGAAGAGCCAGGAAAAGATGTGAAATATATAGAATTCATTTAAATACATGTAAGTCTCAGCCCTGTCAGTGAGGGAAGAGGAGGAGAAGAATTAAGGATGGACTCTAACTTTAAATTAGTTAACTGATGACCATCTCATCATAAAGCAACTTGAGTAGGAGTTACAGAATTTTATTTACCAAGATCCAGCAATAAAGTTCAAAAACATCACACAAGAATTAAGAAGGCCTTAATTTGAACTCCTGGGATCTAGGTTGCAAAACAATTGGAATTTACATATCAGAACCTTGGGCAAATAATATATTTAATCACATATTTTATTTATTCTAGTATATCCAACATATTATCATTTCAACACAGCCATAAAGATGAACCTCCCTTAATGTCTGCATCTCCTGCTCTTGCCCCAACCCCAAATCTCTGGTCAATTAGCCTTCTCAGCTAGTTGAAAAGTAACCCTAACTCACTCAGAGTGGTAACCCTGTCCTCAGGGGTGAGGGCCTTTTAATGCCAGGAATTTTGGGAGATAAATAGAGGTGATAAAATAAACAAATCCATGGTATCAATATTTTTAAGTGGCTTAAGGAATCAGATACATCAAAGCATCTGGCAGATTAGTCTGATGATTCCAATATATATAAATAATTGATTTTTAGATATGATTTTAAGCTAAAAGGTATAAATGATTTGCTTATGTTTGTATATATTATTAGAATGTATCAAAGAACTTGAGATTTATAATATTTATAAATGTACTAAATTAACTAGAGCATTTTAGGTGCTTAGAGATGAATAACTTGTTAAGTGTTTGGCTCTTCAGAAAAGCAAGTCCATTCAAGTTTAAAATGTTTAAGGAGCAAAATTAATCAAGTTAATTAATAATCTCTTTTAAAATGATTGGTAACATTTACTAGATTTATAAATAGAATAGTAATTATGAGTTGAGTAATCACTGTTCAATTGAAAATATTTTTAGTTGGTAATTTTAATACACCAAATTCTGATTTAGAAAACAAAAGTAACTGCAAATACTTTTCTCTGTGAACATCAGCCCCAGTGCCACCAAAATTCACATGACCTCTCTGACCTTGTGTTTCCTTTGATTCTGGGGTCTCAGCATTTGATCTCTGCAGAACAATAATCCTGATCCATGAATTAGCTTTTCAGAAGGAGGAAAAATCATTTACACATCAAATGTGAATCTACTTCCTTACTATATTTAATGTCCAGGAATGGACTCATAAAATAACAAAAGCCCCAGTTCAAATTAGTATCTGGTATTTCATTCCATTATCAAAAACCACGTCTACATAATCTACTGGTTGGTAGAAAGGAAAAGTCCTTCTCTGTTTGGACTTGAGCTCTGTGTAGATCAAGCTATGGTTGTCTGGATCTCCATCTGTACTAATCAAAATTAATACACAGAGGTTCTCTCACTCAATGTCCATATTTTTTAGAAAGGCTAAAACACATGGTTGCAGAATTGAATATAAATATTTACAACTGGAGTCCAATATAAGCAGAGCTGATGGAAGATGGAACTTAGACAGAGGAAGAAAATGTACAGAATGTGGTAGGAATGGTAACATCCTAAAGTGAGGGGTTAAGAGATATAATTGAGATATTATTGAAGCTAAAGAATCAGAAATAAAGCTTCAAGTACCTTGTTTAAAGTTACAAAAGTAACTGGCTGCTTGCAGTGGCTCGCACCTGTAATACCACCACTTTGGGAGGCAGAGGCAGGTGGATCACCTGATGTCAGGAGTTGGAGACCAGCCTGACCAACATGGTGAAACCCCGTCTCTACTAAAAATACAAAAAATTACCCAGGCGTGGTGGTGGGCACCTGTAATCCCAGCTACTTGGGAGGCTGAGGCAGGAGAATCTCTTGAATCTGGAGGCAGAGGTAGCAGTGAGCCAAGATCACACCATTGCACTCCAGCCCGGGCAACAAGAGTCAAACTCCGTCTCAAATAAATAAATAAATAAAGTTATAAAAGTAACCAATAAAAGAACTAAAATTACAAGTATAGATTATATATAATACAAATACACACATGCATATATCTAAAAACATTAGAAAGAAAACATGAGGAGAGAGCTGTGTGTAAGCAACCTTATCTTTCCTGTCAAAGAGGAAATACATGTTATTACACAATATATATCTAATAACTACACACTGTATGTTATAAATCAAGAAATATTACCTGGAGGGCCAGTGTCCAATATAGTAGCCACCAACCACATGCGGGTATTGGGCACTTAAATTGACATCTGCTGCAAGTTTAAAATATACAAACGATTTCAAAAAAACATAAAAATGAAAACTATCTCACTAATAATCTTTATATTATGTGTTGAAATAATATATTGGATATACTAGGTTAAACATATTATTAAAATTAGTTTTATATGTGTACTTTTACTTTTTTGGTGTGCCTATGAGATAATTTAAAGTTATATATGTGGCTCACATTAGATTTCCATTAGACAGGACTAATCTAGAGTTCTGGCACTAAACATCAGCACTAAAAATACAAGTAGTTGCAAGAGTTGGCCTCAAGGAACCAGAACTGAAGGAAGAAGCTACATGGGACTGGAGCCAGTTGCTTTTCTCAGAAACCCTTCTGTAATATTTGAATCATTATCTTAAGCATACCTTTCTTTGCAAATTTAAAAAGCAAGATTAAAATATCATAAATGTAGAAAGCAAATAAGGCCATAAAGGTAAAAATAATAGTAACTGTGATGAGAGTGCAGGAGAGGGGGTGGGAGGGAATATGGCTGCGATGGACATCATGCACGTGCAGGACAGAATCACAGAGGCCGTCCCGTGGGTCAGCCTGGCAGCATTCAGCATCCTTGTGGGCTGGTCCGTGTCAGTAGCTTTCACGAACAAAACACAGTTACCCAGGCCAGGTGCAGTGGCTCACACCTGTGAGCACTTTGGGAGGCCGAGACAGGCAGATCACTAGAGGTCAGGAGTTTGAGAGCAGCCTGGCCAACACGTCAAAACCCAGTCTCTACTAAAAATACAAAGATTAGCCAGGTGTGGTAGCGCACGCCTATAATTCCAGCTATTCAGGAGACTGAGGGAGGAGAATCTTGAACTCAGGAGTATGAGGTTGCAGCGAGCCTAGATTGTGCCACTGCACTGTAGTTGATGGAGGGACATTCTGTCTAAAAGCCTGGGTGACAGAGCGAGACTCTGTCTGAAAAAAAAAAACAAAAACATATAGTCACCCAGTCTCATTTCAGTTTCATCTTTGTCAGGCCCAGCCTTGGTCTCCAGTCCTGACTCTTATAATGACTGATCGTACTACCTTTGTCTCCACCCCATGGCCTAATACGTCCTAGAAATCATGTCATTTCCAATTTCTAGAAGGTCCTTGGCACCCAACGCAATTGTGAGGTCCTGAGTCAACATCTTCCTCCTATAACCTCTTTCTCTTTTTCCTGTTTTTCCAAAAGGAAACTCAATGCTCCTGAAAGTATTTTCTTAAGCAAGCTCTCAGTTGTAGAGAGCTCTGAGTCCCTAACATTTGGACCTTTTGTGGTTTTCTCACATGTTAAACACTGTATCCCCATGTCTAAAATAGTAAGAAGGTTAATCCACACAGAAAATGCATTCATGCAATAAAAATTTATGAGTGCCTACGGGTGCTGAGCACTGATCCAGGGAGTGACACTCCAGGTAATATTTCTTGATTTATAATACACAGTGTATAATACACAGTTAGATATATTATGTAATAACATGTATTTCCTCTTTGACAAGGGATGGCAATGAGCAAGACAATATCATCTGCTCTCTTGGAACTTACCTTTTAGTGGAAGAGACAGATTAAAAAGTAAACAAATATATACAAAACTTTAAGTAATGCATGCTTTTTATATTTTTATAATTTCGTCAGAAAAATATGTAGATTAATGGGATAGAGGGTGATTGGGTGAGGGCCAGAGGTGTCTACTTTAGAGATTTCTTACTGAGGAAGTGCAATTGGAGGGGACACTGAATGGAAAGGACCCAGCTATGCAAAAACCTGTAAGGAAGGTAAGCAACATTCCAAGTAAAGGGTGGCAGTGTCACAGGGCTTTAGATGGGAATGGACTGAGAGTATACAAAAGCAGCACGAAGGCAGGTGGGGCTGAGAAGGGCAAGTGAGGAGCAGAGTGGAGTCAGAGAGGCACAAAGGCAGCCTGCCATGAAGGGCTCTGTGGGCCCTGGTGAGGACTTCAGAGTTTATTCCAAACACCACAGACTCTAGCAGGTTTGGAGCAAGGAGTGAATTGGCAGGACTTCTGACTTACTGACTGATTTTCTTGTGGAATTATAAGTAATTAGTAAAATAAATAAATTTTTTTTAAAAACCCTTCCCTTTTTTCCTTATTTACTTTCAAAGTTAATTAAATAAGAAGCATTAAGCCAGGCACAGTGGCTCAAGTTTGTAATCCCAGAGTTTTGGGAGGCCAAAGTGGGATAATCACTTGAGGCCAGGAGTTCAAGACCAGCCTGGGCAACATAGCGAAACCCTGTTTCTGCAAAAATAAAAATTAGCTGGGCATGGTGATGTGCACCTGTAGTCCCAGCTACTCAGGAGGCTACAGCAGGAGGATGCTTGAGCCCAGGAGTTCAAGGCTGCAGTGAGCTAGGATTGTGCCACTGAGACCCTGTCTCTAAAATAAATAGTAGTAAAAAATAAGAATTATTAAATCAGAATTCTTTATTTAGAATAAATTCTGAATTACCCTGGATCAACAAACAGACAGCTGACACTTACAGGACTGTCATTTTTCACTGCTGTATGCCCTTTGCAGGAGAACTTAGGTTTCGTACGTAATGTTTTCCAAGTTTTTACTGAGCCCTTTCTACTACAGCGCAGTACTGTGCTGGGCACTTGTTTACATGACCTCGTTTCATCCTCAAAACATCCCTGTGATTAGTAAAATTACCCCAGTCCATATCCGAAGAAACAAATGCAGAGATTAAACTACTTGTCTCAGATTTTCTGTCAAAAAATGGCAGAGCCTAGATGCACACAGCTTTTCCGATGCAAAGCTCCATGCCACACTGTTTTTTATAGCCCTCTTACCAGCCATAATAGGTTTGTCTAGCATTTTAAAGGACAAATATCAAAACGAATAATCTACTTCGAGGTAAATAGTGGTTAATTGCTGTCAGTTCCTGGCAGTAAGTTAGCGATTCAGCAATGTAGAATAATTTGCTTGCAATTATGCAATTTGGTAGTGACCAAGCTGGGATAATTATTAGATTTTCCCAAATGCTCCTGTTGTTATTCAAGCCCATCTTTGAAAATTCAAAAGCAGAAAGATATAAATTAAGCCAAAGGAAGAATCTGAGTTTCAAAGGAATAAAGGTTAATGAAGCTGTAGATATGCTCACAAAAAGAGCAGTTGCATCCACAAAAATAAGAATATTCAAAGTGTGATGCTGAAGCAGAGATGTGGGAGAGCATATTATGAAGTAGAAGCAGCAACTGGGTGGGTGGATGGACATGCATGAGCAGGAAGCCTGGTACCACCCCAGGCTAGTACATCAGTTCTACTGAGTAATCAAGGTTCCTACAGATTAGTCATTACAAACTGTTTACCAGGACAAACTGTGCTTTAAATTGATTGGGTGTTTATCTTGTGTTTTAGCTGTAATTTTTCAACAAGATTTGTGTCACATTGACCAGAGTATATCAATCTTGTAAAAGCTGATAAAAAAGTATATTTGTATTAAGATTTATAAGAATAATATATTGTATCATACAACTCTGTTGAAGCATTGTCACTGAGATAAATGGAGAGAAAAATTCTATCACAATACTACATGCTTTACTGCACTAATATTTTCCCGTTGATTTTAAGCTATATTAAAAAGAAAGCTGGACCTTTCAGGAGTCATTTGTTGCAGCATTTTAAAAAGCATTGATTTTAACATGGGGGCATATAACCAAGTTTTAGAAACATTCACATTGAGATGAGCTTTAAAAGGTTATTTGTCAGTGTTTCATTCGTCCTACCTCTGAATATTAAATTTTTAAGTCTTTCTCCCTTATCCTCTATCTCATGTCTAAAGTAATTTCCTTTAGAATTATGTCATTATTTTAAAATTCCCAACTTACCATGTTTCTTATTTCATCTTTCACATACAGAATTAAAATAACTAATAAGGTAAAGAAATATGGAGAATTTTTTAATTGCTTAAATTATAATGGCTTTGATGACAAAAATAATTATGGAATAATTAAGAATTTTAAATGACCCAAGGATTAAGTCTCCGTGCATCTTTTGACATTCGTCATTGTCAACACACAGCCTTTCCCAGAAGGGGAAAGAAAGTGTGAAAGATTGCACAATGGGTTTTGTGACACGGCCTCAAACCAACTGTAAGAAATGAAAACTGCAGTCTTCTTGTATGCCCAGGAAAAGGAAATGAAATTTATTAATATCTAGCAAGTTTCTAATGCAAAAATTAAATTAATAGAATTTACACAATAGTAAAGTGCTCAGATTCCCTTTTATTACTTATAAAAGTAGTTCAGTGTTTCATCCCACAATCCATTTGTCTGTGTATAGTTTATTTTAACCTTATGAAGAAAACTCAGGGACAATGGCACAAAAGAAAAGCCTTTGCTAATGACATTGTGAGAGAAAAGTAAACCTCTGTGTCTATGGTTCAACTCATCTCAGGAAGCAGTTTTTTAAAAGCTGATGAAGGTCAGGCACAGTGGCTCACACCTATAATCCTAGCACTTTGGGAGGCCAAGACAGGCAGATCACTTGAGCTCAGGCATTTGAGACCAGCCTGGGCAACATGGTGAGACCCTGTCTCTACAAAAAATACAAAAATTACTTGGGCATGGTGACACATACCTGTAGTCCCAGCTACTTGGTGGGCTGAGGTGGGAGTATGGCTTGAACCCTGGAGGTGGAGGTTTCAGTGAGCCAAGACTGTGCCACTGTACTCCAGCCTGGACACCAGAGTGAGACCCTATCTCAAAAGGAAAAAAAAGGCTGATGAAGATAAAGTTCGGTACACACCAAACTTACCTAGCTATCTAGTACCAAGTCAAGTCCAGTCACAGACAGACAGTCCCCACCCGTACCCACAATTCCCATTCTATAGTTAAATTTAGGGAACAGCATCCTCAATGTTCACCTATGCTGCTGCAGCCAAGTCCAAGGCCAACTGGAACATTCTAGGAAAAAAACTAAAATATACGCTGACCATTTCCTCAAATCTGTGATATCCCTGGATTCACTTAGCAGAAAGCAGAGGCAGCGCAACCTGGTACCACCAACAGGACTGTGCACGGTATGCACAAAAGAGCTTCTAATTTCTACCCTGGGGCCTACTTTCAGGTCACATCAGTGCCTTTGTCCACACTAGTAACACTGTTTCGTGAAGAATGGAATTCAGTAGTTAATCACAACTTTTATAATAAAATGTGCAATGCCATAATGGGCGTGCTGCCTCTTCAAATAATGTGTCCCCCTCACCAGAAGCATCCACATCGAGAGAGCATGGCTGTCCGATAGAATGCTATAAAAGGCCTCATTATGGAGTGTGAAGGTTAAATAATACCCAGAGTATCATCCAATGCTTAGATTTCAAGGTTCTGTGCATTTAAATTTCTCTGCTGTAAAAAAAAAAAAAAAAAAAATTTAAGGGTGCTTATTTACCAAGCTATGCCTCCAGCTCTGGACCATCAGTATCCTTGGTTCAACAATTATGTAGGAAAAGCACAAAACAAACAACTCAAAACCTGATGATAAACTACAAATTAAATGAGTGTTTTGTTTCTCTTTCTTCAGGTTGTTTTACCAGCTACCACTTTCTTGTAAATAAACAAATCCAGAATATTCCATTTAAGTTATTTTCAACTCAAAATAACAATTTATTTTGCTACCCAAGTAGAAGGTTAGTTATAGAAACACATGGAAATGAAAACTGAAAGTACAAGTGTAGTGAGCTATAGTTCTAAAGGCATGGTTTTTTAAATTATGATTAAACATCCACAATTACTGACTTTTTTAAACCTGTGTATATAATTATACCTAGAGTATGATAGATTGAATCATCAGGTTTTTAATGATTAAATAAGGTTAAAACTAGAAATAATAGAAAAACTTGATCTGAAATAAAAGGACCAGCAGCCTCAGAAGGCTAGGGACTATGCCTTGTTAGCACTATTGGAGTTAATAATTCCGAGAGGACAAAACATAACCATGACTCTCAATTAAACTTAGTGTTTCTTGCTGAGTACGCTCTGCATGTTGTAGTTAAAACTTGTTTCTTATCTAGCAAACATCTGCTTTTTGATGCTAAAAGCGGGATCCTGAGGGAAGTAGTGATCTTTCCCAAGGCAACTTGATTAATAGTGGCTTCCAAATTTTAGTTAGAGGACATTTTAATGAAAGCAGCAGTACTGAGTAATTGTTTCCACAAATTATCTTGATATACATTTCCTTTCTTTCCAGAATCTTAGGCAGTGGGATCTGGAGATGCACTGTTTTTCTTCTCCATAGCTCCTGCTCCTGTAGTTATCTACAAAGTTAGCGGTGTTTGCTGAACACCCACACATCTGAGCTCTGGGCTGCAAAAAAAAAAAAAAATCCATAAAATCCATATCCACTGGTCCCTGGGAGTTTGTGAAGAAAAATCATCTGAATGTGTAGAAATAATAAATAAATGAACATAATGTGTAAAACAAGGACAAAAATGTTTGCCCCGAGGAGTTCATCTTATTGCAATAAAGTAGAAGAGCAAGAATAAAACTGTGTTCTCAAATACACAGAGTTGGGTGATTGGGAGCTGGACAAGAATAATAAGCATAATAAAAATTATCATTGAGAGTGAATAATCTTTATACAAGATGAGTAGAAAGTGCTTCAAAGACAAACAGGGTTACTGGTTTGTTTTATAAATATTAAACTTTAAGGATGAGCATGGTGGCTCATGCCTATAATTCCAGCACTTTGGGAGGCCAAGGCAGGCAGATCACTTGAAGCCAGGAGTTCGAGACCAACCTGGCCAACACAATGAAACCCCATCTCTACTAAAAATGCAAAACTTAGCTG
>NW_012114599.1:7499241-7584737 GCF_000951035.1 Colobus angolensis palliatus | reverse complement strand
GACAGAGCGAGACTCCGTCTCAAAAAAACAAAAAAGAAAGTAAATGTAAACCATCCTATGGCCCTTATTTGTGGAACTTTTCATGGGGTCATAGTGCTTATTATACACTTCTTACTTCTCCTCTGTACTTGGTGTTTCCTTAACTTTGATCTCAGCTGCTCAGATTCCTGTGTTCAGTGAGTTTTCTTCAATTGTCATAACTAAGGTGTCTATGGATACTCAAAACAGGATACTCTCTGTTTTGTAGGGTGGCTGTAAGATACTAGACATTATTGATTGCCTATATGGTAGGCACTCCTTTCTTCCTGACAAACCTTGAATCAGAAAAGTTCCTGTTGCCAGTGGAAGATCTTCAGTCTACTCTGGCTCAAAGTCAGGTTTTTTTGTTCAATTACAGCTGATATTGGCTTGACAATGTAAAATAAATCATTAAAACACATCAGAGGAGGTGTGTGAAGAAAACAGGGGAATGGAAAGGAAAGGGAAAAGGAAATGGAGAGAAACAAAGGAAAAAGAAAATATAGAAGTCTGCTGAATTTGGGAATTAAAAGGCCTGAATTCCTGTCCCTGACACCTCCTGGCCATGTAATCGAGCACTTCTGATCACCATCACCATCGTTATCAGAGCTAGGATTTATGCAGTGTTTATCATGAACTCATTTCTTTACACAATCCTCATAGCAACTTTAAAAGTAAGATCCTATTACCCCACTTTATGGATGGAGAAACAGATTCAAAAAACAAATAATGAGCCCTGGGTTTTACAACTAGAAGATCTCAGAATGAGAGGTTTCCCTGGTTTGAAAGTATGTACCCGATTTGAAAGCATCCCCGCTTTCCACAATGGTGGGATACCTCCTAAATGTAACCTCTCAGAACCTCAGTCTCTTCATCTAGAGAGGAATTATTATAATTACTTCTGCAGTCACATGAGGATGTGTATTAATTGTCTTTTGCCACAATAACTTAATGGCATAAAACAACTCTTATTTGCTATTTCTCCACAGTCTGTGAGAAGGCTAGGCAGTCTGCTGATCTTGGTAGGACTTGATGGGGTGGTTCTAATGGTGTGAGCATAAGTCTAGTGGTCAACTGGATCTTGGCTGACCTAGGATGGCCTTGCTGGAATGACTGGCTGTGTTCCATGTGGCCTCTCATCTCTAATAAGCAGGCCTAGATTTGTTCCTGTAACACGGGCAACGCTCCTAAGAGAGTAAAGAATGCAAGTTCTCTTGAGTTCTAGGGTCAAAACTGGCACATCACTTACACCATATTGTGTTTGTTAAACTAAGTCTCGAGGCCAGCCCAGATTCAAGGGCTAAGAAAATTGACTTCAAAATTACCTTGTAAATGGCATGTATAGAGGGAGGAGTATAGAATTGGGGCCATTTTGCAATCGCTCTACCATAGGAGGTATGTCAATATGCTTTAAAAGCTGTCAACTGCCACTCCACTAGCTCCCTGTCTAAAATCCGCTCTTACTAAAAAGCACTGCTACTAATCCAGGGACGGCTCATTTTCATTGCTGTTGTCCCTTCTAGCTGAGTTTGTAAAAAAGAGCTAGAGAAAGCCATGTAATGAAGATCAGTGTATCGGGCTTTACTCACGCACCCTGAATTCAGATGAGATCTTCCCCTATGCCCTTACCCTGAGACTTTATCCACACTTACATTCCACTAAATTAGGAACTCTTCTAGAAATAAAAATTGAGGAGAAAAATCTCCAGCTTGGTGTTATTTATTCTCAGCCTTTCTGAAATTGTACATTCCATCATTATTGTATCATGCTTCCTTCCTAAAGCAAAATCCCAAATGCTAAATCCCAAATTTGTAGTGTAAAATGCTTTAAAATCACACTCTAAGTCCCTAAGAAAGACTGTCTGAAAGGGCATCAAATGAGTATCAGCATTCAGAGTACGCCATGAAATTTAATGTGATTTGGACAAAAGGCTGTTGTAACCTGAAACTCCGGGGATTATGTCTTTTCTGTCTCAGAAATATTTATCTGTATTTTTCAAGTCCTCCATGAACCATATTCAGATGAGCTTGCAAGAGTATGTCAACCCTTTATCAGGATATCATAGAAGCTCCTTAGGCCAGTTGCTCTCAACCTTGGCTGGCTGCACACTAGAATTACCTGAGCAGCTTTTAAAAATCCCTGTGCTAAGATGCATCCCAGGATAATTCATTCAGAATCACTGGGAATGAGACATAGCATCAGCATTTTTCAAGCTCCCTGAATGATTCCAGTGTGGCCCCAAGACTGAGAAATACTACATAGGGCCCTTGCCTCCCTGTGTATAAATGGAAGGCTTCATACTGGATTCTAATTTGTACTAGGTTTCAACTCTATTTCTCTCTTTGAGTTGCTGACAAAATAGCTTGACTATTTTTCATTGAACTCTTTTGAGGCAGCATATAGTAGAAAGAAGCTTTGGAGTCAAAGCTGCTGCTAAATCCCTGATTAGTTATTTATTAGTTATATGGTTTGGAGCAAGTTTCTCAATTTCTCTTATCCTTTACTTCCTCCTGAGTCAATAGTATAATTATTTCTACCACACAGGGTAAGTTAGAGAGAGTAAGTGAGATAAAGTGTCTAAAGTGCTCCATAGTAGACAATCAATAAATACCCATTTCCTTTCCCCTAAGGATTCTTAATTAAGTTGTTCAGCACCCTTAGGACCTGCTGTTGACTGTTGAAGAGGAAGTAAGGACCCTCAATATGTATTACATGCATCTGTACATAGTGACAGAGTCCAGTTGTCTGCTTTTACAAGTATCAGAAAATCCTGCTACAAATTTTCTTGGGGCAAAATATCATTATATATCTGCTTGCTAGGGCTCACTCCACAGGGAGTCAAAATGTTACTTGCTCTTTGTCCAGACACATCAACAATGTGTCTTTTTCTTCCTCCATCAGCCCAATAAGCCCGATGCAAATAAGATATGGGGCAAAGACCACATGAGGAATTATGGCCAAGGACTCAGCCAGCCTCCCTCTGCACCAGACCAGCTTGCCACAGAAACAGAAGAACCAAAAATGACTGCAGAGTAAGGCAATGTCACTATTTCAGCTAGAAGAGCAGCCAAATCATCTCTGGGTAGCGGAATTATTTTCATTGCTAATCGTAAGTCTCCTGGACATATCCGCAAGTACACTTCTGCACAAAGGAGTATCATCAAATTGCTGTCATTTTTTAGCAAGACCAAAAAACCCACAAAGCAATTCAGCCTTTTTTTTCTAGTCCTTACATTGGTAACAAAGAGATAAATTTAGATTTTCCTAAAATATGTTAGTGGATGTTGTGTGTCACACTGATCTTATATCTCAGGGAATTTGGCACTTATCTCCACTTAAAGATTATGTATCTATTTGTTTATGTTTATTGAATGCTTCACCATCTTAGAGATCGGCCAACTATGGCCCATTGGCCAAAGCAGGCCTACCACCTGCTTTTGTAAATAAAGTGCTGCCTTAAATACTAACACTCACTCATTTACATATTATCAGTGGCTGCTTGCCCACTGCAATGACAGAGTTGAGTAGTAGTTTTGACAGACCGGCCTGGAAAGCCAAAAGCATTTACTATCTGGCTTTTTACAGAAAAATTTTGCCAACCCCTGCTCTGGACTATAAGCTTTATAAGGACAGGGACTTCGTGTAAACTCAGTGACCTGCACACAGTAAGGATGCATTCAATAAACATTCATTGCATAAATAAATAATGTTAAATAAGTTAATCAATTCAGCCACAAAGCTACTTTTCTGGTACAGGTCTTCACAAAAAGGAAAAGCAGACATGTGTGCCTAATTTAAAGATATACAAAGCTGAAAATATCCTAAAGATGGACAAAGACAAACCCCTAATATTTCAGCTAAGGAAATTGAGTCCCAGAAAGCTGAAGTGATTCTGCCAAGGTGAACCCAAGGAGAAGAGAGAACTATTCCAATAGCAGATTTGTTTTCCCTTCAGTTAATAAGGCACTCTATGAAGTCAACCTATTCCCAGGAGGCCAAGGGTTTAAACACAACATGCATGCAATAATAATTACACTTGTTTGAAACTTTCAATTCTGGCTTATTCCCTGAAGTTCTTTAAATACTCACCATCCCAATACATTTTCATAAATTTGGTTAGGAAATGACATGCATGCATTAAAGAACACAAAGGACAGCTTTAAAACAAACTTTGTTAATTAAACAGGCACCCAGAGAAAGTTCCAGTGCACACTGAATGATTCCTCCAGCTACTACTATCTGTTTGGAGAAAAATTTATCCAGATCTGATATCCCAAACAGAGCCCTGGTTTAAATGTTAAAGTATCCACCTATTCCCCAAAGAGCAAGATAGAGAATAACTTAATTCTGCCAAATCATACTAAAGGTAGATAAGGATTGCCCAAGACAGCTCAGTTTCTCTGTCACTTGCCACTACTAGCTGAGAAAGAAACGCTGGCTGACTTGGTGTCTCCAATGCGCTAAGGCAATTTTTCTTATATCATAATTTATTTTCCTCAGAAAGGTTTTCATAATTCAGTCCTGTACATTTAACAATCATAGCTCGTGGTGCTGTAACTGCTTCAGGATAGTCTGGCCTGGGTGTCCCCCAAACGTGCTCCAAGGCACTCTGGGCATGTGTGTGTCTCAGAGGACTCAGGACTCGTGGTGCTGTAACTGCTTCCTTGTCTCTCATATGAAGTGTGGCTCTTCTAGGGTCTAGGGATAGTGGCTAGTGCCTCTTCATTTCTCCAAGTTTCCACCACAGAGCGTGGCACAGACTAGGGGCACTAGCCACTATCCCTTGACCCTAGAAGAGCCACACAGCACCACGAGACAAGGAAGTGAGAGAGAGTAGGACTTAATTAAGGGAGTGAAAACACTTCTGTATGTCTGGAGTCTTGAGTGGGAAGTGAGCTTGGAACAGAAGGCCCAGACCTTTCAGGTTCAACAATGTACTCCCTACAGCAAGTGCTCGCTCTAAGCCCCATCTGTCTTGGGTGCTGGGCTAGGAAAAAGAAATGCCTTCTATCTTTTAAAAAAAAAAAAAAAAAAAAAAGGAAACAGATTCCCTGGAGTTTAATCTTCCATAGACCAGGGACCTCAGTGGTTTTCTACTCTAATCATTCATCCAATGCAGAAATCTGATTCCAATATCCTAAATAAAAGATTATCTGGCTTAGTTTGAACACTTTCAATGACAGGGAACTTAATAGCCTCAGAAATCAGCTTATTCGAAAGTTCTTCAAGTCGAATTGGAAATTGCCTTCCTGTAACTTCTTTCTGACTTCAGTAAGACATTGGCTATCAACTCTCTCTGAAGAAAGGCCCAAATCACAGTAAACAGAACCCAGAGATCAGATTCCAAAATGTATATGGTTTCAACTTGATGATCACAGTGTTGAATATACCACCAACCTCATTCCAAGATGCAGTTTCCTTCTGTCTCTCCATGGGACGCAGGCCATACCAGGACCAAAGATCTCCTGAATGATGATGCATCCCTAGGGAAGTTAGGCATCTGAACCCTGAATTTCTTCATGCAGTGGGGCAAGGAAGGCCACGGGAGCAAATGAAAAACAGATCCTGAACAAAGCAAAATATGGAAACCAAAGCACATAACACCACAAGTAGGAGCTAAAGAGAGAAAGTCCTGGAAGAAGCACAGTCATGATGCAGCAGTCCAGCTTCATAACTCAGATCTGCAGAGCATCAGGAAAGCCTTGCACAGCATGACAGAGACAATCATAAAGCCACTGTAAGTTATACACCAGAAGGGAATAGGTACAACCCTTGAGTCAGAAAATATAATGTTACTCAGTGGCAGAGAGAAGGCAGAATTATGCAAATCCTGCTTACTTTCCTTTTCACCATTAAGAAAAAGGAAGATGACTCTGCAGAGAGTAGAACACACATTGTCAACAAAGAATGGAAGCCAGGGATGGATGAGAAGACACAAGATCCCAGCTGCTTAATGTGAGTTCAAGGCCCTGACCCAGATAAAATGATTGCAAGACACTGAAAGAACCTGCAGATGTTATCAGAGCCCCAGAGCTGCAAATCTCTGTGAAATTATAGACAATGAGGGCAGAGTCAAAGATTGGAGCTAGGTTAGTACTGTCTCAGTTACCAAAAAGAGAAGCATCTGCAGTCTGTGGAAATGGGAAATTATAGACTGAGAGGCTGTAATAAGAATAGGTCAACAAAAACAGTTTGGAAGCTAGTACTGGAGTGAGAGGGGCAAGTTTTCATGATTAACACATACAAGTAGTTAACAGTGGGACAAATAAGTTCCTGCCGAGAGCAGATGATGCTCTCCATGCCAGGCACTCTTTTAAGCACTTACTCCTCAACCCTAAGAGGTAGATGCTCTTATTACCCCATTTTACAGACAAGACAACTGAGACACAAATGTTAAGTCTTAATATTGCATAGCTAGTAACTGACAGAGTCAGGATTTGAACCACTATAAAATGCTATTTCCCAGAGCAGTTCAGAGGTTGGTGTAGAGATGACCTTGAGGAGAAAGCAGAAATTGGACAAAGTTGAAGAACTAATAAAAATTGGAGGATGAGACTGAGGTAGGAATTGGCAAGTCAGGTAGGAGGCCATAAAGGAGAAGCTCCTGGCTGGAGCTCAGGGGCACATGGAGGACAGAGAGGAATATGGCAGGAAACCTGAGGCTAGACTCAGCGCACCTTGAATGGGGCAAAGAAGGGACTGGCTTTCAGTTTCATTCTCAGGCACTTTACTGTTTCATTTAAGCCTTTCAATATGGAATCATGGTGTGTGGAGAAAGAAAAACAAGGTAAGTCTTTCGCATTTTCTCCTTATACCCAAGACCTCTCTTCTTATCTTATTTAAGTTATTTTTGGTTGCAAGGAATATAAATCTCTTCAAAGTATTTTTGGTTGCAAGGAATATAAATCTCTTCAAACATGCACATAAAAAAAAAAAAAAAAAAAGATGCTGAGAGAGGGGAAACTTACTGGGAAACATCCAAGGTCAGGAAGAGCAGCTAAGACTCATGATGGCCTTGAACTCAAGGCTCTCTGTCAACAGACGAAGCCCTGTGACATTTCATTTGGTAGTGCTCATGTAACCTGTTATCTAGAACTTGAAAGCTCAAGTTACATGTGTGTAGATCATCTCCATCTAGACAATTATTTTCCAACTTCTCTGACCATGACCCACAGAAAGAAATACATTTTGCATCACCACATATATAATCTACACACATATATAATCATAAGCACCACGTGATCTCCAGTAACATACAGTCTAGGACCTTTACTCATAACCACTGCTGGTTCACTGCCTGGCCTGTTATTTGGTGGCTATAATGACTTCCTAACACCTTAGTATAAAAAGTAAAAGTTCAGAGAAAATAATATATAGAGATTACCTTGTCCAGTGACTTTCAATATTTTCTTTTAGCAAATAACCCTTTTTTCCAAATGAAATTTTCAGGGTCATAGATTTACTTATGACTCTTTCAAAGTCTTGCTAAGAAAATATTGAAAGTCACTGGACAAGGTAATCTCTACAGATTATTATGCTCAGTGCAAAGAAGACATAATTGTTTTATTTTCTGTAGTGGGTTTGAATGTCTGTAGCCCTCAGACCACCAAACTCAGCACACACACACACACACACATACACACACACACACACACACACACACACACACATTTCACACTGGGTAGATGGGCAGGAAATAGGAAAAGACAAAAATCAAGATACATTTCAATTCAGTAAACTCAGTGTGATTTTGACTGACTGAGCCTTTCTGGTTTTCTCCTTATTCCCAGGGTCTCTCCAAGATGGTCTCTGTGTGTACAGGGTATACATGTGGTCTTGGCATTGGGGTTGGGATGGTGAAGAAAGAAGCCCCTCCTTTCCACCAGCACCTTATCTAGTTCTGGGGTGTGTACTGGCTGGGGTCCACATGAGGTATGGTTGGTCAGCCCTGCAACCCCACCTGGGCATTCTGCTGCTTCCACTGCTGCTGTCTATGTGAGATAGAGCTCATAGACTGTGCTTTCTTGACCTTTTCGGGCTCAGCATCCTCCCTTCTATCTTGGCCCGACCTCAGCTCTCACCAGCCCTGCAGTGACCTAACGTTTGGCAGTAACTCCTCTGCAGTCCTGATCCCAATGTCCTACCCTGCAGCCTTGGCTACACGGCCACCAACATGGCCCCATCCCCTCCCACTGGAGTGACACCTTCTGGCACATTTCTCAACCAGGTTCCCTAAAGAAAAGGTCCTTCAGTCTATAAGATAAGGAAACTACAGTCAGGCCCCCACTCTGCTGAAACAATCAGCCATGCAGGCAAGCTAAGGATACAAGTGAGTCTCCCAGGCCTCGCACAGGATGCAACAACAAAGCCCAGTTTTCCTCAATCTACTACCTCCATCCCCTTACATGGCTTTAAGCAGGGTGGCAAAGCGGAGTACATGTGCCTCACTGCCTCCTTCCCATTCCCCTCTCTCACCTCTTCTTCCCACAGTTCTTGAGGCTGGAAGGGGCAGGTTTTCTTCTTTCTTCTTGCTCCTTGGTTAGAACGTTGCCCTATTGTTTCCTCCCCTCCTTCTCTAGAGTTAAAATGGTGAACACGGTGCAGAGACAGTAAGGAAGAAGATGAGAGAGGGAGAGAGGCCAGGTTTAGGTCCATAAGGAGACCTAAATTTTAAAGTGTTTCAAAAACACAGTATCCATTTTATTCAAAACAGATGAATGGAGGTCCTTCTGTTGAAGCCAGGATAAGGGACTCAGAACCCCATCCTCTTGTTGGGGTCCTCCTTGCTCTTCTCAGGGCCCCTAAGGAACATGTAAGGAATCCTGATAATTTACTGAAGCACACGAGGACAACCACTGACACCATCTCGGCAAACGTTCTCCAAAGGAACTTTCTGTGGTGGTGAAAATGTTTTATATCTACACTGTCCTCTATTGCAGCCACTATCCACATGTGTCTATCAAGCACTTGAAATGGCGCCAGTGTGACTAAGGAACTGAATTTTTAATTTTAATTAAGTACCATGCTGGACAGTGCAGCCTAACCCATTTACTTTACAAATAGGATCTTGAGGCCCAATACCATTCCACATGCTTGTGACAGAGTTAGCATGAAGATGCAGGTTCCATGTTCTCTGTTGCTTTCTTCCTCAGTTGTCAGGCCCAGGTCACTGTTAGCCCAATGCCCGCCTGGTTGCTTCCACATTTAGGGAAGTGTGCCGGGATTTAGTTATAACATGCACTATTGTGCCATGAAACTGAGTTTGGCTCCATACTGTTTTGTTTTGTTTTGTTTTTAAAGAAAGGAACTTGACCCCACTAGAACCTCACCCAGGGATAAAGACCTAAAGAACACCGCTATAAAAATTCCAAAATAGTACGGTCTCAGCTATAACAATATCTGGAGTAGTGGCCCTCATAGATCTAGTATTTTGAGTTTCCATAAGTGCAGGTAAATTTCTTCATCTCAAAATGTGCCTTCCTGATGTGGCTTGATGACCACGGCAAAACAGCACAACCTAGTGAGAAGACATTAGGTTAGGAGACATAGGAGAGCAAGGAAAGCCTTTTCACTAACCAGCTGTGCATTCTTAGATGGGGACTTCACCTGTACTGGGCCGCAATTTCATTTTCTATTAAACATACGCTGCAATACCTCCTCCTCCCTTCTCTCAAGGATGTTAGGAAGATAAATCAGCAAAATGTATGAAATGTTCCATGTTCCTAAGAATAAAAGCACTCCATAAATTTTCCAACATCTCATTATTTAACACAAAAACCGGGCTCCCCTGAATTTAAAGTAGTTCAAGTCAAGCATCTTGTATCACCTTATACCAAAAATTATTACACCATTAACACACCATTAACCATGGGACTACACTGCTGTCCATTTTAACTAGAAATCCCATGTTGGAGTCATTCTTTTTCTGTTATTTGGTAGAAGAACAATGATTCAAAATGACAGAAGCCAAATTTCTTTGCTATTTTCCATTTCAGCGAGTGAGTGAAAGCATTCGATTTTTAAAGGACACTTTTATAATGGGTGCAGATGCTGACTTGCCAGCTAATAAGTTGAAAAGCTTAAAGGAAGTAGGCTTGGTATAGGATATCAGGAAAACTCAAATATAAACTCAAATCATTCTTGTTATCTGTAATTTTTGCTGATACAGTAACAACAATAACAATGACACTCTGTCCTGTTATATCCAAAGATGAAACTGCAGAAACTCAGCTTTGGGGCATGTTGGTCTCACCCCAAATAAGATCCCTTTGAGCTATGGGCACACCCGTGTCAGCCACGGGGCTGAAGAGCAGGGCACCATTGCCATATGGAGCAGAACGATGGAATCTATCACCCCAGTATTCATCAGCATTATCTTCCTCCATATCTGAGATTTAATCCACAAGTATCCTGATTATTTTTGTCTAATTTGGAACCTGAATTCATTTATAAGAGCTTTCTAATTGGATACTGGTTTCTCAGAAGCAAAGAAGTAAAGACACAAAAGGTAAATTCCAATAATCAGATGCCTTTTAACCACAAAGTGTCAATACTGATAGAGACTTTCAGGATTATTTGATGTACCTCTTCATTTTATCAACAAAGTGATTTGGCCAATGTTACACAGCTATGTAGCGGCAGAGAAAGGACATGACCTTGGAGTTAAGGGAACCAACTGTCCTGGTTTATCCAAAACCAAGGGAGTCTCGGGACATGGAACTTTTTGTTTTTGAAGCAGGACAAGCCGAGGCAAGCTGTCCATATTTGTCTGGGACTGAGATGTTTCCTAGGACATGGGACTTTTGTGTTAAAACAGGGAAAGTCCCAAACTGGGAGCAGTCAGTCACCCTAAATCCAGTGCTCTCTTCACTACATAAATCCTCTCCTTTTTTACCAGTCTCATAAAATGTTACAAGTTCTACCTGAAATTAATCTCAGCAAGAGCCCAGTGATAAGAAATGGAGTTTGATAGTTACCACATTGCTGCATCCCCTCTAATAGGATAAAATTTTATCCGTTAATTATAACACATAAATGATCGAAATCAGAGCCTCAAGAATCATTATATATATTTTAAAAAGAATTTGGGGGTCTTTAAATAATTACACTTTAAGAAAAACTCAAAAGGAAGAAAATGAATATCATGAAAATGAGCATTAGGAAGCCAGTCCTTGTTTAAGTAGCAAATTATTATTATACGTCAAAACTAATCAAGTTGTCGCTGCTAAGAAAAGAAGGCCACAGTAGGCTCACAAAGTTATGCTGATTAGTTATCCTGAGAGTCAATTCAGAACGCAACCATTACTCAGGAGGCCCTCCTCTGACTCTGTAATTGGCCTACAACTCCTGTGATTCCAGGGAAGACTTCAGAGTCTGTGTTTAAAACTCTTACAGCACTTCCCACAAAAGGGAGCTGGAATCGCTATTTCAGGTGCTTTGAGGGGCTCTGGGATTCTAGGTACATGAGATCTCCATTAATAACAAAGTTAGTTTTCTTCCCTTGAACATCCATCAGCAACCTCACAAGACCAGGCTATTAGGGATATTTGGCCAGAAATTGTTGCTGGATTGGACCAATCCTATATCTATGAAGTAATAGATTAATAGATTAACTAACCAGACACTTTGTTGGGCACTTCATACACAGACATTCATATCCTCACAACCATTCTTCAAGGTGATTGTCATTATCCCACATTTATAAGTGAAGAAGATGAAGTTCTGTGTACACACTCACTGCTCCAAGGCCACAGAGCTAGTGGGTGAGAGAACCAGTTTGACTTTGGGTCTCTCTAGTCTCTTTCTGTGAGTTGATGTCTTCCCTGACATACTCATCACCAGAGAAGCTGCTCAGCTCCCATGCTCTGAGAAGGGCGGGTTTGTACAGGATAACTTGTATCATACTAAGCGTGTGGACCCAAGTCTCATGGGCAAAGGGAAATGTCAAATTGCCCTACTAAAAGGAAAGGAAATTGCACCTTACAGTTAAAGAGAAAAAAGGTTAACACATTTGCCAAAACCCTACATACTCACTAAAAAAGTGAATGAATCAAGTAAGGCATTTTCCAATACAGCTACAGTGAACAAAGTATAAAACACAACAAATTTAATTTGATCTGCCATTTAAAAATCTCTTCCCCAATTACGGGTGGCTAATGTCCCCAAACAAATTCCTACAGTCCAAAAGGACAAGTACCTACAGTCCAAGGAACAATATCTTTTGTCCCACTGAAAGTAGTTCTCTGGACATTTAGACTTTTAGGGGAAATATAATAAGAGACAACAAGCAAATTATAATTATAACTCACCAGGTGACAAGAACGGAAATCTGGAATATATGCTTTCCTGAAAACAACTTATTACCTTTGGCTTTCCTCTTTTTTTATTTTCTCCCTTCAAAAACAAAACAAAATAAAACCAAAAAGAAACTTCCAGTAATTTCAGCTGGAAAATGTACACTCCAGATCACTCTCCTTCTCAAGGTTGATGATGATATGATTCGCCACTTCCTTGCCTGGTTTGTATCAGTAAAATCATCAAGTACACGTTCTTGATATTTTTAAAGACAAATTTACGATTCAAAATGCGATGCTGCACACAGCCAAAGGTTTCAATGTCCTAGCTCTTAATAAATCTCCTTGAGTCTTTGAAGCTTTTACAGCACGAGCATCTAAATAGCAAGTCCTCAGCCTCATGGGATTAAGCAGTGTTCATTTCCAACCCAGGGTTCTTGTCCTGTTAACTTTTCCACTTGTGTGTCTGGCAGGTGTTTCTGCCTCCTTTGTCCCAGCAGAGCTCACGGGATAGCCCTCTCTGTCATCATTCAGTATCTCCCTCCCTGCAGTGGGTCCGCTGGTGAAGAAAGAGCCTTTGAGAAAGCCAGGAAGCAAGTCCAGAATTCCTATAAATTCTACCATTTTGTATAGAAATTACATGACTTTTTAAAAACAAGATTTGAGAACTACAAATTCAGAATTATCAGGAGTTCTTACAGGACAAAATTGAAAGCAGGACAGTGGAGGGAAATTTCCTACACTCCAAATAATTGGAAATGTAATCTTATAAAAAGATCATTTAAAAATGATTCATCTTACTTCTAAAAGGGCTCACAGAAAAGCTCTTAAAAAGCAATTCTCCCCAGTCCATTGCAAATACAATTCACATCTCAATGCAGTTAAAACAGGACGCTTCAGGAATTTGAGTCTTACAATTGAATATTGTGCTTCTACAACTTCAAAAGGTTTGCACCAAGATGAAAAGTTCCTTGTGTATAGGAATTCGTCTGACCGAAAGGACCAGAGAGAAAGGGGCCTGTGTACCTTTGAGGATGGGAGGGAGATGTATGAGCAGTACCCATCCCTCTGTGTGGTACCAGCTGGTCCTCCACTTCAAACCCCAGAGCCCTGGCCAAGTAGCTCCTCTCTCCTACTTTGCCAGCTTGTTTTTAAGCTCATCCCCTAGTTCACTTGCAGTTCCCCTCAAGATAGGTAAAGGAAACACTACAAGATAAAATCAAAGCAATCATTGCTGTTGCTTTTGAGTAACTCTGATGAAAGACTTACTACATGAGACAGGCTATGGTCACCACTCTCTTCAACAGGGAATTAGGATTGTACGTGAATTTCAATTATTCATACTGAACCTATCTCCCTCTAGTCTGACTGGTAAGTCTCCAGAAAAGATAACCTGTTCCCTTCAGAGTCATGATCTCTGATGCTCTCAGCCCCTCTCTTTCTGCTGAGGAGAAAACTGCTGAATCACTGGCTTGTTTTCCAGGCAACAAGACAATCTGGTTGCAAAATTCCTAAATCCTGTGAGTGCATCCCTTCTATCCCAGCCCAACAAAATGGTGGTTCTTACCTCTTTCTTTGTCCAGAGAGAGAGAGGACACTTATTCTTTTAAGCATCTTATCAACTTTCTCATCATTCTTTGACACTAAAGAGTCACTCAACACCCCGGTACTAGCACTTCTTCAAAAAATAGTCTGAGCCAAGGAATGCTAGGGCTTCCTAGATCCATGCAGGGCCAGGATTCTTCTGTTTAGAAGCTGGCCAAATGATCATAAATTATTCCCAGGCCCTGCATTAATGATCAACCCTTTATACAGATCCAGTAGTTTCCAGTTGTCTGTCCAAGGGGCTGTCTAGATCCATATCTGAAAACATGAAAAGCAAGATATGGAGAGGAAGCACAGAGAATTGCCACAAGCACTAGGCTGGGAGTCAGAAAATGACATGACATTTGTCAAATGGTAAGGCAAAAATCTGAACTCAAGTCCATTTAGCCCTAAACCCCATTATCTTAACCACAATTATCCTACTTCCTATATTGGTAACCTGCTAATGTTATCACACACTAACTGTATGCTGAGTGCATGACTGGCCATTGCTATACCCAATTTTTATTGTTAGAGAAACTGACTTAGTTAAGTGCCAATAAGTGGTGATACCGATATTCGAGCCCAGTTTGGTCAGACTCCAAAGCCAGCTGTGGTGCCATTCAAACATCCAAATAGCAGAGGCAGACCAGAATGAGAAAAGGGGAATAAGACTCTAAACAGCACCTAGGGCTCTGGAGCATCAGTGATGACTGAGCCAGAGCACAAGTGTCTATGCTGGGAGAGGTATGGAGACAATGGTGGTAGTGGCAGCTGCAGGCTGGGAGCAGATCAGCAGTGCTTCTGTATTCTATGGTATGACTTGGAAGCTTCAAGAAGCAAAGAGACTTTCCACACTCTCAAGGAGCTACAGTGGGAAGAGGGAAGAGCAGACCCGATTGGCATCAACAGCAGAAGACTATGCCTAGGCAGCAGCCTGAAGCCAGGAGGAGGGTCAAAGCAAAGCCAGAGAGGCAGCTCTTTTGGAACACATGGGGCATGTGGGGTGGACAGGAGGTTGGTGTAGCATCAGGCAGTGTCTAAGCCCAGCAGTCACAAGGCAGTGACCATAAATTGCATGGCATTCAAAGTCTGACTCCAACAAAACACAAACCAGCGAGCCTGGTTAAAAGCAGAGGCTGGAGGAGAAGGAAAGTGTCAAGACCAAGGAAATCTGAGTAGGAGCTCAAACTAAGGGGACTCTGGACAAGAACATAACCCCTGACTCCCAACAGCAAGCATGCCCTGACAGAAAGAGGATCCCTGGCCCCAGGGTCAGCCCCAGGTGGCCTCCAAGCAGGCAAGAAGCCAGTGATGAGATGTGTCTTACTTAAAATCAGATGTGTCTCCAGGAAGCTCCAAAAAAAAAAAAAAAAGTATGCCTTTTTTCAGCGATTCATTCTCTTAAATGTCATTATCTTGGATATAATTGAAAAATTTAAATACCAAATTATACATAAAAGCCTGCCTGGGATGCAAATCAGAATAGTGTGGAAGGTTAATCTGTCCTTTTGTCAAAAATCACATTATTAATGGTGATGTGTATAAAGCATTGTGGTGCATGACCTAGAGCCCGGGAGACCCACACAGTCTGGGAATAAGCCCTAGAATAAACCTGTGCTTTCTTTTCCCTACTTCAGCCCAGCCTCCATTTCATTCTCTACTCTCTCCAGCCCCCAACCCTCAGACTCTCCACTTAATTCTGATCAGAGATTGTAATCTGAGTACACAGGTATGCAACAACAACAAAAACAAGGCAGCATAGGGACTTACACATAAGAGGGAAAAGAGAAAAGAGAAGGAAGGTCCTATCTCATGTCCCAAGGCAATGACCTGAAACACAACGAGAGGAGCAGGTAAAGGTTGAATGCATGGACACTGGCTCAGACAGGAGCTGGTAGCCACCTTCTTCAGCAGCAGACATGGAATTTCTGAATCATAAATCAGCATTTATCCTGACCCCCTTAGATGTCTGGGGAATTAATTGGACATTTAAAAAAGATGCTTTCACTGGCATTGAGGAAACTTCTGTTTTGTAAACCTTTATGGGCATTTATAGCTTCAAAAGCTCGTCTCCAAACTGAAGTCCAATGTCAGGGCAAGGCAGAAGAGGACTGTTCATTCCTAGGGATTTAAGTCTCAAAAATCTCTCTCCTCCCATTGGCTCTACACTGTGCCCCTTCTCAAATGGTAGAAGAAAGTTCAAGGGAGCTGCAAGGAAGGTCTTAGCCTAGAGCTTACACTTGTGACCAGGACACTACCCAGCACTTCTGGGGTTACAGACTTTATCCCAATCATGAGTCATGATCCCTTAGGATCACTTGAGGACAAGCATCTGGGAAGAATAGCAATAATACCATGTTATACCACCAACTGCAAAATGCATTCTGGTTTCAGAGACAAAATATGAAAGAACAGCCTATGGTCATTATAAAATGATATTCACTGTAAAACTCATCCCAATTTCAAAGATACTAAAATGGAAGAAAATGCATCTTAGAATCTATGGAATTCAGCAATACCACCTATGGTTGGTACTACTAAAGTTAAAGATGTTCTTGTGAAATACTTTCATACTTTCTAAAATTAGGTAAGACCATGTGACTGGTTTCAGCCAATGAATATGGGCAGAAGTGAATGTCACTTTTAGCCAACGTATGTAATTATCAATGTTTGACTCTCTGGAACCCTCCTCTCCTGCTGCAGTAACCATGGAAGCACATGGTGGGTGGACACGGACCACAAATCACTAGAGAAAGATGGAATCTTCATCAGCTTGAATCTCTTAGAAACTTCAATGAGAAGAGTCCCCCTGCCAATCCAACACTGCCATTTTTTTTTTAATGGAGTCTCCCTCACTCTGTCACCCAGGCTGGAGTGCAGCAGTGTGATCTCAGTGTACTGCAATCTCCACCTCCCAGGTTCAAGTGATCCTCCTGCCTCACCCTCCCGAGTAGCCACCACACCTGGCTAGTTTTTGTATTTTTAGTAGCTAAGTCTGGTCTCCAACTCCTGACCTCAAGAGATCCATCCACCTTAGCCTCCCAAAGTGCTGGGATTACAGGTGTGAGCCACCACGCATAGCCAACACTGCCGTTTTTTAATAGTAGTGGCAAAAAATACAATTTTCTTATTTGGGCCGAGCACTGTAGCTCATACCAATAATCACAGCACTTTGGGAGGCAGAGGCAGGAGGATCACTTGAGGCCAGGGGTTCAAGAACAGCCTGGTCAACACAGCGAGACCCCATCTATTAAAAATTAAAAGTTAAAAATTGTTGTTACATTAAGCACCTGAACTTCTGAAGCTGTTTGTCACCACAGCATAACCTAGCCTCTCCTGACTGAAATTCCGTCTTGTGTTTAAATAAGTCATTACTTCATTTGTCTTTAAAACTATACAATAGGGCAGGCAAGACATTTTAAAGATAAAGAAGTTGAGGCTCAAAAAGATTAACTGAATTGCCCAAAATCACATAGCTAGCATGGACTAATGTTTTTGGCACTAGGATTCATGTCTTCTAACTAAAAGAATGAGCCTCACAGTGTTCCATCTGTCTCTATCCTCTCTCCTGCAGCTCCAACTACTTGCTCCATTGCTCGGATGAATTGATATATATACATATTTACCTTCTTTGGGCAAATGGGTTTTGAATCTCAATCTCTTTCCCTTAAAGCAGCAGAAAAACATTCAAGAACCTGGCCAACAATTGGATTTAAGACTTAGAACTAAGGCTGGGCTTGGTGGCTCACGCCTGCAATCCAAGCGCTTTGGGAGGCTGAGGCAGGCAAATCACCTGAGGTCAGGAGTTCAAGATCATCCTGGCCAACATGGTGAAATCCTGTCTCTACTAAAAATACAAAAAATTAGCTGCGCGTGGTGGCAGTCACCTGTATTCCCAGCTACTCGGGAGGCTGAGGCAGGAGGATTACTTGAACCAGGGGCACGGAGGTTGCAGTGAGACGAGATCATGCCACTGCACTCCACCCTGGGTGACCAAAGAAAAAAAAAAAGACTAAGAATAAGAGTGACACCTCAGGCATGGCTATGAATGCCAAAGTAATGTACTTGTAGCTGACTCGAGACTTGATAAGTTCTAGAAAGGCAGAGAGATAAATGCTGAGATGAAGAGTATTTTCACAATCAGTGGGTATAGTAAGGGATGAAGGGAATGAGAGAGAATATAAAGAAGATATATTCTTCATGTTCTTCATTCCACCTCAGTTTCTTGAAGATGCTTTACATTCTGAGTGGAAAATTTGATCCAGTCTCTGGTTGCTATAAAGTTGACAGCAATCATGTGATCACACCTAAGAAATTCTAATGTCTTGTGAAGACACATAAGGCAGGAGACTCCCTCAATATGAATAGGCAGCCTCCTGGGGCTCCTGACCCCATCACTCACTCAGATTACATTCTGTGCCTAGAACTCCAAATTATACAGACAGAAATGATTTCCCTGGATCTGCAATGTTACTTCATTTCTCAGCTAGAGAAAGGGCCTTACCTAGAGTCAATTCCTGAGGCCAAAATACAAAACCACCAGCTGGTGTCAACAACTGGCTTCCGCAGTTTGCCCTTGGTGAGTGCCCCCAAGTAGTCTAACGTTTACATTCAAGAAAAGAAAATGAATTTCATCATTTTTATAATGCTCTTTTTTATCACACTCTCTCTATCAAAAGACTCTGAGCCCTGAGCATAACGCCCTCCCACAGCAGTGGTTTCGCTTACATTCCACACTTGGTTAAGCACCAATTGTGCTTATGAAACTGTCAGTGTGAAACTGTCCACAGAACAGGCATATTAGGAGCCAGAGTTGTGAGCATGACTCTGGCAGCCCCTCTGAAATTCTAAGCAAAGAAATGCTTATAAAATTATTATGTTTCCATTTTCCTTATCTGATACCCCAGCAACTGTGGCTGCCTTCAGTAACTCTGCTCTATAGACATGTGTATACCTAAAGAAAACTTTCTGAGTTGTATACACCTTCCCTGGGATGAGTCCACAGGATTTTGTTAATGCTACGTATTTTCTTCTTAGAATAGCAGTCTTTCCCCTTATTATTTTTTGGCAAGATAGTAAGTCTGATCACCATGGAGCCTAGGGGATTCTCTAGGTTTATAAGAATGGATATTTATGTTGTTTTGTGTAGTGAATGTCTAGTAAGGCAGAAATTCTGCCTAAGAAGATTCTGTACCCTTTTCCTCTTATACAAAGTACTATTTCCACAGCAAAGCTTTGGCTATCAATTCCATAGGTAGAGAGCAAGATGATCTGCAGCTGTAGAATCCTTGAACACTGGTGTTGAACCACTTAGGAGTCTCCAGCCCCTTCAAAAACTGGACCTCTCTCTAGTAAAATGCACACAGGCACACACAAAGGCTGTTTGTAATTTCAGGATCTTCACATTCCCCTAAAGCCACCCATGTCTTCCCTGCTTTGACCCTACTCTTATTTCCCACCCTTCCCCAACAAAGGGGAATACTCACGTAGCAGATGCCAGCTCACTCCATCTGATAGTTTTGCCCCCTTTCTCCAGATGATTCATTACCTACCACAACCAAGGGCACTCTCCTTAATTCCTCTGAAACTCAGCTCCCTCAAAAAATTGGAATCATAATATGTGTCCATCTATCTTATGGGATATTGTGCAAACCAAAAATGGGAAGAAGCATAAATATACCCTGAATTATAGATTAAACATTGCATATCTGTGCAATATTGGTGAAGAGTACATGTGTCAGCTATAATGGGCTCTGGTCCATTCTGTTTCCAGCCTCTTCCATCTACTTTTTTCTGAACATACCAAATTGCGGATATGCTTTTTTTCCTGAGGGCTTCTGGATTCACAGTGCATGCCTTTGAAAATGAGGATATGTGTGAAGGGAACTATAAGACTGTCAATTCTTTAATGACAGTGTATTGGCACCCAGGGAACAGCAAACATTGCTGCAATCCCAATAATTCAGAAGCCTCCATAAATCATCCTGATGAGAAAGAAAAGCTAAAGCAGCGATAGTGCTTTCTGCCCTCTCGAAGACATAATGAATGGTTTAAAGGTTTCTTTAAGGGTGGCCTAGTTTTCCAATAACCCATCCCTCAATACCACCGTCCCAAGCTGTCAAGTATAAGCAGAGACCTCAAAGTTAGGACATAGGGAAAAACAAAGATGATAAAATATTATTCTGCACTTAATAGAGAACCCAGAAATAAAGCCAAATACTTACAACCAACTAATCTTCTATAAAGCATACAACAACATAAATTGGGGAAAGGACATCCTATTTAATAAATGGTACTAGGGAAAGTGGCTACCCACATGCACAAGGATGAAACTGGATCCCTACCCCCACCCTATGCAAAAATCAACTCAAGATGGATCAAAGACTTAAATCTAAGGCCTGAAGCCATAATAATTCTAAAGGATAACTGATATGCTTTCGCTCTGTGCCCCCATCCAAATCTCATCTCAAACTGTAATCCCTATATGTCAAGGGAGGGACCTGGTGGGAGGTGACTGGATCATGGGGGCTGTTTTCCCCATGCTGTTCTGGTGACAGTGAATGAGTTCTTATGAGATCTGATGATTTTATAAGTGGTGGTTTCCCTGCTCTCTCTCTCCTGCCACTTTGTGAAGAAGTGCCTGCTTCCCCTTTGCCTTCTGCCATGATTGTAAGTTTCCTGAGGCCTCCCCAGCCGTGTGTAACTGTGAGTCAATTAAACCTCTTTTGTTTATAAAATATCCAGTCTCAGGTATTTCTTTACAGCAGTGTGTAAACGAACTAATACAGTAACCTTGGAAAAAATCTTCCGGACATTGGCCTAGGCAAAGAATTCATGACTAAAACCCCAACAGAAAATGCAACATAAATAAAAATAAACAAACAGGACCTGACTAAACTAAAAAGCTTCTGCACAGCAAAAGAAATAATTGTCAAACAGACAATTCAGAGAATGGAAGAAAATATTTGCAAACTATGCACTCAACAAAGGACTAGTATCTGTAATCTATAAGAAACTCAAACAAATTAGCAAGAAAAAAATAATCTCATCAAAAGTGGGCAAATGATATGAATAGACATTTCTCAAAAGAAGATACACAAATGGCCAAGAAACATATGAAAAAATGCTCAACATACTAATCATCAGGTGATATGACTTGGCTGTGTCCCCACCCAAATCTCATATTGAATTTCTGTGTGTCATAGGAGGGACCCAGTGGGAGGTAATTGAATCATGGGGGCAAGTCTTTCCTGTGCTGTTCTCATGATAGCAAATAAGTCTCACGAAATCTGATGGTATTATAAGGGGGGAGTTTCCCTGCCCAATCTCTCTCCTTTTGCCTGCTGCCATCCACACAAGACATGACTTGCTCCTCCTGCCTTATGCCATGATTGTGAGGCTTCCCCAGCCATGTGGAACTGTAAGTCCAAATAAACCTCTTTTTTTTTTTTTTTTTTTGGTAAATTGCCCAGTCTCTGGTATATCTTTATCAGCAGCATGAAAATGGACTAATAAATCGGGAAAATGCAAATTCAAACCACGATGACATACAACCTTACTCCTGCAAAAATGATCATTAAAAAGTAAAAAAAGAAAAAAACAACAACAACAGATGTTGGCATGGATGTGGTGAAAGGAGGGCACTTATACACTACTGGTGGGGATGTAAATTAGTACACCTTCTATGGAAAACAGTATGGAGGTGTCTTAAAGAACTAAATCTATCATGCAATCCAGCAATCCCACTACTGGGTACCTACCCAAAGGAAAATGCATTATATGAAAAAGACACAGGCACACATGTGTTTATTGCAGCACAATTTATAATTGCAAAGATGTGGACCCAACCTAAGTGCCCATAAACCAATGAGTAGATAAAGAAAGTGTGGTATATATATACCATGGAATACTACTCTGCCATAAAAAGAAATAAAATAATGTATTTTTGAACAACTTAGATGGAGCTAGAGACCATTATTCTAAGTGAACTAACCCAGCAAAGGAAAACCAAATACTGTATGTTTTCACTTATTAGCGAAAGCTAAACTATAAGTACCCAAAGGCATACAGAGTGATATAATGAACTTTGGAGACTGAAATGGGAAGGAAGGGATAGGGGTGTGAGATTAAAAAAAAAAACTACATATTGAGTACAATATACACTGCTCAGGTGATGGGTGCACTAAAATCTCATAATTCACCACGATATAATTCATCCATGTAACCAAAAACCACTTGTACCCCAAAAGCTATCTAAATTTTTAAAAATACTTTAAATAAAAAAAATTATCCTGTCTTACCCTTTTTTGTCCTATCATTTTTTGCACATGAACTGCTTTAATAGATTAAGAGTATTTATTTGTACAATTTTTTTATTTGTTAGGGTAGGCTAACTGCTGTAACGAATATACCCCAAGATGTATAACAACCTCCCATGCAATTATAGTCTATTTGCCCCTCAGATAAAAAAGTTCAGGGCATTTCCTGTTTGGATCCACAAAACTGTATGGGGCTCCAGGCTGATGGAGGCTCTGCCATCCTCACCATATGCTATTCAAAGTTTTCCTAGCATCAATATGTTGTAGGCAAGGAGGTAAAGAGCAGATACAGTTAGGTTTAGGAGATTTAATGGGGCAGACCTGGGAGTGAGGCATAGCTCTTCCTCTCACATTCCATTAGCTACACTGAACTTTAGGAGAAACTCAGAAATTTAATCTAGCTATTTATCTAGGAAAAAGAGGGAATGGATTTTCATAGCATCTAAGTCTTTCTTCCCAGAAGTCATGTAAAATTAATTATTTTGAAATCAATTTCTGACCATTATTGGGGGCCATTATTCAGCCTGCCATAGAGCACTTGAAGAAACTTTAGCCAAGAGAGCTACTTTTCCTAAAATATGTACTCTGAATCTTGAAGATGCTACTAGTTGTCATATGAGCGGGAAAGTTTTCCTAAAAAAGTTAGCTTGGAAAAATTGAATTAAGCAAAATCAAGCAGTTTTTCTTTACTTTTCAGAGCCTCAAGTGAGACTCTCTAAGATAAAACATAGTTGCAGTTTATAGGAGCCCTGAATCATTTGTTTCCACAGACTATCTTGCAAAACTGATATTCTATGTGACAAGTTCTAAGTGGCACTGCATCTAAGGTATTTGAAAAACTGTTATGTAAAAAAATAAAGTAGACTTGTGCAAGGCCTTGGATGTGAAACCAGGAACAAATGAGAAGGAAAATGTGGTATATATACACCATGGAATACTATGCAGTCATAAAAAAGAATGAAGTCATAACTTTTGCAGTAACATAGATGGTGCTAGAGGCCATTGTGCTAAGTGAACTAACTCAGCAGAAAATCAGACATCACATGTTCTCACTTATAAATGGGAGCAAATAATGGGTACACAAGGACATAAAGATTGTGTGAAAAAAAAGAAAGTGACAAAAGGTCAGATTTTGGCTCAATAATCAGCATTCTAAGAATCTGCTAAAACAAGATAAACTTCTCCAAAATGCAGTGAATTTCAAATCACAGAAAGTATTCACGATGGTCTGTATCAGCATTTCTCTGATTTTCCTATGAATATGCGTCATCTTGGGGTCTTGATAAAATGCAGATTTTTATTCCACATATCTGGGTTAAGGCCTGTGATTCAGCATTTCTCACAAGAGTGATAGTGATGTTTCTAGAGGATGAAGAGAGATTCAAGCATTGGATACGTGGTTAGACCCAAGAATCTTTATTTTTTAAAAAATCCTTCCAATTCTGAGGTCTTTGAACTATTAGATTAGCGGAGGCTTCCTGATTATTGAGAATTTATCCTTAACAGTGAGCATAAAATAATAAAAGACTAAAAAGTACAGGATACTTGATATTACAACATAAGAAACATAATCAAGTTAGTAAGTTTTGTGTGGTAGAAGAGATTTCTTTCCAGATTTGTTAATACAAATTTGTGATGTTCATTATTCATTTGGTACCTGGGGTTCAGACACAGACACACAGACACATAGGCACATATATACATAGACATAGGCATATCGATAGGGACATATAGACATAGACACATAGACATAGGCATATAGACAGACACAGATGTAGATTTAGAATATACAGTCATAGACACACAGATATAGACATATAGACATATATGTGTATGTAGACATATATGTGGAGACATACAGACATAGGCATATAGATAGGGACATACAGACTCAGATATAGACAGACACATAGAAATAGACACTTAGGCATAGAAATAAACATACAGACATAGGCATATAAAGACATAGGCATATATATCTAGACACGGACATATAAACATAGACATGGACATATAGATATAGACATACAAACAAAGACATATAGATATATAGACAGGCATAGACAGAGATATATAACATAGACATATAGACACAGATATGTAATTTAAGTATTTGTCTTAATTTTGATCAGTTATATACTTGGAAACCAGGTAAATGAGCTTCTTAGAATTGCGTATGGAATGAGGATAAATCCATGTTGAATTACAGCATAAAACTGGCCTGGTTTTATTGGGTCAGACTAATGATAAGCTAATCTTGATTAATTCAATAAAAATTATAGTATCTACTATATGTCAGATAAGGTACAGGGTACTGGCGAGTCAGAAGTGGGCAAAACAGCCATGATCTCAGCCTTCATGGAACTTCGCAGACCCTAAACAAATAATCACCAAGTTAAACAATAACAACTGTGAAAAGTGTTATGGATTGGATTTAGCAGGGAAACCTAAGAGTATAGGAAGTATGGGAATAAAAAATTAAGCTATATCATATTAGACTAGGGACTGCCTTAGAACTAGCTAGGAAAGTGTCACTTCTATTTGTCTTTCAGAAATTTCTCCAGAAGGAATGGCAAAAAATCAAACTATTTTTCTTAAGTGAGTGAATGTCAAGAGACTGGCAAAAAGCCCCAGAAAAGAAAATGCAATGCCTCTGCCCAATATGTTGATTTCCAGGGCCATAAGAGAGGGGAATTCGCCACTTCTACTTTCAAATCTTCTGAACACGGAAGAGACATTTTTTAAATAATAACAATAATGATAATGCAGAAGCATTTCTTCCTAGAGCACCTATTCCCTGCCTAAAGGACCCACCCAGAGGGATAAAATGACGGTAAGTAGAAGACTTTGTTCTAGTTTCTTCCTGTTGTCCAAAGGACATTTTTTGTGGCCACCATTTGTGGATATATATGTTTCCTAGTGAATTACTGACCCGTCACTATTCAATAGAAATTTAGAAACTTGTGATTAGTCTTGCTGCTTTTGTGTGGGAATGATGAAATAGTGATTCCTTAACTTTTATTAGTGTATAGTATTGTATATCACAATTATTTATTCATTCTATTGATGGACATTTGGGTTGTTTCAGGTTTGATGCTATGAAGAAAAGGTTGGCCGGGCGCGGTGGCTCACGCCTGTAATCCCAGCACTTTGGGAGGCCGAGGCGGGGGGATCACGAGGTCAGGAGATCGAGACCATCCTGGCTAACACGGTGAAACCCCGTCTCTACTAAAAATACAAGAACTTGCCTGGCGTGGTGGCGGGCGCCTGTAGTCCCAGCTGCTCGGGAGGCTGAGACAGGAGAATGCCCTGAACCCGGGAGGCGGAGCTTGCAGTGAGCCGAGATGGCGCCACTGCACTCCAGCCTGGGCTACAGAGTAAGACTCCGTCTCAAATAAAAAAGAATAAGGTTGCATCAAACATTCTTGAACATTTAGTGTACGATTATACACAATTGTTTGGGGCATATATGCTGAGAAGTAGAATTGCTATGTCATAGGGTATACATACATGTTCAGCGTTTATAGATATTGCTACTTTTTCAAGGTGATATTACCAATTTATGCCTCCAACCAGCAGCATGTGAAAGTTCTATGTGTTCTACAGTTTCACTAAGAATTACTATGGTCTTCTTCACTTTAGTCTGGCAAGTAAGTAGAAATACAGCATTATGATGTGAATTTGCATTTCCCTGTTGATTAAGGAGTTTGAGCAACTTTTCTTCTTTCTTGGGTGTTGAATATCCTTTTTGGGAAAGGAGTTTTTTCATGTATTTTCTTACTCTCTTTTGGGTTCTCTGTTTTTTATTGATTTGTAGGAATATTTTGGTTTTTGGTCAAAAGGAGTTATTTGCAGTCATATATATTGCAAGTACATTTTATCACTCAATAGCTTGCTTTCTGTCTTTCTTAATGGTTTCATTTAATGAATAAAGGATCCTAATTGTATATGGTTAGTGCTCTTTTTCCCCCATGGTTATAGCGATATTCTCCTCTGCTTCCAGAAACTTAATTTTATCTTTCACATTTAAATCTACAATACACCTAGGGTTGGTTTTTTCACTTACATGATTATGGAAAATTTCAGACTTATAAGAAATTTAAAGAATATAATAAATTCCACTGAATCTCAGACTCACCCAAATTGTCAATTGATAGCCAATCTTGTACCCACATCTATTTCTCTCTTACTTTGGGTTATTTTGAAGCAAATCTCAGACATATACTTCAGTATTTACCTCTAATATATAAGGACTCTTTTAACCAAACAATAATATAATGATATCAACTTTTTAAATTTTTTTAAGCTTTGTTATTATTACATATTCAGGAAATATTAAAATTTCTCCAATTGTCTCACAACTGTTTTTTGCTGTAGTTGCTTTTCTCAAATCAGAAGTCAGATAAGGTATATACATTTCATTGGGTTGATATGCCTCTAAAAATTATTTTTACTCCATGCATTTTTTTCCATTTTTTTTTCTTAAAATGCATTTATTTAAGAAACTACATCATTTGTCCTATGGAATTCCTTTCATTCAGATTTGCTAATTTGCTAATGTCATTTAATATGTCTCTCTCCCTGTATTTTCTGCAAACTGTAGTTATACCCAGAGGCTTGATTAGATTTAGTTGATTTGGGGAGACAAGAATATTTCACAGGTGGTGCTTTGTGCTTCCTACTGCACAGCATTGACACGCCTAGATGTCTGCTTGCCTATTTTTGTGTGTCATTGAGATTGATCAATGGGTTTAGCTGTTTACAGCCTGATCCATCAGTTATAGGTTTCCCCACATATGATGCATTTTTCCATCAGCTTTTCATTTAATTGTTTTAGCCATGATCATTTCTTAGATAGATTCATTATTTCATTAGAGGTTGAAAGTAGTGATATTCTAAGGCTATCTTTCCTTCTTAATTTGTTAACTCAACTTATTCTAAAAGAAAAACTCTTTACCAACTATTTAGTTACCCAAACAGAGTTCTTCCCAGAAATGCGGGACAAATGCTTGATTCTTTTCCTTTACATACCAGCTTACAGAACAAGGAGTTGGAGGCCTAGCATCCTCCAAGATAATGGATGAGGTAATTGGTGCGCTGTTGTTATTGTGTTGGATTTTTTTTTTAATCTTTGTAAATTCATGGTTTTTAATACTTTTTTATGTTTGAAACCAATGTCATCTTGTTCTATCTCTGGCCAGTGGAAGCCTATTCAAGTTGGTTCCTGAGTCCTTAGCATAACCCCAGCAATTTTCATTAGTTTTCTTGCTTTCTCTTACTAGTTGTTCCAAGTTCATGTTATGTGCTTTCCACCTTGAGTAGATGCTATCAGTGCCCTACCCAGATCTCATTTATAGGACTATGTAAAAGAGAATGTTGCTGGTGGGAGTATTTGCTAATGGCTCACAGCTGCCCTCCTTCCCTGGAGAGCCACCCTTGGCTGACAAGAGCCACCTACCATAGAATATTATGCCCCTCACCCCCAACACACACAGAAGCCTATGGCCAGCAGCTGACAACAGGGTGTCAAATCCAGAGGTATCAAAAGCTGCCCCTCTTCTCTCAAAGGGGTTGGCACTGACTACCACGAGATTTGTGCTCTAGAATCAGCCCCCACACCCCCACGCCCACAACCCTCACCCCCACAATACACACAGATGCACACACACCCTATAGACACACACACACGTCAGTAGGCTTTTCCTGAGATAACATCATTTTTCATCGCTTTCCTCTGCCCCATCCTAATTCACTTTCTCCCTGACAGGTTTTCCTAAGACCATAATCTCAATAAATCACAAGCACCAAAACCTCTTTCTCAGGCTCTGCTTCTAGAGAACCTGATATGCGACACTGCCCCTGACCTAAAGTTATTCATATTTATTTCCTCAGAAGTGTAGGTTTCTCTTAATAGGAACTGGCTTTTCAGGATTATAATCTGGGTTCTAGAAGGTTTCATGAGCATTTGGCCATCTGAGAAGTAAAAGAACACCAACATGAGAAAGTGATACAGAAAGAGAAACTATCTATCTGGCTGGATTAAAGGGGAAAGTTGAACTAGTTCAGTTTTCCTTTTTTTTTTTTTTTTTTTTTTGAGACAGATTCTTGCTCTGTCACCCAGGTTAGAACTGGAATGCAACAGTGCAATCTTAGGTCACTGCAACCTCCACCTGCCGAGTTCAAGTGATTCTCCTGCCTCAGCCTCCCAAGTAGCTGAGACTACAGGTGTGCACCATCACGCTCAGCTAATTTTTGTATTTTTAGTAGAGATAGGGTTTCACCATGTTGGCCAGGCTGGTCTTGAACTCCTGGCCTCATATGATTCGCCCACCTTGGCCACCTAAAGTGCTGGGATTACAGAGTTTTTCTTTTAATATTAACCTTTTCTCACTGGATGTTTTTGAATTCATATGATTTTCTACACAGACTTCTAAAATTGCCCTAAGGCACAATGCTGATTTTCTATGAACTGAAAACCTGTATCTACGTAGAACGGGTTTCAATAAAGAATGTGTGTTGGAGCTTCTGTGAAGGAGCCCCTGGTAAACGGGATTTGCATTTTCACCTTAAAGCAAACTGTTAGGTACTGGCCTAGGTTAGGTGCTGCTCCAACTCCCTGAGGCCATTCCAGGATTGCCCAGGTACCCTGACATTGAAATCTACTTGAAGAGAAAATGCTCATTTTCCACTTGAGAGGATACCCAGCCCATCTCAGAGAACATGATTTCAATTTTCTTTCCTCCTTTTCCAAACAGCCCACAAAACCATGAAATGCCTAATAATTTTTTAGTTTAGGCGGACACATTTATTAAACAAACACTTCCCCGGAGGAACTAGTAAGAGTTTCCTTTCCCTGAAGGTCCTGACAAATGCCCCACTTGTACCTGGGGATTACCACAATAAGAACTGTCTAAGAACAGGATCAAGGGTGTTCCCAGAGGATTGAGAATGTTTTGAATCACCTCTCTGGCACCCTCACAGGCTCAGGAAATTCCATTGTCCCTCTAAGCACCCATCCTCAGCACTCTATGTTTCAAAACCCTATTTATAATTCCTACGAGATTTTATGGGATTAATCTATAAGTCTCCGGCTTAATCAGTACTATTCGGTACCTGGTGTGATAAAACTATAAGAAAGTTCCATGAGAATAGGGTCAAGGTTTATTCCCTGATGCAATCATGTCTCATACAGAGCATGTGCTCAATAAACAACTGTTGAATGAATTGAGTGAACGCTACTTTTGAAAATATTAATAACAGCTTTCAAGTCTCATCCATAGGAAATCATGGAGCTGAGTTTTGAGCCCAGATCTGCCCTGTTCCAAAGCCACTGTGGCACAGCACCCAAATGTAAGTACCTGAGGCTTTAAAAGATGCAAGTAAGTTGTGAGTGTGTTCTGGGCCCAGGTGACAAGTCCTTGTTCAGTAGAACAGGCCCTTTTCAAAATTCCTTCAGTCGTGGGTAGGGCAGGGGTCATGTTCTCAGAGAGCTAAGAATTTTATTTGGTGATGGGTGGGTAGAGGAGCTAGTCAAAATTCATTGATTGACTTCTGGCTTAAGCTCCAACATGTTGAGGTTGAATGTCATCATACTCATCCTTGCAACAAGAAAGAAAACTGAACAAACTAAAAATCAGTGACTTTTCTTGGACCCCTCAAATAATTGATGTCTTAGGACAAACCACTACCCTGAAGTCTAGAGAGAAAGGTAAATGCAGACATCACAATTAAGATCTGCTTACCTGAAGCAGAAGCTGTAAACTAGTAGGAACACTCTAATGGTCATTTTGATAAATTGCTAGAGGCTGAGTGTGTACTAGCTTGAGAATGACAAACTCCAAGGAGCTATAGTCTTAAAGGGCCCCACACTTTCATGGTTTTACCTCCAGGAACCCAACAAGTTTCTCACTTTAAAGAACCAAGAAAGAGCTCCTCATGGGTCTGTTAGGGGAAGAGAAAAAGCAACCGTTGTGAAATATACCATATACTTTACAGCACAAAAAGAGAACTTTAAAGTATGCAAATGATAAATGAGTTAAAACTCATGTAGAAGGCTGACATATCCCAGGATGAAGTGTAGACTATGTTAAAATAATCTAAGTGTATTATTATGAAACAACCTCACTGAAGCGGGTGGAGGGAAAATAAGTAACAAGCTTTGGAAATGAATGAAGTCTGTAAGACAAAATGTAAAAAGAAGTTCACTAAGCACTGCATAAGTCTTACACTGTAGTTCAGTGTCCCCAAACTTTTTGACACCAAGGGCCAGTTTCCGGAATGACAATTTTTCCACAGACTGGAGGGGGGATGGTTTCAGGCTGATTTAAGTGTGTTACATTTATTGTGCACTTTATTTCTATTATTATTACATTATAATACATAATGAAATAATTATATGACTCACCATGATATAGAATTGGTGGGAGCCCTGAGCTTATTTTTCTGCCGCTAGATGGTCCCATCTCGGCGTGATGGGAGACAGTGACAGATCATCAGGCATTAGATTCTCATAAGGAGCACACAACCTAGGTCCTTTACATGCTTAGTTCACAATGGGGTTCGTTCTCCCATGAGGATCTAATGCAGTCGCTGATCTGACAGGATGGGGAGCTCAGGTGGAAATGTGTGCTTGCCTGCTGCTCACCTCCTGCTGTGTGGCCCGGTTTCTAGTGGGCCATGGACCCGTACCAGGGGTTGGGGACCCTGTTCCAGTTGGTAAAATTGTTTCACATAGGGGTATGGATTAGCAATTCTGACACTGCTATATATGTACACTGGGATTGAAAAATTAAGTAAATGAGTGGTGCATGGTAAGAGACAAGTTTCTCACTGTTGGAGTGGAAGATTACAGACAGGAAAGAGAAGGAGGCTAGAATGATCTATGTGGATTAGAGTTGGAGACACATACATACAGATGGTTATATACAGAAATAATTGCGTAAGCACTACACTCTAGTTCAGTAGTCCCCAACCTTTTTGGCACCAGGGACTGGTTTCATGGAAGACAATATTTATAGATATGTGTGTATATGCAAGGTAGCATACATATATATGTTTCCTTGCTCTGCCATCTGAGAGGACCTAGAAGAAATACCACCCTAGTAGCAACCAGCTACCAGCACCTAGATCTTTGTCTCTCATACCATTCTCCAATAAAAGGCTCCTTGGAGAAGTGGATAATTCTAGGAGTATGGAAGGAAATATATAAGATGAGCCTGGAATATTTTGTTGTGGCTAGAAAATAAGAAAGTTTGAAAATAACAAAATCCACACGGATGGGGGTATGTCAAAGACTCAGAAGCCAAATGAAAAAAACTCCCAATGGTCAAAGCGGGAATAATTCAAGCAAGAAAATAAATAAAATAGCAGTATCAGGTTATAAACAAAAGTATAAAATGATTCTTCTTTAGTCTATACTAACATAAAGAAATTAATAAATAAATAGAGGAGAAGAAGCCAATCTCCCATGCAAAAGAATTCCAAGTAATTTATGTAGATGCTGCTCTCTCAAGGAAGTGAAGCATAATTTCTCATTCTATCATTTATATCTGGGCTGCATTGAGTACCTTCCTTTGAAAGAGTATAATATGGAAGTGAGAGAAAAAAGTAATTTTCCAGAAGAGACCTAATACTACCTCCACCAGGAGATCAAGGTTAATATCAACAGTAATCATTCATATTGATAGTCTGCATCCTTGGCATGATGTTATGAGGATGATACTTGACCTCTGTGGTCTTTCTTCCCCTTCCCCCTAAAAAAAATTAAAATTCAAAAATAAAATTTTTTAAAAAACCAGTCATGAGAAAAATATTAGACAAATTCCAGTATAAGCGCATTCTACAAAATACCTGACCAAAATTTTGACAGTCCTTCAAACTTTCAGAGTCATCAAAAACATTTCTATCACAGTCAAGAAGAACCTTGGAAGACAAGAATACTAAATGTAATGCGATATAGCCCATGTCACATGGGATCCTAGGACAGGAAAAAAAAAAAAAAAGATATTTGCTAAAACCTAAGTAAATTTGAATAAAGTATGGACTTTAGTTAATAATATATCAGCATTGGTTCACCAATTGTAACAAATTGTACAATACTGTATTAGTCAATTTTCATACTGCTAATAAAGACATACCTGAGACTGGGTAATTTATACAGGAAAGAAGTTTACTGGACTCATAGTTCCACATGACTGGAGAGGTCTCACAATCGTGGCAGAAGGCAAGCAGGAGCAAGTCACATGTCACTGGATCCCTCCCACGACACATGGGAATTCAAGATGAGATTTGGGTGGGGACACAGCCAAACCATATCGCACAGTCATGTGAGGCATTAATAAAAGGGCAAACTGAGTGTGGGGTACATAAGGACTCTTTACAATTTTCCTGTAAATCTAAAACCATTTTAAAGGGTAAAATATTATTTAAAATAATAATTCTAATTCATTCTGGGTTACCTATGTCTACTCTGCTTGTTTGACAAGGTTTTCATTTTGCACATTGTTAAACGGCATAAGGTGGGGAAGAAGAGGTGGAAGAATCTGAAATCTGCGAACACAGATAGAGCTTATTCATTATATTCAATGTTTAACATACCACAGAATTACCTCTTGCTCTTTTGACTACACAGCAAGTATCTAATGTAGCGAGCAGTAGCTCACAGTTGGACAAGTACTGTGTCTGAAGGCCAGGCTCTTGCCTCTAGTTTCCTTATTTTGATGAAGCCCTGGTTTTCTGTATACCACTGGGGAGGCAGCTTCCCACTGACATCTACTGTGGCAAAATATATTGATGCCTCGCTCTTTTTAAGTAGCAAAAATAAAATTCCATAAGGTGAAGTAGCTGGCAGACACCATATCTTTTATTTTTTGTATTTCTGTTATAGTGTTTTAGCAGTTATCAGCAACTGTAACTCACATAATCCCAAGTTCAAGTTCAACACCTAGAGAGCTTGATTCTCATTCTCATCTCACAGTTACAGACAAAATATAGAAAACTTATTTTCCTGGCTCCAAATGGAACATGAGGCCATCTCAAAAGCAATTACTGGGCCCAAGAATATGGTGACTGGTTGAATTCGTATCTCCCAAAAGTTGGAACTGAGGGGCAAAAGTGACCCCGCCCAAAGCACATGAACTGAGATTCAGGGAGAAAGTAGTTCTCCCTGAAGAAAGACAGAATAAAACTAACTGGAGTACGGAGAATGGATGCAGAGTAGCAAACAGCAGAGCAAATCATGTTCATTCTAGGAAAATTAACAATTACATAAGATGGACATGAAGAATCCTCCTATACCACTCACTTTCAAAGCCAGTCATTTTCTTAGAGCACATCCTCCCAGAGACTATCCTGTCTTCAGGCTTCAGGGGTGTATCTGATGGATCTGCCACATTCAAAGCCCTTCTCCCTTGTTTCTGCCTCACCCACACATGTGCTGCTCCATCCTCCTCATCTGTTTCATCCCACACTTCTGTCTCATTCGCACTATGTGCACTGATGGGGAGTGAGAAGAAAGATTATCCCTCACCATTAAGAATTTATGCTAGGATATTTTTGTGAAGACTTATTCTGGGTTTTTAGCATTAAAGAGACAACAGGGAATTTAAAAAGACATATGCTAGAAAACATGTGTTCCAAACACAGTTTACAATTATTTACTTGTGTGACCTTTTGAAGTCACTTGACCTTCTCTCAGGGTTTGTTGCTTGTCTGTAAAATGAGGGAGTTAGACTAGATTTATAAAGACCTGCAGACTCTATCCAGAAATAATGATGTGATCAACTGAGTTAAAAAGCAAGCCCACTCTCTAAAACTCTCTACTAACTTTCCCAGGGCAGTTCTCTTTTTTACTAACAAAGAGAAAATGGTATATCCAACATAAATGTCTAGCATAGGGGCAATGTCTAATTCATATTATAATAGTGCCCTCACTCCAGCACCAAGCTCACTGCCATGCACATAACGGGCATTCAATAACTGTTTGTTCAAGGATTAAATAATGATAGGAAGGGGAGCCAAAGGAAAAGGATAAAAAGAATCATAATTTTAATATTACTTTTTTGAGTTCTATATGCCAACCTCTGGCTGACAGACGTGTATGCTCCCTGAGTTTGGTAGCTGGACCAATGGCTGGAACTCTGGGGCCAGCCTCATAGCAGATACTCAGAAAGGCATCCTCTTCTTGGTTATGGGAGCTGACTTCCTCACAGAATGCTGAAGGTAGGCTGCTAGGAAGGAAAGGGAAGACTAAACAGAGTCAGACCTCGGTTCCTACCATGAACAATAGACAGGAGGGTTGGACACTGAGGCTGCATCTGCCATAGTACCTAGACAGCGTGGGTGCTAGGACTTCTGCCCTCCATCCAGACTTAGAGATCCAGGGGCCTTAGGTTTGTCCTGTGGTGGTTTCCCGTCTCACCCAGTTGTCCCCACTCCTTCCAAAAACGGATCCAGAAGTGATACTAATTAGTCATTTAACAACCATAAGTTTGTCACCTGTCATCTTCCTGGTCACCCAGGCTCCCAGCTTCAAGGCTAACCTAGTCTTGGCTTTAGCCTCAGCCTCAACGATTACATACATTAAGCTGCCAAATTCTCTTCTAGAGTATTTTAGTCTTCCTTCCCATAAGCCCTCAGATATACAAAGGCCAGAATTCTCTTTCTAAAGCACAGACCTAATCATTGTCACTCACCCGCTGATACAGTGTAAATATTTGTCCCCTCCAAATCTCATGTTGAAATTTGATCCCCAGTGTTGGAGATGGAGCCCAGTTGGAAGAGTTTGGGTCATGGGGGCAGATGCCTCTTGAATGGCTAAGGGCCATCCTGTGGGATTGAATGGGTTCTCACTCTTAGTTCCCACGAGATCTGGCTGTTAAAAAGAGTCTGGCACCTCCCTCCCCTCTTTCTTTCCTCCTCTCTCACCATGTGATGCCAGCTCCTCTTCCCCTTTTGCCATGAGTGGAAGCTTCCTGAAGCCCTCCCCAGAAGCAGATGTTGGCGTTGTGCTTCTTGTACAGCCCACAGAACGGTGAGCCAAATAAACCTCTTTTCTTTATAAATCACCCAGCCTCAGGTATTCCTTTACAGCAATATAAATGAACTAAGACACCTGCTTTAAAACAAAATGGCTACCAATATTTTACAGAATAAAACCTCAATAACTCATCCAGCATTCAGTCTCAACCTACTTGGACTTTGGGCTTCTTTTCTAATGCCCCCCATACAGCCTGCTCCTGGAAAGCCATCCTGGTAATGTGACCCCACTGTTCCCTGTGTTCTCCAGTCCCTGGGCCTAGACATTTGCTCTCTCCTCCCCGTGGAAAATCTCCCCACCTCCCCACCACTAACTCTATCCACCCATCCCAACTTCAACAAAGTATCCAGATTTCTCCCTAGTCAAAATTCATCACATTCTCTTGTTTTCTAATCACTTTGCTTTATAGCACATTAAATCATTTGCATTATATTTATAGAAATTATTTGTCTGCTTACTTCACTGCCACACGTAAGGGGAAAGAGACTTTGTTATCATTAACTTGTATGGCCGTCTCACCCTTTGATGGTCCTGAAGGCGCACAGGAACAACGAATCTGACTCCATTACGATTGGTTTCACATTTATTATCTCATTTAACTCCCACAATGACCCTACAAAGTATTATTATCATTACTATCATATTATTCATTTTATAAAGGAGGAAACTGAGGCACAGAGAAATTCAACATCTAGCCCAAGGGTCATGCAGCTGGTGTGATGAAGCTAGCCTGTAAAGCCCATGCTGATGCTACATCATACCACTGAGTGCAAGGCTTAGCAGATGGCCTAGACTCCAAAAATAGGTGCTAAGATAAATTTCTGTTCAAATACCATATGTACAGTTATAACTGTTCAATTACTTAATGTCATGCAGACCAACTCTACTATAAGGTATCTGACAGTGGCTCTAACCTCTATTGCATCAGATTTTATTTGTGTTGTTCACATTTCCTGGTTTTCTACTCATATTTACAATAGGAAACTAATGAGACGTTAGTCTGACTTGTCCCTGTAGAGAACTGGCTTTGCCTTGCTTCTTTCCAGAACCTCTTCCCCCTTGCTCCCCAAGCCTAAGTTGTCCAGTTCCACCAATACAGACAATCCTATACAGACAAAGATGCAGAGGAAGATTAAAAGGAGCAAAGTTCTCACATCAAGAGCCTTGCTGTACTCAAAAGATGGATTCAAGGCCCATTCACCAAGTTCTAGGCCAGAGTCCTTCATCTCTCCAGGTCCATCCATCTGCTTAACTCAAACATTACATCAGATTTTTTTCAAAATGATTGAATAATGACATGTTTTTTTCTTTTGTCACAACTTGCATTGAAACGATTGTGCTTTGGACCTACAGGTGAGTGTATACTCTCTGGAAATCCAACCAGCTGACCTTGTTTGTTTTGTGTGGGAAGCATTTCAATGAAATGAGAGAAACAAGCCCCATCAACTTCAAACACAAAGAAGAATACACAATGAATGGTGTTTCTTTTCTGCTGGAACATTCATTAATCAGAGTTGACAAGGATACGTGGGCTCACAAGGCGGGGGAAGCAAGGGTCCCTGCTGTTTTCTAATCTGTCAAATCAAGTGCCTCGCCCTGCAGCCTGTTCAGGTGTAGTGCTTAGTTGCTTTGAGTACTAACTCCTTTCTGATGTTGTCATAGCAACATACATGTTTGCTATTTTCAGGTCTCCAGGTGAAACATTTGAGGGAAAAATCACCTTGTTGTCATTTCTGCAGAGACAAGAAAAAAGGAGCTTTTAGTCCTTGGAAGTACGAAGACAGTATCTTCTGGCTCGATAGTCCCTTCTGCAATAAAGGACTTGGATGTGCAGTTTCTCACGTGGCCTCACAACAAACCTGTGAGCAAGGGTGTAGCTTACATTCATGTTACCATGTTTACAAGCAGTAAAACTGAGAAACAGAGAGGGACAACCCTTAGAAAGGCAGTATAAGGAAAGATTGGAAAAAATATAAACAGTCTCGGATTCTAAGCTAAGAGCATTAAACTTAACCATATTATCATTCCTAACGATACTGATAAAATAATGGCTCATTTTACTATTACATGCATTATCTTACAGGATTGTTACCAGGATACCAATTGTTATATCCTTTGAACAATCCTGTGAGATAAGCATTATACCACGCTCCATTTTAAAAGAGGAAGCTACAGCATAGAGGAGTTAAGTCGCACAGCTAAGATCGCAGAAGTGACAGGAGTCTGATCATGCAGGCCATGTGAAGGACTATAATGTGAAATGTGGAGTTTCTGGAATTTTTTGAGAAAGATGCAACATGATCTTTAAAAACTGTCAATCTGGCTACTGTGTTGGAAATAAATTGTGGAGATGCAAGGGTAGAAGCCAGGAGACCCTGGAGGCTAGAGCGGGAGTCCATGCAAGACATGATGGTGGTGGCTGAGATCTAGGTGGCAGCAAAGAGGTGATGAAAGTAGTCAGATTCTGGATAGATCTTCAAGCCAGCAATAGTTCCTGCCTGTTTAGACATGGGATGTGAAAGAAAGAAAGAACCAAGGATAACTTCAAGTTTTTTGGCTTAAAAAAATGGAATAATGGATTGCTATCAACTAAGATCAGGGAAGGCTGCAGCTGCTATAGGTTTGGCAGGAATCGGGGGACAGGAATTCAGTTTTGGACAGTTTCAGTTTGAGAAGACAGTCATCCAAGTGGAGATGCCAAGTACACAGTTGGGTATAGAAATCTGGAGTGTAAAAGAGAAGTCTGGACATAAAAATTTTGAAATTGTTGGCATATAGAAGGCAGTTATAGCCGCAGGACTGGATGAGATAAACCAAAAAGGTGAGTAAAAACAGAAAAGAGGAAAGGACCAAGGGCTGAGCCCTGGGATATGGCAACATTAATAGATTAGTGAGAAGAGAAGGAACCCACAAAGGAGTCTAAGGAGAAGGCACCAGGAGAGTGTGGCCTACAGGAAGCCAAGTAGGGACAGTGTATCGAAGAATGGGAAATAAATGACTGTGTCAAATGCCTCTCACCATTCAAGTATGATGAAGACTGTTAACTATGAACTGTAACACCGTGGATGTCATAGGTAGTAACCTTGATAAGAGCCATTTCTGTGGAGTGATTTAAAAACAGGACTGATTAAGTAACTCAAGAGAAACCATGAGGAAACAAATTGGAGACAGTGAGCATAGATAGCTCTCTAGGGATTTTGTTGTAACCAGTGCAAAGAAACGGGGTGGCAGCTGGTAGAGAAAGTGAGAGAAAAATTCTGTATTTTAAGGTGGGGGATTAATAATATGTTCATAACAATGATCCAGGAAAGAACAAAAATGTCAATGACGTAAGAGAGGAAAAAGTTGCTGCAGTCACGTCCTGAAAGAGGAAGAGGAGAATGCCACCTAGTGCACACGTGGAGGAGGAACTGGCCTTAGCTAGAAAAGGTAGAGTGTGCAGGTGCTGAAGCTGCCAGGGGAGAAGCCTGTGGCAGCTTCTTCCAAATGCTCTGATGCTCTCAATAAAGTAGAATGCATGGGGACCAACTTACAGCAATATTACAGAAGGCGCTGAAGGTTTGAGAGAGAGGGTCTGAGATCATTGTCATTTGGGAGTAGGGAGGAAGAGGAGTATTTTACTGATATTTTAGTTTAAACAGTAAGTACCTAAAATTCAAATGTAATATAATTACTTCTGGAAGTACTGGAAGTGTAGAAGGACAGACAAGTACATATGATTTTGTTAAAAGGGGTAGCTATGCCATTAGAAGATGTCTCGTGTAGCAACATTTTTAGCAGATAGATTTCTATATCTAAGAACATACTGAAATATCTCCAAGTAAGGAGCTTCCTAACCATTGCCTATCTACGGTACAATGAAAGGATAAGACATCAGCCTTGAGAGAGAAAAACATTAAGCCCTTTCTCCCCGTGCTTTTAAGGCCAATTCCTTCCTTTGTTTCTCTTGTGCCGCTATGATAGTGGTAGCTGGAGTCAGGATAGAAATAAAATTAAGAATTTTAAGGAAATCTGTCAGTGTAAAAAGCAATTAAAACGTGAAGTCACCTTAGGCCCGGTGCGGTGGTTCATGCCCATAATCCCAGCACTTTGGGAGGCTGAGGCAAGTGGATCGCATGAGGCTAGGAGTTCAAGATTACCTGGCCAACATGGCAAAACCCCGTCCCTACTAAAAATACAAAAAGTAATTGGCTGTGGTGGTGAACGTCTGTAATCCCAGCTATTCAGGAGGCTGAGGCACAAGAATTGGTTGAACCCAGGAGGCAGAGGTAGTGAGCTGAGATCACACCACCACACTCCAGCCTGGATGACAGAGTGAGATTCTGTCTTTTTTTTTTGAGACGGAGTCTCACTCTGTCGCCCAAGCTGGAGTGCAGTGGCCAGATCTCAGCTCACTGCAAGCTCCGCCTCCCGGGTTCACGCCATTCTCCTGCCTCAGCCTCCCGAGTAGCTGGGACTATAGGTGCCCGCCACCTCACCCGGCTAGTTTTTTGTATTTTTTAGTAGAGATGGGGTTTCACTGTGTTAGCCAGGATGGTCTCGATATCCTGACCTTGTGATCCGCCCGCCTCGGCCTCCCAAAGTGCTGGGATTACAGGCTTGAGCCACCGCGCCCGGCCGAGATTCTGTCTTAAAAAAAAAAAAGAAAAAAAAAAAAAGGGGTGGGAGGGAGTTAACTTAAAGGCTGGTGTCAGAAAACACTTGGTCAGAATCTAGGGCTGCTGAAAAGCAATGTGGCTAACACCTCAAAAAACTGAGCACAGTTTACTATAGTAAGGATGTGAACACAGAAGACATTGTCTGGAATGGAAGGAGTTGTCCCTCCATCTGAAACAGAGTGGCAGATCGCTATAGAGAGTACCCTATTGACCAGGACTTGCCTCTACTTTACCCTGGCCTAAAACTTGACCTTTTCACCACTAACTAACCTGCCCATTTCCTCAGTGGGTTCTAAACCACAAACCAGGGAAGTCTCACAGCCTTTTACACGTAGGGGCCCAGGCAGTCTAATAGGCACCATCAAGACACTGAAACAGTGACTTCTTCAGTTCTCTTTCCAGAGGTCATCAACATTCTTGACAAGGAGGCACTGGTGTGTTACATACTCAGGAGTAGCAACATCATATTGTCCAGGAGCAGCTGTCTGTAACACCCCAATGTTACAGGGGTCTTTCCAGGAAAAGCCTCTTTTACTCCAAAGGAGTATGGAATGGTGATGTGGAAATTAGTATAGTTGCATTAGTTATCTATTTTTATGCAGTAAATTGCCCCAAAACATATCTTTTATTAAAAGAGATAGGGTCTCATGGCCAGACACGGTGGCTCACACCTGCAATCCCAGCACTTTGGGCGACTGAGGTGGGTGGATCACCTGAAGTCAGGAGTTCGAGACCAGCCTGGCTAACGTGGTGAAACCCCATCTCTACTAAAAATACAAAAATTAGCTGGGCATGATGGTAGGTGAAACCCCATCTCTACTAAAAATTAGCTGGGCATGATGGCTCATGCCTGTAATCCCAGCTACTCAGGAGGCTGAGGCAGGAGAATCACTTGAACCTGGGAGGCGGAGGTGGCAGTGAGGCAAGATCGCGCCACTGCACTCCAGCCTGGGTGACAAAAGTGAGACTCCATCTCAAAAACAAAAAAAAGAAAAAAAGAAAAGAATCAGGGTATCAGTTGCCCAGGTTGCAATGCAGTTGTCCAATCACAGCTCATTGCACCCTCAAAGTCCTAGGATCAAGCATCCTCCCACCTCAGCCTCCCCAGTAGCTCAAATTACAGGTGCATGCCACTGCATCAGGCTAATTTTTTAATTTTTTGTAGAGATAGGATCTTACTATGTTTCCCAGACTGGTCTTGAATTCCTGGCCTCAAGCAATCCTCCCACAGCACTGGAATTACAGGCATGAGCCACCATGCCTGGTCCAAAACTTAACATCTTAAACACACATTTTTTTCTATCTCACATTTTCTGAGGGTCAGGAATCAAGGTGCTACTTAGATGGATTCTTTTCTTTTCTTTTTTTTTTTTTGAGATGGAGTCTCACTCTGTTGCCCAGGCTGGAGTGCCAGGGCTCGATCTAAGCTCACTGCAACCTCTGCTTCCTTGGTTCCAGGGATTCTCCAGCCTCAGCTTCCTGAGTAGCTGGGATTATAGGCTCCTGCCATTGTGCCCAACTAATTGTTGTATTTTTAATAGAGACAGGGTTTCACCATCTTGGCCAGGCTAGTCTTGAACTCCTGACCTTGTGATTCACCCACCTTGGACTCCCAAAGTGCTGGGATTACAGGTATGAGCCACCACACCCAGCTAGATGGGTCCTCTTAGAGTCACAATGCTGCAGTCAGGATCAACTAGGGATGTAATCATGGAAAGGCTCAACTGGGCAGGATTCCCTTCTAAGCTCATGTGGTTGCAGCGTTCAGATCTTTGAGGACTGTTGTGCCAGTTCCTCAGTCCTTCACTGGCTGCTGACCGGAGGCTTCCCTCAGTTCCTTCCCATGTGGACCTCCACAGGGCAGCTCACAACATGGCAGCTGATACCATCAGAGAAAGTAAGTGAGAGGGAAAGAACAAGTAAGACTGAAGTCACAGTCTTTTTGCAACTTCATCTTGGAAGTAATATCCCCTTCACCCCATTCTATTTGTTGAATCAAATGACTAGGTCTAGCCCACATTCAAGGCTAGTGCTCGGTGAAGAGTGGATTGCAATGGATGCGAATACTAATGGGTGGAGTTCATTGGGGGCCACTTTAGAGGCTGCCTTACCACCACAGTGAACTTAAAAACTAACCAAACGTGACTCCTGGAAGTCTTTCCTTCAGATCATTTGCCCTCATTCCCAGCTATGAACAAAATAGAGCTCTGAAATGGAAAGAAGCTGCTTGTTTTTCTTCTAAAAGGTTGCTTTGCTGAGGAGTAGTTTAGCTCCTGGGGCAGGGGGCTGTTTTAATTTCCTAAGCACATGAACCGCTAGCTATGGCCTTTGGGCCTGCTTTTGGTTCTAGGCTTTGCCTCCCCACACTACTTAAGCTCGCAGCTTTCTTCGGCTCACATGGTCCCTGGGGATGCATCCTTTTTTGGGAGCTTCAGTTCACACATTGTCAGCCGCCATCATATTTCCCTCTCTGAGGGCCTTTCTCACTGCCAGCGACAGGATGCATTTTGCCTCCTGTCAAGAGATTTCCCCAGGAAGGTGAGCGAATGACTCATACTTCTCTCGCCTAAATTCTAGCCCATTCTGCTTCCACCAAGAGGGAAATGGATGGTAGAATTCAGCAGGCAAGAGATAATTCAGAATATTTCAAACTTCCGTTTAAATACAAATTTCCAGACTTCAGTGTAGAGAACTGAAAGGTCAAATGATGAAGCATTCTTCCAAGAACGGAGCCATGAGGAATTTCGCCACACCAGGAATCATCGCCTCCCTGGGTACTATTCACAGTTCCCCATCGGAGAGCTGGGAACCCAGGGATGAAGCCAACCAGCCACTTTCCTTCCCAGTGCCTTCTACAGCTGAGGAAGCTGGGGATACAGGGTAGAGACTGGCTCCTGCAGTTCAGCGCCTCACAAACCTCGACCTGAATCCCAGCTCGTTTTATTCACTGGGCAACCCTGGGCACATGTCTGAGCCTTCTGTGCTTACTCTGTGGCCTTAGAGAAAGAATTAAATGATGCAATTATTGAAACAGATCAGGCCCAAGGAGCTACCCTGCCCTCTGGAGACTTCTATTCTCCCAGGGTCCTCACTGTCTCTAAATGTCATGACTGCCCTAATCGTCTTAGTTGTATTTCCCATTTTTCCTCATTCCTTCCTATTAAAACTCACTTTTGAAAGGTACCCTACCAGAAAATCCCTCCTCTGCGAGGCTCTCTGGTAAAAGAAAGCTAGTGAGGTCATTTGTCCTGTGGCACTCAAGGCTATAGTTACCCATCAAGGGGAGCCTTATGGTCAAATAGGGACACTAGAAACACCTTGAAGTCCACCTCCCAGATCTAATCCCAGCCTTTAATCATTTTAATTTTGCCAATTCCCAGCTCCAGTTAAATTCAATCCATTTTATCCTCTCCTGTTGCCAAGCTGTTGAAAATTATTATAGTCTACTGACCAGTCCCCATTATAAATCTATGCCATTCAACATCACTGCTCACTAATCCTTTTCTTCATCCTTATTAACTATCTATCCCGCACCATATGGCAGCAATTTCAACCTATTTTACTTTTCTCTGATCCCCAAATAACCTATCCACTTCTTTCTGAGCCTCCTCCTTCGCTGAAAAACTTAATGTTCTCTCCTTCGCCTCCTGTTTCCTTCATTTCAAAGTAACTTCATTGCTTCATCTGGCTCCCTGGACTCCCTCAGTGTGCAAAAAGGAAGAACCCCAACCCTTTTCCCATATTAACAGTAAACTTTTGATCCCATGTTGTATGCCTCCTAGATTTTATCGCCTTAACCATTCTCCTCTCATTCTCCTGCAGGTTTAACACCTCCCTTTATGCCTTAGGGTAAGACGCCCTTTCCGTTCGTCCTCACCCTTGTCCCCACATCAACAACTCTGCTTCCATCCACCAAGCTCATATGCAAATCACACTCACCACCCACGGTTCTACATCACTCATACACCTCTTAACTCCCTACAATCAGACTTCCATCTCCAATATTTTACTAAAAATACTTTCTCAAATGTCTCTAAGTGCTAAATCCTAGGGCCTCATCTCAGTCCTTTTCCAATTTGACCTTTCTGCAACATTTAATGTAGTTATCCTCTCAAACTTTTTTTTTTCTGTGTCCTCTGCTCCTGCTTTTTCTACTGTTCCTTTTCAATCGTCATTGCCTGTGCATCTTTTTCCTGTTAGCTCTTAAATATAAAGATTTCAGATGTGGGCTGCAAGTCTCTTTTCTTTTTATGCACATCCTTCTCTGTGCAATCATACCAACTTCTTTGAGTCTATTACCAGGTCAACACCAAAGACCCAAATCTGCCTCACTAGTGCTAAACTCACTTTGAATCTCAGTGCCTTCTGAGATTTCCAATTTCATGCTGAACATTAACCAAAAAATGTCCTGCTTTCACTACCAGCTCACCTATTCTAGAACTGTTTAAGAACAGAATCAATCACCTTCCCCACCAGACTGCAAAAAATCTTCATTTGTTTTCCTCTTCCCACTATTCCTTTAATTATTTTCTCTTCTTTCCCTGTGTATGCACTAAGGTTTCTCCTTCGTTTACCTGCATAGAACTCAACTCCCCCACATGACTGAATGCTGTGAAATCACCAACTCTGTTGATTCTTTTGCATTTCCATTGGCACCATCCTTATCATTTATCGCTGGGATTTTGCTGCTAGTGATTCATCTTAAATCTCTCACCTCCCCAAATGATGTATATTACATAGCAGTAACAGAGTCAAAGTGATGGCCACGAGGAGTGAGACCAAATCACTGGACATGCACAGAGAGTAGATATTCAGGATGACTGCCACAGAGCACAGAGACTGCCCCCCAGGGTCTGGTTCCAAAGGGTTCACAAGTCCCAAACACATCAACTCTTCAATTATTGGGGATGTGAGAATAAAGGTTATACTTCAAGGACACTAAATAATGCCTTATCCAAAGGAAGGAGGGTTTCATGCCTTTAAGAAGAGTCATGATGAAAGAGGAGATCCCTCCAAAAGAGGGATGACAGGTCTCATCAATGAGCACAATTGCCTTTTTTAATTTTCCAAAGCCATGATTGTGGCAGTAGACACAGCATGTCACGGACCCTTCTCAGTTGAAAATCAGAGCTTCCCTTGCTGCTCCCCATCTGGTCAGGAAAGAAGATCTCTGTCTAGCTGGGCGCGGTGGCTCAAGCCTGTAATCCCAGCACTTTGGGAGGCGGAGACGGGCGGATCACGAGGTCAGGAGATCGAGACCATCCTGGCTAATACGGTGAAACCCCATCTCTACTAAAAAATACAAAAAACTAGCCGAGCGATGAGGCGGGCGCCTGTAGTCCCAGCTACTTGGGAGGCTGAGACAGGAGAATGGCGTGAACCCGGGAGGTGGAGCTTGCAGTGAGCTGAGATCCGGCCACTGCACTCCAGCCTGGGCGGCAGAGCAAGACTCCGTCTCAAAAAAAAAAAAAGAAGATCTCTGTCTTAGTCTTATTACAGTGGAACCAGCTTACCAAGGGACACTGATGCAGGACAGAATGGAGAAGAAACGCCTTCTCCAGTCAACCTTCAGCTGATTCAAAGGTCTTGTGGTTTATCAAAACATCGTGCGATATTCTCACTCATAGGTGGGAAATGAACAATGAGAACACTTGGACACAGGGCGGAGAACATCACACACCGAGGCCTGTCGTGGGGTGAGGGGAGGGATAGCATTAGGGGATACACCTAATGTAAAGGATGAGTTAACAGGTGCAGCACACCAACATGGCACATGTATACATATGTAACAAACCTGCATGTTGTGCACATGTACCCTAGAATTTAAAGTATAATTTAAAAACAAAATCATGTGAGATAGGAACATGGTTCTAAGCTAAGCATGTTCCTCTACTGGCAATGAACTGGTGAAGCAGATAGGAAAAGGGCAGAATCCATCAAACGGCCATCAGTCAAGCAAGGCCAGCTTTGCTAACCAAATGATTCAGACACAAGTGTCATTCCCTGCCTTCCATGTACAGGTGCTACATCTTAAAAACTCACGGCTCCCATTTCAGCAACCACATGTAGAAATATGCAGCCTATTTCCACTTCCCATCGTGTTGCATATATCATTTCTCTTTCTAGTCCATTGTGATTTATAGGGATTGCAGGCAGCAAAGTGTCAGCAATGATTAACTGGAGGAGATACCTCTAAGTCGCAGATCAATTCACTTACTTCTTCAGCAATCTGAAGAAGGCATCTCATTTCTTTGTGGTTATTTTAGTAACATTGAACCTCAGTAATAAATGAGACTTCAGAGCTCATCTTTCTGTCTGAGGTTGAGTTTAAATCTTAGCAGATGGGGTGGGGAATGGGGGCAGAGAGGAAATTTTGCAAGGGGCCTCTCCTACCAGGCCACACACCCAGATAGCCTCACCCTGCACCATAAAGATTCATCTCATTTTATGACCATCAAAGGCTCTGCAGAAACTTCCCAAGTGTTAGGCAAAGATGTAGGTTCAAGGTGATTATTTCACGACTTACAGAATAAATACTTGGGAAAGAGTACCCAACCCTGAAGTTGACACTCACCAAATTACCTTTTCCAGCTAAGGTAGAGAATGATCTGATTTTTTTAGTACTTACCATAGACTATTCTCCTAAGAAATTTTTCAGTCCTCTCCACCAGTCTAACAGCAGGCGCCAACAAATCAGACTGATTTACTTGATTTTCCTTCCCTGATACAACAGTGCAGTTAGCAAGAAAATGGTCAAAAAGGCAAGCAAACAGATTAGCTGAAAGAAATTAAATTAGGAAAGAGGCACAGTGAGCCCACGGCCTCTTTTTCCCAGGCCTCCAGAACATCGCCACACCTTGATTTGACTCCATTAACAAACTTATCTAGAGAGAGCTGCATTGCTTGCTAGGTATTTTAGTATTTATTAAGTATAAATTCAAAAATAAAAATAGAAGTCCATTTCTGTGCTAGTTCCAAGAGGTAGATATAACCTTCACACACAGTACTTCCTAGGGTGCATTAGTTATTTACATTGCTAAATAAAGCACAAGACAGTAAAATGCTTATCCAATTTTCTGGCTATGGAGGACCTTTGGTCAGTTATTTAACTTCTCAGATTCCCCATCTGTAAAATGGGTATAACAATAGTGCCTACTATTCTATACAGCAGGGTTTCACAAGCTCAGCATTATCAACTTTGGGGCCAGATAATCCTTTGCTGTGGAGGGCTGCCCTGTGCATTTTAGGATGTTTAACAGCATCCCTAGCCTCCACCCACTAAATTCCTGTAGTATTCCCCCACCTCACTTATAACAATTAAAAATGTCTCCAGATATTGCTAGATGCCCCCTGGGGGAGGGGGGAAAGTCATCCATAGTTTAAAATCACTGCTGTAGAGGAATAAATTAACCAATATATATAAAATTCTTAGACTTATTCCAAACACACAGCAAAAGTTCATGGCTTGACCCAGAGGATAACAGAGCCTGGAGAACAGAGAGAGAATTTGTTCTATAACAAAGAAGAACTTCACTATTCTTGTAGAGCTCCTAATAAAGTTAAAAATCACTCTCTGATACATTTCTCAATCATTCTCCATCCTTCAAAGACCTTGGTGAAAGGATCCAGGTGGTATTGACCACCTGACAAACTTATGAGCACTTACATTATCTCCCTCTTCTCTATTGAATGATACAAGCAATTTGTTGAAAATTGTGTTTATTATCCCCCTTGATACTTGAATGCCTGCCCAGCTGAAGACATTGTACACTATAGAGAATATTTTTATTGGATTTTACCATCAATCAAAATAACCCATCTGGTCTCACTCTTTTTATCTTCATTTAAAAACTGTTTTGTTATAATATCAAAAATGTGGTTTCTCTACTATACAAAGGGAACTATTGTTGTATCTCACTGCCTCTTTGATGCCCAGCACTATCCCAGTGATAACTAATGAGCACAACCATTCCATTAATGGACAGCTCTCACTGAGAAAGTTTATCCTTACCCCAAGCCTGACTCTCTCTCCTTGTAATCTCTCTGCACACTGTTCAGTCAAGTACTAACTATGCAGCTGCTGTGTGCAAGGGCCTATGGCCTTGATCCACACAGGAATTCTATTCCCTTTCATGACAAAAATCCAGACACATGATGATAATGACAATTTCTCATTTTGGGCTTCTCTTCCCTAGTTAAATGTACCCAGTTCCATTCACTATTTCTCATAGATTGTGGTCCCCCTCCTTTAGATAAACTTGAATTTGTCAAAGGACTCTCAAAATGAGGTATCTGCATTGTACACCACACTCCAGCTGTTGTCTGACCCAGCAAAGAACCCAGCAGGGTTACTGCATCTTTGATCTACAACCATTCGACCTGCAATGCAGCCCAAGTTGGGCTATCTCTTTAGCAGGTAAAGCCTGTCAGACTCTTAAGCTTTAAGACAAAGTAAGATCTCAGGTTTTTATCATGCAAATTCCCTCCCAGCAAGTTAACCCCCACCTGTGTACTCACAGGCCATATTTTGAACCAAAAATGCATAATCATCTATTTATCCCCACCGTATTTAATCTTGGGGTCTTGAGCAGAGGCCAGAATGTCAAGATAGCTTTGCATGTTGGTTCTATAAACCATGGCATCAGCTACTTCCTCCCCCCAGTTTTTCCCCAGCAGCTTTAGGCCCTCATAAATTTTAACTTGAATAAATTGTTATATTTGTGTCTAAAAAGGAGCATGCAAACTGTAGCCCACAGCCCAAATTCAGCCACTACCTATTTTGCAAATAAAATTTTACTGGAGCACAGCCATGCTCATTTACTATTGTCTATGACTGCTTTCCTATTACAACAGCAAAGTTAAGAAGTTGCAATGGGCTGGGCATGGTGGCTCACGCCTCTAATCCCAGCACTTTGGGAGGCCGAAATGGGTGGGTCACCTGAGGTCCAGAGTTCAATATTAGCCTGACCAACATGGAGAAACCTCATCTCTACTAAAAATACAAAATTAGCCAGGCGTGGTGGTGCATGCTTGTAATCCCACCTACTTGGGAGTCTGAGGCAGGAGAATCGCTTGAACCCGGGAGGCAGAGGTTGCAGTGAGCTGAGATCATGCCATTGCACTCCAGCCTGGGCAATAAGAGTGAAACTCCATCTCAAAATAGAAAAAAAAAAGAAGAAGAAGAAGAAGTTGCAGTGGAAACCATATGGTCCACAAACCAAACATATTTACTATCTGGCCCTTTATGAAAAAAGTTTATGATCCTATGATCCCCCAACCTGAAGCCTTGAAATATATATAATAGACTCAAGCCAAAATCAGGGTGCTATGGACCTCCAGTTTATTTTAAATGACAAACCAGCACATTTAGGAACAGTGGCTCACACAGCTTTGAATTCATTTAAAAACGAGGCCATTCCCAGGGACTGTGCAGAACTCAAAATATACTCTGCTATTGGCATTACTTGATCCTAATAATCCCATCAAAGTAAAAACAGGATTAATGAATTAACTGTGAATTAATTCAAAATTTGTTCTATTACGATACAAGTAGATGAGAGGAGAGAATGGGAAACAGAACATGTAAATCTTGAAGAAAACAACAGGAGTCTGAAGAGAAAATTGATTCTCAGAAGCAGCCGGAAGCCAAGAACCAAGAGGGGTTGTTGTAGAGATATATGGATTTGTTGTGATGAGGATTAATGCTTCCTCTCACACTGGCCTTTGTTGGGGTTAACATTGCTCCTGAGGCAGATAACTTGGAAAATTACCATGGCTGCTGCTTAAAACCTGCCAGATGGGCTTCCTCATTGTTTCCCCCATAGACAGGTGATTACTAACTAAATCCAACACTATAATGGAATCCAGTGTTCTCATAGGGTAGTAAATTTTCACAGCCTTAAATCCAGGCAACCCAAAGCCATCTGTCCCCCTTTAAACTTCATGCCCTTTGCTTATTTCCAACTAACAGTTCCCACATCAGGTTCTAGAGCCTAAGCACCACAGGCTAGATTGTGCAATGTCAGGCTGACTGCTCGGGGGAAAAATAATATTTGTGTTTAAATGCACACACTGATACAGCATGGATGCCTGTCTCCTCCAAATCTCACGTTGAAATGTGATCCCCAGTGATGGAGATGGGCCCTAGAGGTAGGTGTTGGGGTCATGAGGGCGGATCCCTCATGAATGGCTTGGTGCCCTCCCCACAGTAATAACTGAGTTCTTACTCTGTGAGTTCATGTGAGATCTAATTGTTAAAAAGAGCCTGGCACCTCTTCCTCTATCTCTTATTCCCTCTCTTGCCATGTGACGCTCCAGCTTGCCTTCCCCTCTACCATGACTAAAAGCTTCCTGAGGCCTCACCAGAACCCAGATACTGGTGTCATGCTTGTACAGTCTGAAGAACCATGAGCCAAATAAACCTCTTTTCTTTATAAATTACCCAGTCTCAGGTATTCCTTTATAGCAATGCAAAACAGAATAGCCAAACCCTATTGTTAACAAATGTTAGGCCCAATGCACTGAGTCTGAAAATGATCTTGCAAACAGGTCATTTGCCAGGAGGAGAGAACATTGCCAAGTAGTTCAGGCCATGGGCAGGCCTGGAATGGACTCTTGACCTGTTTGTTTCCTCCAAATCTCAGTTTCCTCATTTACAAAATAGAAATAATAGTAACACTTCTTCACAGGGCTGTTGAGAGAATTAATGATATAATGCATATAGAGCACACAGTATCTGGTATCTAGGAAACATTCAGGAAATGTTTACATTTACAATAATTTCTAAGACAATGCCCAAAGTACCCCTCTCTGGACAACAACACTAAAATCACATGCACCACTTAACAAATGAGAACACAAGAACATGCAAGTTTTTCGATTTTTCCCAAGGCAAGAAAACAAGCACTGGTGCAAATGTGGAAAGAATGTTTTCAGTCCACTGCCTACCTGTGATAACCCAAAAAAGAAGCCATTATTAAACAAGCAATTGCCTTTGTTTTATTGTTTTTCCAAATAAATTCACCCATGTTGAACCTAAAAGCCAGCCACATGTGACTCCCCACATCCTCCAGCCTTGCTGCGTAACCCTTACCTGTAATATTTGCATTAAGAGACAGGTTCAGCTCTAAAACAGAGAGACACACAAACACCATGGCTCAAAATAAATAGACATTTATTCCACCCTTATGGTAACAGTCTGGAGGTGACACAAGAGGTTAGGTAGCTAGGCTCCACAGGAGCATCCAGGAACTCAGGCTCCTTCTGCTTTGTTGTTCTGCCATCTCCCGTGGTCCCTGAACCGGCAGAACCAGCAGCACTCAAGAACTAGTTAAATATGCACATTTCTGGGATTCTACCTTACTGAATCAGAAATTCTGGGGGCCCAGCCATCTATGCTTTAACAAGCCTTCTAAGTACTGTCCTTACCCAAGTAGTCAAAATGGACTTACCACCATTTCCATGTTCTAGATCACAGAAAGGTAGAAAAGAAGAAATGAAAGAGAAATCATTTCCTTTCAAGGAAGTAAAAGGGAAATTGCAAACATTGCCCATTCTGTTCACTCTCCCTTGGCAAGATGCATGGTCAAAACAACACATCCAGCTGCAAGGCAAATGCAGTCTCCAAAAGCATAGTTATGGCTAACTGGAGGAATTGGGCGGGGCGTGGGTTCTATTAAAAGGAAGAACAGATATTGGGAAAGGGGGGCAATTAGAAGTCTCTACAACAATATTTAAATGGAAATGGATTCAGTCTCCCATCCCCCACACAGAGGAAACTCAGTATCACTGGTACCTCTTAGAGGCTGCATTTTTCCCTTGACCCTTCTAGATTTGATTTCCTCCTTCCCCTAAGTAATTATCTTACTCAAGTCAATCCTCCCCTAGTATCTTTCCTTCATTTTCCCCAAAACCCTTACACGAGGGTAGTTACTCGGAACAATGACAATAAAGGGATATTACTACCCAGCAGATCATTTAAAATCAAATCTGAGACCCCTCTGTTCTAAAGACCCCCTTACCCCTTCCAACCAAAACCTCACCCCTGGTCAACTTTCTTACCCTTCCCATCTCTGAGTTCCTTATCCCTCACTTCTGAACTGCCCATGGGAATCTAAAATGGCTGCCAGCTCCTTTTAAAGAGAAATAATTCTTGTCTCCACTACACCAGGAGGGGCAAGGAGGCAGGGTGAGCAGGAACACCCTCTCATTCCTGAAGAAGCTAATAGCAAATTTTTCTAAACAAAAGCAAATCTCATCCTCTCTTACCAGGTTAAAAACAATACAATGTTTTCCTCCACCCAGAAATAGGCCATGGTGCCACCCTGCATTTAAGTCAATCAAATCAAAAAGTCTTAGAAGAAGGGATTATGTAATTGTCTCAGAGGTTAGTTTTCTATTATTTAAAATAGGTTCTTCAAAACTAAATCTTAAGTATGAAATGGCACTGATTTATTGAAGCATTATTTCTAGATAAGAATTCTCTCCTCTGCTCTTAATTAAGGTTGTTTCCCTTAATTATCAGAGAGGAGAAATGTTATTTGAAATCTTAAAAGTAGATAGTTAAAAAGTTGAAACAGTACAAGTAAGTAAAAAATCAAAAAGAAATATCTCCCTCCCTATTCTATTTCTTCCCAAAGGTTACTTTGTTAGCAAGTGCTTGTGTATCCTTCCAGGGGAAAAAAGTGCTTATTATAATGATGAATATGTCTAAGAATTTATTGAATACTTAACCCATGCTAGCCACTGTACTAAGCATTTTGCATATAAACCTATAATCCTCCCAACAACCCTGTGATTTGAGTACTATTATTCTTAGCCCTGATTTTATAGGTGAGGAAGCTGAGATACAGGGAGAGACTTAGGCAACTCACCCAATGTCACACACTAAGCAGTAGAGGTAAGAATCAGCCCATACAGACAGACTCCAGAGCCCAAGCTCTTCAGCACCACGCTTAGTGGGATCTTCTCCACCCAGTGAACCATACATTTCTCAAAGTAAAGCCATTGAGCCACTTACTCAAGGGATTCCAAGATATCTGCTCAAGAACTGGTCTCCCTCTCATTTATGCATAGCATTCCTAATTTGTTCCCTGCCCAAGAACTAAAAATATATATTTAAAAGAAAAATACAAAATGGAAAGAATCTTATGGAAATAGAGATCAGACCCAAGGAAAAGCAAGAGATGGGGGGGAGTGGCTCTTTCCCTCACTCTCCCTGAGTCATCTCTCCTAAGGAAGCGCTGGTATGAACATTTCCAGGGAAACAGATGGAAGAGGGAGGAACAGAAGCGGGAAGTGGGTTCTTTCAGCCTAGAAGAGAAGCTGGTGGGGCATCTCCTAGGAAAGTTCCATCTGGGGAGAAAAGGTGGCTCCACAGTGGTCTCTCAGTTCCAGATCCCAAAAAAAGGACTTAGATTGAGCAGAGTCAAAGCGAATTTGCACCAGTGTTTAAAAGGCAAGGAAGACTTTATTCAAGACTATTGCAAGGCAGAAAGAGATGAACTCAACTGCTGAAACAAAAGGTAGAGAGGTGTTGAGTACTGGGGTGAATTCATGCAAATGTATGGGAGGGCCTTAGAGGAGGTTAGCGATGGGATTAATCTGAGTTTGCCAACTGACACTTATCACAGTTAGTCTCCTATGTTCCCACCAAGACTGGGAGATGAGGGTACTATCTTTCTTGATGACTATATATCAAAGGGATGGTATCATCAGTCCTAGAAAAAGACATTTAGATTGAGCAAATGAGTAATTGTAAGCAAATTACTGGCTTATAAAACTGACTGGCAGCAGGGACAAGAGTTACATCTCAAAGGAGCAGAGAAAGAATTTATGATTAAGTTTTCTAAAGTAAATGCTCTAATAAAATGCACATCTGGGGCCTAGAATCCTCAGGAAGGTTGTCTACAGCAAGCTGAGAGGACCTTAAACCCACCTTGGTTGGCAGGCTCCTGTTCAGTGACTAGGGTCTTCTGGATGTTTTGCAGGCTGGCCCTGAAGCCCAGATCTGCAATATTCCCTCTGTGCCCACTGAAGCAGTTCAAAGTTGATTTTTTCCTTTTGTTGTAAAATTAGCCCCTGTTTTTGGAATGTGATTCCCGCCCCCCACTCCCCACCGCTTTAGCTTTGGCTTCCTTCCCACTCCTTTGGCATCTAAACTATTAGGGTTTTGAAAATCATTTCATTTAAAGAGACAGAATGGAATAGTGAAGCTTTCATAATCAGTTCTCTGTACTGCACCAACTTAGCTGACTTTGCATTTTTTTAAATGCTGCTTTGCTTCCTGCAGAGGCAAGATAGCAACCATTTAAACAAGGCTGTTGCTAGTGGGCTTTCTTCTACTTAATTCCAGGCAGCTTTCACCTGGATGGTATAGGTATCATTCTACTCAGAGACAAGACTCTCCAATGGGAGACCCTCAGCTAGAAAGATGCAGAAACAGTGTCAACAGCAATTCATGCAAAAAGGAGAAGAAATTCTACTTAAAGCAATACTAGGAGCACAGTTCACAGCCTTGAAGCTTATTAAATTCCTTTCTGCTGGGATAGAAAGTTCTGAAACTGTCCCCAAGAAAATTTTATAAAATCAATGGATAAAAAATAATTTTCAACTAGGCTTATAACACAAACCACAGTTATCATGAAGCCAGTTTGCTCTTCGGCCCACCTGTGGCTCGTCACTGCTTACTACCCCAGGATGTGTAGCCCTTGTCACAAGACTGTTCTTTTATTGTTCTACATAAGGCGTTGTGTAGATAATAAGCTTTCCACTGAGTTTCTCCATTAGGCTGTACATACCCACAAAACTACCCATGCCAGCTGGTCAGAAGGGCCCAGCAAAAAGCCAGCTCATAAAAAAAATAATGATTTCATCCTCCTTACCCTGACCAATCGATGACCTCAAATTTTCCAGACTCTCACCCTCCATGATCCCCTTAAAAACACTGGCCTAGCACTTTGTGAGGGTGAGCAGGCAGATCACGTGAGGTCAGGAGTTCAAGACCAGCCTTGCCAACGTGGTGAACCTTCATCTCTACTTAAAATACCAAAATTAGCCAGGCATTGTGGCATGCGCCTGTAGTCCCAGCTACTCAGGAGGCTGAGGCAGAAGAATTGCTTGAACCTGAGAGGCAAAGGTTGCAGTGAACTGAGATGGCATCACTGCACTCCTGTCTGGGCAACAGAGCAAGACTCCATCTTAAAAAAAAAAAAAAAAAAAAAAAAAAAAAAAAAAAAAAACCTCTTGCCCAGAATCCTTTGATAAAATGGATTTGAGGCTGTAGCAATTTGTGACAAGTCAGCCAGGAACCACACACCTTCTGTGCATTTGCCTACATCCCTGGGCCCCCTTGCCTTTAGGGCAGACCCAGAGACGAGCCCAAGCAGCTGCTTAGTTCTGCTGAACTAAGAGCTACTCCCAGGGTCTGCCCTATTGGCAGGATGGTGTCGACCTTCAGCGCATAACCTTGCCTGCAGCAGAAAAACAGTTTCTGGTCTCTGGAGACATCTCTGGTGAGCTTTCTCTGTGCGACCAGCACCCCCATTTCTTCTCCTGATTTGTAGGCCTCTTTGGAGGTCTCATTGACCCTCCCTAAGCTGTAAGTTGGGTCTTGCTTGAGGGGATCTCCTCTCAAGTGGAAAAAAAAATAAGGGTCACTGCTTGGGAATAATACTCTTGGTTTTTGGAAATCTAAAACTTCATATTAAAAGGCCCTTTGTCTTTGTCTCAATTACGTGTGTTTGTACTTGTGGGGGGAATCCCTGAAAGAACTGCTGGTGAAGGCTCAGCAGGCCTAGCTCAGGGAACTCTCCTAGTTTGGTGAGCCACACCCAGTGAGCCCTGAAGGAGCTGTTGGCAGAAACTCAGTAGGCCTAACTCTGGGTGACCATCCACTCTTCTATCTTGCCCAGAAACTACCCATTGAATTCCCGGTCAGAGGTCATTTCTCCCCACCTTGAGTGGATCAAAGGTGACAGGACCAATAGGGGAGCCTTGCTAGGTCAATGCTTGGATGCTGAGCAGGGTAACTAGTGCCTATGTTTTGTTACATGTATATTGCTCCAGCTGGAATGGGAAATGTTAATTCACTTCCTCTACACAGCCTGTTGGGCTGCCTATGATCCCGTGAATCAAAAAAGAATGATCTTTCCTTATAACCCAGCTTGGCCCCAATACCTGCTGGATTCAGAAAAATGGTAGTCACTAAATGGTCCCCTTACTTTTAATACCATCCTACAGTTATATTTATTTTGTAAAAAGAAAAAGGAAGGGGAGATAAAATCCCCTATATATCATGTTTTGTGTTTTGATAAAATAGACAAATACAGAAAAAAATACAAAGTCATGATTCAACAACAAAAAAAAAACCTGTTTTGATTAGTCACAAAAAAATAATAATAATGCCATGATGGTTGAATTAAATAAACCTAGAGCTCCCCCTCCTCCATCTTATGGGGGAGCCACAGCAGCACTACTGACACCTGAGCCACAGTCCTCACCCCCACAAGAGTTCATCAATCCAGGACAACAGAAATGGTCTCCCCTTCTCACACCTGACAAGGAACTCAATTTGGCCAGAGCACCACTCTGGCTCCAGGAGGACAATTTCCTCTAGGACGAGTACCTATAAAATGTATTGATACTGTCACAGTCCAGCCTATGGAATTTATAATTTATTCTCTCTTCTGCACCTCAGACCTGCTTAATAATATGCCCACTTTTCGAGAAGATCCAAAGTGAAAACAAAATCTATTCTCCTCTGTATGTGCCCCCCACAACCCCACCTAGACAGATGTTCAAATTTTACTTCATCTTTATTGACTTTAGAGCAGCAAATAATGATTTTAAATAAAGCTAAGAAAAGGCTGACCATATACACATGGAGTCTCCCAGTAATCCAATAAGGGCTACTGCCCAGGTTATAGTTCGCACCTCTGACCCAGGATAAAATATAAACCCTAGAGGTGGACCCAAGTTCAAACATTATTGAGACTACATTCCGGCAAGCAAAAAATTCAGTAATGTTCAGGAGTAGAAGCCTCATGAGGGTACCTCAGAATTGTTAAAACAAATCTTTGACGATTTCAGACAATACATAAATATTGACCCAAAGACACAAAAACATTTTAAAATAGGAAACATAACGTTTATCAGTCAAAGTGCCCCAGATAATGAGAAAAGATTACAAAAATTAGAGGAGGCTTTGAACACATCCTTGTCTCAATTAGTAAAAATGACTTTCAAGGTATTTGCCGATTGATGTTTTAAAAAAATAAAAACAACAAAGAAAAAAAATTAGGCCAACTTAATAACTGCAACTCTAACCCAAGGAGTCCCTATGCCTTCTTGGACACACAGTCTAAGACCACTTGGGCCTCCAAACCACCAATAAAAAAGAATATTCCACTGCAAGTCCCAAGCAGTCTGCCTATTGCAAACAGGAGGGCCACTGGAAAAAAAAATTGTCCATGCCTTAGAAAGCCTAATGTTAGAAACAGTCAGCCTCTGCCCACTAAACATCTGAGATAACTAGGGGATTTGAGACGGATATCCAAAAAAGGATCAAGAATAATGGGGCCCAGGGCTCCTCCCAACCCAAATGACACCCTCCATATTTCCCATATACAGCCCCAGGTCATGATGACGGTGGAAAAATCAGCTTTCATACTTTTAAATAGACACTGGTACCACCAATTCAATATTAAATACCCAGTTGTCTCAACTTTCTTCAAAAACTGTAAAGATGACTGGGATGTCGAGAAAAGCACTGACAAGATCATTCTTCCAACCTTCAGACTATCAACTAAGACAAGCTCTTTTAAAACACCATTTTCCATATATGCCTAAATGTGCTTTCCCTCTATTGGGGCAAGACCTCTTAACCAAACTAAATGCTACAGTTACCCTTTCCCCAGGACAGTTGACCATCCTGATGTCTCCAAAACAAGCATGTACTCTACAGGCTGAATTGTTGCGATCAGAGGCCCTTAAAAACATCCTCATCCCTGAAGAAATACTCTAAGAGGTGACTCCAGAAACATGAGCAGTAAAATTCCAGGAAAAACAAAAACTACAGCCGCTGTACAAGTCCAGGTTCATGCAGGAGTAACGCTGCCAAATCTAAAGCAATATTCCTTGAGAGAATGGGCATGGGCTCAGCCTCTGATAATGGCTGTTTTACAATATAGACTCTCTAGACCTTGTTGGTCCCACGTAACATGCCCATCTTGCCAGTACAAAAACCGAAAACTAAGGAATATATGTTTATACAGGATTTAAGGTCCATGAACCAAATCGTCAAAAACATCCATCTGGCAGTTCCCAATCCTTACACACTACTCACAACTCTAATCAGTCAGTTTTGCTGATTTTCAGTCTTACAACTAAAAAGGTATCTTCCTCTATACTCCTCGAGTCCAGAGTCCCAAGAACTATTTGCCTTTAAATAAGAAGACTTTGACACTAAAGTTAAATGGTATTGCTACACAATACTTCCCCGAGGCTTTAAAAACTCACCAATCATGTTGAGAAAAATACTTCTTAAAGACCTTCAAGAAGTCAATTTAAAAATGAGATTTTGTTACAGTGTGTTGAGGACATGTTAGTAGCCAACAGAAACCCTGACCAGAATACTACACCTGACTATATGCAGATGTAAAGTATCCAAGAAAAGATTCAGATCTCAAAACCCTTCAGTTAGGGATTTTAGACTTCAACTTTCTCAGGGACAGAAAAAATCTACTTCCAGACTGGAGAAAAACTCTTTTCATTGTGGCCAGACCCACAACACGGTGACACTGTGAGGGTTTTTAAGTATGGCTGGATTTTGCCATATTTAGTTTCCTAATTTTTGCCTTATAGCAAAACTTCTCTATAAAGCCACCCCTCCCCCTGCCCCCCGGCCAAGAAAAAGACACTGAAACCCTAGACTGGAAAATGTCAAAAGACCTTTCTAACCATTAAAAAAATATATATATTAACAGCTCCAGCGTTGAGATTCCCTAACCTAAGAAAACTGTTTGACTTGTTCATACACAAGAGACAAGAAATGAGTTTGGGGTGTTAATGCAAGACTTAAAAAATATCAAGAGGTCTGTAGCCTACTTTGCAAAACAACTAGACATTGTCACAAGGGATTGACCTTCTTGCCTCCGAGCCATTGCCACCATTTGTCATCTTCTCCAGGAGACAAGAAAGTCCACATTGGGTCAACCTACCCTAGTACACAGCCCACAATCTGTACTCCCTTTGTTATTACAGAAGGTGGGGCTACTGGTTTACTTCTAAATGGTTAGATATCTATCATGCTGTCCTCCTGAAAAATCCCAATGTTACTTTAAAAATTATCTTCACTCCAAACCCCACTACCTTCCCTCCCCAAACCACGGATGAACCTATACATGATTACTTAAAAATTATTAAGCAAGTTGTGTATTTCTCCTGCAGATCTTCCTTACCTGAAAACGCAGGGTGGTTTTTTACCAACACAGTGGGGCACATCTGCCATCTAGTGGTAACACTAAAAATGACAAAGCCTACTTTTCTCATGGGAATTCGGCACGTGTTTGATATTCAGTCTTAGGAAAAGATTCAATTCTCATTTAGTAGTGATAAGTAATTAAGTCAATTTTATAAAAGCCATTTGACCTTAGCAAGTTTTTTTTCAAATTTTTCCCCAACCCAACCAACACTATTCTAGATTGTTGACATTTTTCACTCTCTTAGGCTCATAAGCTCACCTTCTGGTATCATTGCTAGAAAAAACATTAGGCCCTCATGGAATTTTCCCTCCTCATTTTATAGAAAAGGAAATCTGTCTCTGGACCAAGGTCACTTTTTTTCATCAACAACATCATTCTACTTTCTAGAAATGTCTTACCAAGAGGCTCTGAAGCTAGCATCCAGATCTGCATTAAGAGACAAGTCAAACGAAGCAACATTTGAAGTCAGAATCTCCAAAAGTCATCTTTGGCATGATTTAATAGTGCAGGGCCATTAAACTTCCCCATGTAACTGGTGAGGTGTAAACTGAGTCCACTCCTTAGAGGTCCACTTCTGTAAGAGGCTCCTTGCTTTGAGATTTCATACACCGCCCACCAGATCCATCCTGTATCTGTGGGTGTTTTACTAGCTGCATTACAGATTGACAGGCCATTCCTGACACCAGTCAGCCATCAGTCATCTGAAGTTGGACATCACGGTCAGTTGAAGTTCTGAATTAACAACTGTTGAGTTTGAGTGATGGGTACATGCAGGTTCATTGCTCTACTCACCCTACTTTCGTGTATATATCAAACTGTAATAAAAACTTTAAAAGAAAAAAAGAGGGGGCCTTTGCCACCAAGAAAAGGAAACAGATGAATTTCCCCCAGCCCCAACAATCAATACTAATCAGAGGTATTTGTTGTTTCAAACTCAGGCTACACATTAACATCTTTTTAAATATATCAATCACAGGTGTGGTAGCTCATGCCTGTAATCCCAATACTTTAGGAGGCCGAGGCAAGAGGATCTCTTGAGGTCAGGAGTTTGAGACTAGCCTAAACAACATAGCCAGACCCTGTCTCTACAGAAAATTTAAAAGCTGGGTGTGGTGGCCCCCACCTGTAGTCCCAGCTACTCAGGAGGCTGAGGCAGGAGGATCCCTGGAGCCCAGCAGTTCGAGGCTGCAGTGGGCTGTGACTGCGACACTGCGCTCCAGCCTGGGCAACACAGTGAGACCCTGTTTCAAAAAATAAGTAAATAAATAAAACGTAAAATTGTTAAATATCAATCCCAATCATAGGCCTTACTCTAGACTGATCAAATCTGAATTTGGGGGATTTGAGCCCAAGCACAGGATTTTTAAGGGTCTCTAAGGGATTCTAATGTTGAGTCATGGTTGACAACCACAGATAAATATAACCTTAACTCCTTGTTGCTTTTCATGCCCTGTTTGGATGTTTTAACAGTTAAAAATCTGGCAGGAAACAGAACTCACCCTGTATGGGACTAACCACAGAAATGTAGACAGGATAAAAGAATGAACAGGCACCCAGCAGGAAGCCATTAATTTCCCTGGAGATGAAGGGCTCAGCGATAGCAGCATTACCAGAGTCTAGTGAGGGCAGAAGTTGTGAAAGAACCCTAGTCCTAGATGTGACAAGGGGCCACAGCAAGGAAGCAGCAGTGGCAAGTGCCCTGACCTCCCTCTTCACCATCCAGGCCACCAGAGAAGCCTGAAGTGACGTGCTCTCTGGGAGTAGACCCTCCAGGACAGCACAGAGCACGGTAGAAACTGGCCAAGTGTACACAAGGGGCGGTGTCACACAGGCTTAAAAGAGTCGATGCAGGTGCCAAAATTCCAACCATTTCCTGCTGCCCACCTGGCCTGGCCTGCCTAATGCCTAGCTTTGCCACCTCCTCCTTGCCCGCTGGTGATTGGAGGAACCACTGAATCACTTGCTAGGACTCACCAATGAGGAAGCACTCAGAGGCGGGTCTCAGGATTGGCCTTTCTGTTCTGCAGAAACTATGCATCAATCACAATGAATTTAAGTCAGCAGTCTAGAGGAAATGCAGAGTCACATGTCATTTCACCAGCAGAAGATCAGCCTCTGATTTCGATTTCCCTTTTCTGGACATTCTTTAAATAAAAATAAAAAATAAAAATAAAGAACAGATTGTGCAGTATTGCTTTCAAAGCGTGTGTCTATAAATGTAGTATGACATCTCATTATTTGATCTGGAATGGTCGAGGGACATCATCTAGCCTATCCCACTCATTTTACTATAAACGAACAAAGACCAGAGAGGTGGAGTGACTTGCCTAAAGTAACCCATCTGCTGAGGAGCACGGTCCAAATATTCTGATTCCCAGCCCAGGACTTTCCTCCCTGTACCATGCTGCTTCTTAAGGTGTTGTCTTCTCCACCGGTCAAAATTGGACCATTAGACCCTGGGGCGGCGACAGAATGTGAGTACTTGCCACTTACATTTTACCCTTTGTCTCTAGATGTGATTTCCCAGATTATTTCATAGCAATTACTTGGTCTGTCTCAGACAACAGAGCTTTTAAAGCTGAGAAAGGAAATAAATGCCAAAAAGCTTCTGCTGGCTTGCCTGAGAGATGCCGGATCCAGAAGGCAGGTGCTGAGTGGGCCACCTAAGGCAGCACCAAGTTGTCCCTGGCAGTCGTGCATGGGAAGGAAGCAGGCTTCATTAGCTTCTTGATAAAAATCTAGCCCGCCCCCGAAATCGTTGCTTCTGGGATTTACTCAGCCTGCAGGCCTGGGAGCTGCATCCCAGAAGCTGGCCTGACTACTGCAGAAATCGGCAAAGTTGGCTATAATCTTCTTCTCTGCCTCTATCTCTTCCCTCACCCCTGCATAACCCTGACAGGACCCCTGTGGCAGGATGAGGGCTTATGCAAGGGCCTGTTCCCCCTTGAATTGGGAGCCTCTGTCTTCAGCTGGGTACAGGTGGTGGGAGACACAGAAGCGGCAGATCCCATGGCCCAGAGATGTTTTCCCCCACACTCGGGTGAAAGGCAGGCAGCGGCGGACCAATGGCTCGGGGCAGTTCTTCTAAAATAAGATGGGCTGGGACACTTGAGTGGGAGGCCCAACCACAGATGAGAGGGAAGACCAGAGATGCCACTGAGTTCCTTGCAGCTCAGAGAGCCATATCCTAGAGAGGAGACAGCTCCCTGCAGCCCACATCACTGAATTGTCTACCACAATCCTGTCAGCTCCCTTCTAAGCACATCACAATTTGGAATTAGGAACTCAATTGTTTGTATACTTATTTATTATCTGTCTCCCTCACCTGACTACTTTCCGGGAGGTCAAGGATTTGTGTGCCTGGTGCCCAGGACAGAACCTCATACTTAGTAAGCACTCAAATAAAGATCTGTTGGAATTGTTAAATAAATGGTTGGCTCTATGAAACATCTTTATGCCTAAAAAGGCGCAAACCACTTGCAGAGGCAAACAAACTCTTGCATTTGTAAGATGTACGGATTGCAGTACATTCTTGTACCTCCACATCTTGCCTAACTGGGACTCCACTCTGCCCCATAAGATAATAATAACAACAGTTAGCATCTGTATAGCGCTTCACTGATCTGAAAGCCCTTCCATATCCATTATTTCATACTCACAAATACTCTTAGTTTTTTTAACTATTATTTTTAAAATGGAGAAATCATTGCTTAAATAAGGTAAATGACTTACCAAAAACAACTGCATTAATAAGAAACACTTACTCTCCTTCCAAATTCAGTGCTCTTCCCGCTACCCCATCATAATCCTAGTTCCGAACGTACACCGAGGACAGGTACTATTGTCCCATTTTTGCAGAAGCTAAATAGGGGCTTTGAGAAAATACTTTGCTAGTCACAGTGGCCTAGAGCAAGAACCAACACTCCTTAGATCAAAGGATTTGAAAGGAAAAAAAGGTAAATTGAAGACTACAGAGACATATTATCTTCCCCCTGGTAGAGAAAGAGGAGAAAAGCAAAAGAGAGAAAATAAATAGAGGCAAAGGGAGGGTTTCTGGCCCTGTGATTAAACAGTGACTCAAATGCCAACTAATCCTCCGTGCCGCCCCAGATAAAGAAGAAGATGTGTGCTGGTCACTGGGAAACAGCAGTGCTCTCCACTGGGAACTCATTTTTGCTGCTACTATACTTCTTTGTACTCACAGAATCTCTTTCTTTGAAGGGTAAAGTGCTTGATATATAATAAAACTATCATTGTTATTAATAATGCCAACACTCTGATTTGCATAAACTCCTCCTAAGACTTTAAGGCCTTCCTCACACGCTGTCTAATACTCCCTTAGAATTCGCATAAGCAAAACACTCCCAAGGTGCTCTGTAAATACATTTAAAACTTCTTTAAAACATTTAAACACATTTCTGCCTTATCAGTACCCTCTTTCCCCATCCCAGTTTAGCACATTTCCGTTTTGATTATCTGTCTTTGAAACACCAATTTTCCAAATGGAAATCTTAAAAAGCAACTGTAAAGCTCTCATCTCTGGCAAAATTCTTGCTTCCTTTTTGAGCCTTTGTTATAAGTGTCATCTTCTCTCCCCACAGCTTCAAAAGTAGCACAGGACTCACCCTACCCCACCCCACCCTCTCTTTGCTATCCTTTCCCTTCCTGATGTTAAGTAAAGGATGGAAACAATGCTTGACATTCGTCGAGTACCTGCTCTACCCCTGTCAGTGTGCTCATTGCTTTACATACATTGTCTTATTTATTCCTTGTGGTAGAGACTTCTAGTTGTCTCCCAGTATCCACAGTAATCGAAATTTTAGCTGGGCATACAGCCATCCAGAGTAAAAACTATATTTCACAGCCTCCTTCACAGCTAGGTGCGGCCCGTAAGTAAAAGTATCCTGTGGAAGTTTCCAGGAAAACAATGCCATCCTTAAGCATATTTTCTTCTCTCCTGCCTTCAGAGATTCTCACGAATCCTTATAGTGAAAGAATCTAAAGCATAATCCACTGATAACCTCCACTTTGATTTTTTTCCAGTGGTGGTTCAGGGATTACTCACTATTCCTTGATTTCTCTATCTCACCCTTTATACATTGATGGTCTTTGTTCTCTCCTTCTTAGGTAAGCCAACCTTAATTTAAAGGAAAGAAGTCTACCAATATCAAACAGGCTAGAATAATTTTCCTCTTGCCCTCTTCTTTCTGGACACTGCAGATCCTCCCTTTCTCTCTCTTTTTTCTAATTCATATATAACACCACTATTCACCAGGACCCTTCAGCCTCCCAGAAGAGACAGCCAGGATAGAATCCCTGTGAGTCCTCCCACATCTGCATCTGCTGACACCACCCATATACACCCCCTTTCCTCTGTTCCATTTCTTCTCAGAACTTATCTCCTGGCCTACATTATTTTACCCACCTCACATGTCCTCTTCTCATGACTGCTATAACAATACTGGCTTCTTCCATAACCCTCATTAGATTAAGACAAATATTTATTATTATTACCATCTTACCAATGGGAAAATGGAAGAAGAGAGAGATGTGGTGATTTGCCTAAGGTTACACAAAAGATGGCAGGTAACACCATATGTTTGGATTCCACTCCAGGATCCTACATCTTCCCTTGCATTCCTTTTTTCTCACAAACAGCCTCCTAGTTCCCCAAAGGCCATCCAAAAGGTAGAAACTCTGACTTTCATTTATACACACATATATAGTGACTTTTCCATGGTCCCTCACCAAGTTTGCACTGAAATGGTGGTCTTCACTATACCAGCCCTATGCTCTATTACAACCTGATAACAGAGAGTCAAGTCTATTTATATAGACGGCAGCTTATGGAATTCCAGGTGTGAGGAGGAGATGGATACAGTTTTAAACAGTGGGTCCCTCAATACTAGAGAAGACGCACCCATGAAAATTCATGGGAACCCATGTGTTGGAGAAAAAAGAGCCTTGGCCTGAGCCTTACCGGTCACCAGCTCAGCAGAAGACAAAGAGTACAAGACGCAATACTAAATAATCTGTGTGGCTTGGACAAGGCCCTTCCCTTCTCTGGAAAGTGCTTTCATCCTCAGCATCACAATCTACTGAAACCAAGCACTCAGGCCCTCAAGGGATGCTGAGTATCATTCAGAAGCTGCAACGGCAGCAAGAAGGCATCCTTTACACATGAAGGTGGAGACTCAGGGGCTAGTGTATTTCATTTTACTCAGCCTAGATTTGTGAAGTAAGAAGAAGTGGATGGAGACAGAGAAGTTACTACTTCATAAGGCTAAGTGTCTTAAATGAACCCCTGGTTTTTGTCACCCACAATAGGTCCTAAATATTTGATAATCGAAAGAAGAAAATGAGTAAAATGGGAGTGGGGCCAGGAAGAATGTGACCAGATATCCCATATTAGGTACGATTGCTCCAGATTCAATCTTGTTATTTGTGGCTATATCATCAGTTCCAGATACCCAAAAGGTTGAAACTGGAGAACAATAGATTTTCCTTATTTCACATGGTTTCACACCTTGCATTTTAAGTGCATTTTCAGGCATTATCCTATTTATTGTTATACCAAAAAATAACCAACAAAGAAGGTCACAAAAATCACCATTGTACTATGAAAGACCTCATTCTCAGAAATATTCAAGTAGCAGATTCCACATATTCTGACCCCGAACCTGTGCTTGTTCCAGGATCAGATACAGAAGAAACTGGACACCGTAGGGCAGTCCCCTACAGAGGGATTGAACCATCCAACATCATACAGTGAAGAAATGCATAACACACCATTGATTTCCATGTTTTTGGACAAGGATGCTAGACATATAACCCTCACTGTTGGCCCCCTGGATGGCCCAAGGCAGCACAGCAATGCAGTTGAAAAAGGGACATGCAAATGAGTGTGTCTAAGAGCTGGCTAAGAGAGATGAAGATAGTGATGAAGTGATGAACATAACTGCAATAGGTAGTTATGTTCCCAACTTGGTAAGGCAGGGGAGAAGAAAGAGCTGAAAATTAACATTTCTTGAGTAGCTACTATGTGCCCAGTTCTGAGAACATACTTTGTATCCATTATGTCTTAAATACCCACAACAGTGCTCCATAGTCAATAGCATTAAGCTATTTAACAGATAAGGAAACAGAAGCTCAGGGGGTGACCTCACTTTTCTGAAGAAGACAGAAAAGCCATTGCTGAAATTCAGGTCCACAGGGCTCCCAAACCCATCCTCTTTGTACTCTTTACTCTGCCAAATTGTAAGAGTATTACCAAAGTTGTTATAAGGTTATTGCCAAAGTACCAGGGCCATCATAGAGATAGAGAAACAGCATAAAATGGAGTTATTTTTGTAGGGGACTCTGTCAGTTGTCTACCTGCCCTCCATTCCCTTCTTCCTTTTTCCTAAAGGAGTCCCAATTTTGTTCAACTATCAATCATTTTCTCATGTAGCACATGTGACTCAGGAAGGTTTACTCTATTTCCAGCCCTGGGTTTGATTCATGATTAGTCTAAACAAATCAACGATTGCATTTTCCTGGTGATTCTTACCAATCAGAGTGAGCATATGACCAAAATTGACCCAATAAGATTAAATGGAAGAAATTACATTCATATTTAAGGAATAATTTCTCCCTTTCTCTTTCGTCTCTCTTCCCTCATGTCTCTGTCTTTCTCTTCCTCTTTCCTTCTCTCCCTCTTTCTCTCTCTCTCTCCCCCCTAATGGATTAAATCAAGGGTACAAGTTTTCCCAATCTCTTTTGGCAGCTGTGACTAGAAGAATTAGTTGGAAGGTGAACCCATGTACAGATGATATGACACAGATGTGGAGATAATCTGGCTTCTTGCTATTTCTGATGCACTGAGCCAAGCAACTCTGAAGTTTGCCCTATTTATGGACTTGCTGCTCTATAAGATGATAAATGTCCTATTTGTTTAAGCCAGTTTGGATAATAACTTACATTACTTGCAGCCAAAATCCTTCTAACTGATAGCTTGTTTTACATCTTATATCTTTACAAAAAAAAACTGATTCAAGTTGGATGGGGGTGGCTAATGAGGAAATGAGAGTTTGACTCATTAATACTTGCCCTATAATTGACTACAGATGCTTCTCAATTTACATTCAAGTTATATGCCAATAAATCCATTGTAAGGTGAAAATATTATAAGTCTAAAATGAATTTAATACACCTGAACTACTAAACATTATAGCTTAGCCTAGCCTAACTTAAACATGCTCAAATTTGGGCTCAAGGTGGGCAAAATCATCTAACATGAAGATTATTTTATAGTAAAGTATTGAATATTTCATGTAATTTACTGGATACTGTACTGAAAGTGGAAAAGCAGAATGGTTGTAATGGTACTTAAAGTATGGTTTCTAGTTGAATGTGTATTGCTTTTGCACCATCATAAAGTCAAAAAATTGGAAGTGAAACCATCGTAAATCAGGGACTGTCTGTAAAGTTGTACTCATCAACATTGAGCACTGCTGCAGCACCATGGACAGCATCTCTCTGACCTCTTGTTTTCTAGACGCCTCTTGCATTTCCTGATGTCTTCCTAGTAACTTTGGATTTTATGTAAAAAAGAACAAGACTCATGCCATATAGTCATGTGGCCTATGAGTGGTTTCAATTAAGCAATTGGAGGCTGAGATGAAGCCCGTGGTGAATTTGGGAAATCCTTTCACTTCATGGTTGTATCAGACAGAGGTTTGGCTCAGCAGAGAAGAAGCTGCTGAGTGAGTGTATAATAAGAGGAAGACCACACCCCCAACGGTGTGGATTAGTGTCCATGGGGACTTTTTGTTTTCCGTTTTGTAGGTTCAGGAATGCTTTCAAATAAGTAAAAGAGGGAGAAAAAGAATAATGGAAGAAAAAGCCTTCCAGTATAGGAAGAGTGCAAGTGAATGTGTCTAAGAGCTGGCCAAGAGTGCTGAAGGGATCCCAGGAGTTAAAGGACTGTGACTCTCTGAGCACTTTTGATAACCTGAAGGCTTTGGGATCTACCAGAAGAGAAAAACTATCCCCATGAAAGCACCGGAGAGGCAAGGTCTGGGAGTGGACCAACGTTTTACAGACATTTCCAACAACAGTGGCAGTATAGAGGCACTTCTTTCAGCAGTTTGTAGATGGCAAACCACTGCCAGGAAGTTGGAGAGGAAGGAAAGGAAAAAGAAAACAGAGAGAGAGAGAAAAGCCCACCTTTATGGATATAAATGAGTCACTCTCTGGAAACTCCTACAAAAATCTGAGAGAATTTCAGGACACTAAGTGCTTGCCGTTGTAAGATGGGGGACCCAGAGCTACCAGTTTTTGGGTATTGATGGCTACGTGGTCATATTTGAGTTTACATGCTGCTGAATCCCAAGACATCTGGATTGCAATAGTATTCCTAGGGTAACCAACTCATCCTGGTTTTCCTGGAACTTTTCTGATTTTAGCAATAAAAGCCCCATGTCCTGGAAAGCCCCCTCAGTCCCAGGCAAGCTAAAATGATTGGCCACCCCCTGAAAATCCCCCTATCCACCCAACTCTTAGACTCAACATGCCCCACACTGGTCGTTCTCTTAGTCTACCTCAAAGTGGTTCAACAAGATCCAACAAAAAATAAAAACTAATGATTCTGACTGCCCTGAGCCTCACTTGAGCTCCTAAAGTTATGTTGTTAGTGCTAGAAATCAAAGTGCATTCTAAGAGGCAGAAACCTGGACCCAGAGAAGTGAGAGGAGGAACGGATATCAAGGAGAGGCAAAAATCCTCTGTGTACTAAGTCAACCCTTGCTTACTTTGGAAGCTGTCATGCACCTAATGAGCAAAAGAAAGGCTAGTTCGAATGTCTCTTAAAAATAAATGAGTCAAGGAACAATTAAAGCCCTTGAATGAGCAATCAGCCCAACTGACAAAGATGTATAAATCGTTCCTTGATCAAAACAGTTCATTGAAATTATCAGCCTTTGGAGGTAAATTACTTTTTTTGAAATTAGTGAAAGTGTCATTAGAGTGATGAGGAGCTACAAGAAAAAGGTTACTAAAGCACTTATTCAGAAAGAAGAGGTTTAAATTTTTTATTCAAAACCACAGTAATTAAATCAACAATATATTTAGTCAACACAGGTATCCTTGAACTATTATGTTGAATATGATAGTCTGTTCCAAGTTATCTTGGAGCAGACAGGTTATACACCAAACCCAATCAAGGAAAATAAAAGTTTATGTGAACCAAATGGTTTGCTATGGTCACACAAATTCAGTCCTTGGAATCAGCACTAGATAACATCAAATTTGGTCTATTTACGCACTGACTCTGATTTAAAAGCATCCTTTCTTCCATGTTCATTGTAGGATATATGTTCAGTAAGATTTGGTCATTTTAATTGCCCTGTTTGGGATATTCCAATAATTTAGACCACTGATTATCAAACAGAAGCAAATTTGCCTTCCAGGGGATATGTAGCAATACCTGCAGACATTTTTGTCATACCTGGAGAGGGGAACGCTATTGGCATCTAGCAGTTAGAGACCAAGGATACTACTAAATACCCTGCAATATACAGAGTAGCTCCCCACAATAAAAAATTGCCCAAACTAAAATGTCAGTAGTGCCACTGTTAAGAAACTGATTCAGACATACGCTAATTTGAAGTTCAAATTTCAAAAGCTTTCTTGACAAATGAATGGCACTAGCAAACAAAAATGTTATTTTAATTGATTAATCAGATAACAGTATTTGAGAAACTTTGTTGCCTGCTAACATTGAGTGTAACAATGACAATATATTTTTTCTTTTCCTTAAAGCCAATCTGTCAGGATTTTTAATTGGCTATTTGTGATTATTATTTCTTCAAAGTATTTACATTATGTATTCATTCCATTTCTTCCTTTTTTTTTTTTTTTTTTAAGACAGAGTCTCTCTCTGTTGCCCAGGCTGGAGTGCAGTGGAACGATCTCAGCTCACTGAAACTTCTACCTCCCGGGCTCAGGTGATCCTCCCATCCCAGCCTCCCCAGTAGCTGGAACCACAGGCACACACCACCAAACTGGCTACTTTTTTGTGTCGTTTTTGTAGAGACAGAGTTTCGCTGTATTGCCCAGGCTGGTCTCAAACTCCTGGGCTTAAGCAATCTACCCAACTTGGCCTAATTTTTTCATACTTTAAACATTTTTAGCTATTAACTGGATTTCTCCATGCCATTGAGCCAGTTACTCAATTAGTGAGGTTATTTCTTATTGTAATACAAATTACATTAAACTCTAAGTAGAAAAATAGAGATAGAGATATATGATGCAGTTATGCTAAGTGCTCACTCCAGCAGCACATATACTAAAATTGGAGTAATACAGTTATTCTAAAATGACCTAATATACTGATATTTTTTATTTTTAAGCAAATTTCTCCTAAATGAGAACTCAACTAAAGATATAATTTTAATATTATTTTATTTTTTATCTAGTTAACTAACCATCCAGAGTTTTGAAAAAAATAATAATAATAACAAAATGGCCACTGTTTCTTTACTCAAATCTTGGCTTTAGGAGCTAAATTTTTGGCTGAGGTTAAAATATATTCCCTATTTCCAAGCATTCAACATTTATTACCTGGGAGACTCCTTTGTCAACAGAGCACACATCAACTCAGTTACTGGAAGTATGTTAAGATTATATATGTTAATTTGCATTTGACAAACATGCCTCTGAGACACTAGCTAAATGCTCAGCCTGACTTATATTATCAAAACTCACATAAACAGAAAAGCTAAATCCCCACATGGGGCACAACATGAATTACACGATCCAGTGAGGGTTCCTGAGGGAAATGGCAGCCCAAGAAATATATATATATATTCTTCCAGGGCAAGTCACAACCTTTGATAAGTCATGTGCTTTTTATCTTACTGGCTTTCTCCTAAGGGGTAAAGGAGCGCCCTTAGAAACAAGAATCATATGTAACTAAAAACCTAGAGTGTCATTGTCAGAACTTTGAGTTTTGGCATGGCTACTTAATTTGTAGTATATAATCTTCCTTTCACTCCCTGAAAGCAAGAAAATAACTTCAAGAGAGCGAGCCTGGTGTGTGTTAAATTCCCAGATTCCAGTGCCACTCTGTCATGGATGCTGGGATGTTAAGTGAGACCCGTCCCCCCCAACTCCCTCCCTCTCCCCCACCCATTCCCGCTCCTCAAAGTTCCTGTTTCAGGGTCTAGGAGGGCAGTTTGGCCCAAACTAAAGATCCACAAGTCTCTTTAGCATATTCTTATAGACTTTATTTTGGGAGGGATTTTAGGTTTCCAGAAAAACTGAGCAGAAAGTACAGAGTACCTATACACACTGTCTCCCCTGACTCTCATTTCCCCCAAACATTAACATTTTCTGTTGGTGTGGTGCATCTGTTACAACTGATGAACCGATCTTGGTACATTACTACTAACTAAAGATCACAGTTTACTAGGGTTCACTATGTTGTAATTTTTGCCAAATGCATAATGTCATGTATCCAGTATTGTCGTATCACACAGAATAGTTTCACTGCTCTAGTAATGCGCTATGATCCACCTATTATTCCTTTCCCAACCCCTAGTAACCACTGACATTTCTACTGTTTTTATAGTTTTGCATTTTCTTAAATGTTACATAGTTGAAATTCTCCTATGTGGTGTCTTTTCAGGCTCGATTCTTCTACTTAACAATATGTATTTAAGTTTCTTGCATGTCTTTTTGTGGCTTCATAGTTTTTAATCATTGAATAATATTCCCTTGTATAGAGTTATACGATGGAATAATACAGTGGAATATTTAGTGATTTTAAAATGTATCCATTGTATAGATATTGTTTCTCCATTCAGCTATTGAAGAATACCTTGTTTGCTTCCAAAATGTCACAATTATGAGTAAAACTACTATTAACATTTGTATGCAGTTTTTTTGTGTAAATGTAAATGTTCAAGTCACTTGAGTAACTACCTAGAATCCCAATTGCTGAGTCACATGGTAAGACTACATTTAGTTTTATGAGAAACTGCCAAGGTGTCTTTCAAAATGGCTTTATTATTTTGCTTTCCCACCAGCAGTAAATGAGAGTTCCTGTTGCTCTACATCTTTACCAGCATTTAGTATCATGAGTCTTTTGGATTTCAGCCATTCTAATAGGTATGTGGTGGTATCTTATTGTTTTAATTTTCAGTTTCCTGATGACTACAATGCTAAGCATTTTTTTATATGCTTGTTTGCCATCTGTATATTTTATTTGGTGAAGCACCTATTGAGTTGTTTTCTTATTGTTGAATTTTCAGAATTATTTGCATATTTTGGATATAAGCCATTATCAGATATGTGTTTTGCAAATATCTCCTCCCAGTCTGTGACCTGTTGAATCTCTTAACAGTGCATGAAATTAATTTTTGCAGAGCCAAAATTTTTAATTTTAATGAAAATTAACTGGCCAGGTACTGTGGTTCACACCTGTAATCCTAGCATTTGGGGAGGCCGAGGTGGGTGGATTGCCTGAGCTCAGGAGTTCAAGACCATCCCCTGGACAACATGGCAAAATCTCGTCTCTAGTAAAATATAAAAAATTAGCCAGGCATGGTGGTGGATGCCTGTAGTCCCAGCTACTCAGGGGGCTGAGGTGCAAGCATCACTCGAGCCTGGGAGGCAGAGGTTTCAGTGGGCCAAGATTACACCATTACACTCCAGCCTGGGTGACAGAATGAGATCCTGCCTCAGAAAAGAAAAGAATAAAGAAAATTAACTCAATGTTTTCTTCCACTGATTAATTATGCTTTTGGTGTTTTATCTAAAAACTCATTGCCAAACTCAAAGTCAACTAAATTTTCTGTTACTTTCCAGAATTTGTATAATTTTGCATTTTAGATTAGTCCTGTGATCCATTTTAATTTTCATGAAAGCTGTAAGGTCTGTATCTAGATTTTTTTTTTTTTTTGCATTTAGATATCCAGTTGTTTCAGCAATATTTGCTGAAAAGACTATTCTTTCTCCTTTGCATTGCCTTTGTTCTTGGTCAAAAACCAGTGACTATATTTTGTGGATCTATTTCTAGGCTCTCTATTTTGTCCCATCAATCTATCTGTCTACTCTTTTACCAATAAAAAAGAAGCATGCCTAATCCAAACAGTCAAAATTTGAAATACCTCAAAATCTGAAAATTTTTAAGGCTAACAAAATGCTCAAAATTCACTCTCAAAGAAAATGCTCATTGGAGTTCTTCAAATTTCAGATTTTCAAGATTAGGTCTCAATGTTCCTATATGCAAATATTCCAAACTGCAAAAAAAAATCCAAAACTCAGAACACTTCTGGTTGCAAGCATTTTGTATAAGGCATACTCAACCTGTACCATACTATCTTGATTACTGAAGCTTTATAGTAAGATTTGAAGCCACATAGTGTCAGTCTTCTGACTTTGCTCTTCCTCTTCAATATTTTATTGACTATTCTGGGTCTTTTGTTTTTCCATATAAAACTTTAGAATCAGTTTGTTGATATCCACAAAGTAATTTGCAAGGATTTTTACTGAGATTGTGTAAGAGATTCTCTCTTAAAATATCATTTATACTTTTAAAAAATGTTTTTAGTTATTGCTCTAGAGTTTACAATGTATGACTAACTTCAGTTCCCTTTCAAATAAAACTATACCACCTCATGTGTAGTACAAGTAATGTATAACAGAGTGTTACCAATTCCTTCTTCCTATCTCTTATACCATTGTTGTTATTCATTGCACTATTGCACAAACTACAAACATTTTTCTCTTGGCATTTTGGTCTAGGAAACTTCTACCTACATATTTTCAAGCTCATTAATTCTTTCCTTTGCCATGTCCAGTCTACTGATAGATAAACCCATCAAATGCATTCTTCATTTCTGTTACTATGGTTTTGATTTCTAACATTTCTTTTTGATTCTTAGAGTTTTTTTCTCTCTCTGCTTATATTACCCATCTGTCCTTGTATGTTGTACACTTTTTTACTGGTGCCCTTAACATATTCATCACAGTTATTTTAAATTCCTGGATAAAATAATTAGTGTTAACTGCTGGCTGAAACTTCAAAATCTCTGCCATATTTGACTGTTTCTAATGCTTGATTTGTCCCTTCAAACTATGATTTTTGCCTTTTAGCATGCCTTGTAATTGTTTATTAAAGCAAACATGATATATCAGATAAAAGGAACTGAGGCAATAGGCCTTTAGTGTGAGGTTTTGTGTTTATCTGGCTAGGGGTTAGAGATTGTTTACTGTTTGCTGCAGTTGTGGTGTCAAATGCTAACATTTTCTCTAGTGTCTTTTTTCTCCCTGTTGTCCTTGGGTGTCCCAAGAAACTCCATAATTAGGATCTGAAGTTTGCAGTTCTTTCAGCTATAATCCCCTGTTGTTATACAGAAGCCTTCTTGATATGGTGGTAAAATGTGGAAAAGAGGAAGAATTTTATAGTCATATGATTACGTGTCAGTCTTTTAGTTAATCTGGGATGGATATTTCTCTTTCCTATCACATTCATCCCACACACTATTCTCTAGTCAGGTAGGCTTTGGTAAAACTTCAATCAGATTCTGATAAAATAGTTTTCCCTGAGAGCAGGACTTGTTAAGGAGCACAGAGAGCACTGGGTATATTTCAGAATGGTTATTTTTCCATTCTGAAAATCTCTTGAAGCAAGAGATTTTTTTTTTTTTTTCAGTCCTCACAGTGAAAACTTGGCAGGGCTCCTGAAGGTGAAATTGGAAAGACTGGAGAGGTCCTTCTAAACCTGTAAGTCCTTGGCGTGTTTAACTTTCAATAAGCCTCCAGCAACTGGTCAATTACAGTTTAAATTGCTCTTACCAACAGTGGCTTCGACTGTGGATTCTGCTTCTGGTCTTCTGCTACTAGTAAGCTGTGATTAATTATATCTTCCAGATTCTCTCTCCATTTTAGAAAGCAGTTTGCCCTGTGATCTCCATTCTGTGATGGATCCAAGAAGAGTTTTTGATTTTCAGTTTGTTCAGCTTTTTTTCTTGTTGTCAAGATGCAAGTGATGACTTCTGAAGTCTTTACATGTCAAACTAGAAAACAGCTTTTCACATTTTCAAGAGTAATGCATATAATTAGAGGAATAAAGCACTGAGAGAAAAAACCTTCAAATTAGTGTCTTTCTAGGGCCACATCGCTTGTCATGCAATTTCATATAAATCTTGTGGTCAACACAATTATATTAAGAATTTGGCAGCTTTAAAAACCATTACTTAAGTTAAATATAATCACGTAAGCTTGTCACAGCTGTTTCTTCTTTTTTAACCTGTGAACTTGCCCTCCCGTTAGAAGTAGTCAGAGTTTCTCTCAGTATCTGCAAGGTTTTCCCTCTATTCAAATTCACCCTCTCACCTCTCAAAGCCCATCTCCCTTGATATTTGTATGAGACATAAAAGATAATGATCACTTGAAAGCAGAAAGCACAACAACTCATGTGAAGTACATGAACCCCCATATAAACGATTTACCTACAACCTATAACACGTATAATAAAAACAACAAGAATAAATGCCATGATTATTTCGATTTATTCATTCATAAATCAGAACACATGCTATATTGTTTGTCTTCAATTCTGCAGAAAATTTTGGATTAAAGATATTAAGGATATTTGGATTCATTATTAATCATGATTAAACTATCCCTTTTACATTTTAAAAAGCAGGAGAATTTGTCCCATTCAATATAGTCTCAGTTGTAATCTTGAGAGGTTTTTATTGTGTTGCCATAGTCTGCTCTGCTCTCAGTAAAGTGCAATGGGGGACTAGAAACAACAAAACACTGATAAAATCATCTACAAAACAGAGTCCCACCCTAGTGGGGAAACACTGAGATCTGGTGGATCTAAGATCTACTGAGGAATAGAAAGGCAGTAGCTTGAAAGTGCTCCAGACAAGAGTGGGCAACCTTGAGAAGGCACTAATCCCAAGGGAACATGAGGCATCCTTTGGAGACTTTGTGATGAAGGAAAATAAGCAATGAAGTTTGAAAATTAGAAAAAACTATTTTAAAATTCATATGGAACCAAAATAGAGCCTGAAAAAGCCAAGACAATCCTAAGCAAAAAGAACACAGCTGGAGGCATCATGCTGCCTGACTTCAAACTATGCTACAAGGCTGCATTAATCAAAACAGCATACTACTGGTACCAAACAGACACATTGACCAATGGAACAGAACAGAGACCTCAGAAATGAGACTGCACACCTACAACCATCTGATCTTCAACAAACATGACAAAAACAAGCAATAGGGAAAGGATTCCCTATTTAATAAACAGAGCTGGGAGAACTGGTTAGCCATATGTAGAAATTTGAAACTAGATCCCTTCCTTACACCTCATACAAAAATTAATTCAAGATAGATTAAAGATTCAAATGTAAAGCCCAAACTGTAAAAACCCTAGAACAAAATCTAGGCAATGTCATTCAGGACATAGGCATAGGCAAAGATTTCATGATGAAAATGCCAAAAGCAACTGCAGCAAAAGCGAAAATTGGCAAATGGGATCTAATTAAACTAAAGTGCTTCTGCACAGCAAAAGAAACTATCAACAGAGTAAACAGACAATATACAGAATAGGAAAAAATATTTGCAATCTATCCATCTCACAAAGGTCTAATATCCAGAGTCTAAAAGGAACTTAAAGAAATTTACAAGGAAAAAACAACCCCATTAAAAAGTGGGCAAAGAACGCGAACAGACACTTCTCAAAAGAAGACATATATATAGCCAACAAATATACGACGAAAAGTTCAACAACACTGATAATTAGAGAAATGCAAATTGAAATCACAGTGAGATACCATCTCATGCCTGTCAGGATGGTGATTATTAAAAAGTCAAAAAACAAGAGATGCTGGTGAGGTTGTGGAGAAAAAGGAACGCTTCTACACTGTTGGTGGGAGTGTAAATTAGTTCAACTATTGTGGAAAATAGTGTAGCAATTCTTCAATAATCTAGAGGAAGTAATACCATTTGACCCAGCAATCTCATTACTGGGTATATACTCAAAGGAATGTAAATCATTCTATTATAAAGTTACACTCACGCGTATGTTCATTGCAGCACTATTCACATAGCAAAGACATGAAATCAATGCAAATGCCCATCGATAAGAGTCTGGATAAAGAAAATGTAATACATATACACCATGGAATACTATGTAGCCACAAAAAGGAATGAGATCATATCCTCTGCAGGGATGCAGATGGAGCTAGAAGCCATTATCAATAGCAAACTAATGCAGGAACAGAAAACCAAACACCATATGTTCTCACTTACATGGGAGCTGAACAATGAGACATGGGGAGGAACAACATGCACTGGGGCGTATTGGGATGGGTGGAGGGGGAGCATCAGGAGAATGGCTAGTGGATGCTGGGCTTAATACCTAGGTGATGGGATGATCTATACAGCAAACCACCATGGCACACATTTACCTATGTAACTAACCCGCACATCCTGAACATGTACCCCTGAATGTAAAATAAAAGTTGAAAATTTAAAAAGAGTTCTAAAAGAGAATTATAAAGTCAAATGACATACCAATGCTCTCACCCACCACCAAAAAAAGGGCCTTCTAATGAAGAAAATGTATTTCATTATGCCAACAAAAGAGGGCACTCCTGAACCACGTAAGCCACTCAAACCTCTCACCCTCACTTATATAGAACCATTTGTTATAGCTGACCCAGGAAAACATAACATTTCAAAATGAACAGAATACAGCAGTAAAATCATATTTTTTAAAAAAGCATACAAAAAAATAATGTTTCAGCTGATGATCTTTTAAAAACTCCCCAAAAAACTGACTTTACACAGAGGAACATTGTATCACACCTCAACCCAACATGAACTATATAGCCTTTAAAATTTTTTGTATGGTTTAAAAAACAAAAAAAACACTCCAAATTAGAAATTCACAAATTCCCCAGACCTGAGATCCTGGACTCCGGAATGAGCATGGATGAAACCAGAGAAGGTGTAGGTGGAAACAAGCTCTATGGAAAATAAAGCGTAAACCAGGATGGCAAAGAAAAAAAGGAATTCATACATTCAGAAAGGGGAAAAAAAAACAGGAAGATGTGAAATAAGAATTGACTGAAATCAGAAAATAAATTGGATGAAAAAAAAATCAAAAAACCAAGCCAGAAATTGTGCCGAGTAGTACTACTGTCCTTTCAGTGGGCGCTACATTTTCCAGAATCCCTTTCCCTGAGTGCTTCCATATTAATTTATCAAAAGATGAGCATGCATGATATACGGAAGGTAGAGGAGAAGTAGCAGTCATCATTCTTTGAAGGTCCTTGTGGTCAAACACAGTGGCAGATGCCAGACTAAGTTCTAGTTTGTCTTTGTTCTCCTTTACTCCACACCTCAACCTCATTTCCTAACCCCAGTCCCTGCTGACTAACAGCAGCCCTAAGCACACCACCCGATTGTTGGCTATAGACTATCAGTACCAGTGGCTACACAGAGGCAATAAATTTTTGTAAACTGATTTACGACCTCCAGCTTTTAGTCCCACTTTACTGGCTGGATATGCTTGACTTTTCAGATTTCTCTGCAAGTTCTGAGTTGTCCACCCACACAAGTGCTCCAGGAGGAATAGTCAGTAACTCCTATCATCCCACAGTCACCCCTTCCAAACCAAATTACAGAGTACTCAATAGAGAATAAATTAAGTTGGAAATATTATGAGAGGAATGAATGATGTACTGGAGCCAACTCACACCAAGGTGGCAGAGCAAATTCTGTGTGTATCTTCTTAACGATGTGTTCAGTGACATCCCATTGGTAGCTTGACATTAGTCATAATGGGAGTGTTTACACGATTGGAATTTGCAAACACTATAAATCAAGGATTTTTTTTCCAGAAGTGCTATCAAACATTTACCAGCACATGATTGGAAATAGAGGAGAAAAGATTAAATGTCCAAGATTAAAAAAAAAAAAAAATACAAATTAGTGGGAAAAAAGACTCCACAGGTAGAACTGTAGCCTTGAAAGAGGAAATAAACCAATTTTAATATAGTAAAACCAGTATTTAAAAGTCTGATCCAGCAATACTTTTCAGAAATAAAAGATGTGGATAAACACATTGAAATTATCCACTGTTTAACTAGGAAAATTGACCTCAGTCATCTCTAAGATATTACATATCCAATTAAAATCATCAATAAAAAAGAATGAGATCCCATCACTTGCAACATGGAAGGACCTGAAAATGATTGTTAAGTAAAATAAGCCAGGCACAGAAAGACAAACATCACGTTCTCACTTATTAGTGGGATCTAAAAATCAAAACTGTTCACTTATAATATAAAGAAAAATAAAAATCTCTGTTCCTTCATATTGAAAATACCAAATATTTTACAAAGGAAAGAAAAGCCAGGTTGGCATTGAACTTCTAAATAGCAACATTCAAATCTTGACAACTTCAAAGCAACATGTTAAAGATTCTTGATGAAAAAAGTGTATGACCCCAAATTTTTCTGTTTAGCCAAGATATTTTATATGCAATAACTGCAGAATACTGCCCTCAAGAGCTCATTTTGAAGAATCTACTAGAGGATGAACTTCTTTTAATCAAGAGATGACTGGGGAAATTTGACTAAATTCAATTGCAGTATTGCATATAATTAATTATAAATCTAAGACTAAAACAAAGATGAGTCAAGGTTAACAAATGCTATGTAAATGTTATATATCCTGACAAAGAAAAAATAATGCAACTTTATAAATTAAAGCAAAACGGAAACAGAGAAGAAAACATAGAATAAGTTTATTGATTGCCACACAGAGACCTGACAAAACAGTAGTTGCTTAAAGAAGGGGAATGTTTTGATATTTTGAGTATAAAAGGCATTGATACACAAATAATTACTATAACAAAAATACAAACATTCTTTTGTGTGTGTGTGTGTGAGGTAGAGTTTTCATTCTTGTTACCCAGGCTGGAGTGCAATGGTGTGGTCTGGGCTCACTGCAACTTCAGCCTCCCAGGTTCAAGAGATTCTCCTGCCTCAGCCTCCCAAGTAGCTGAGATTACAGGAGCCCGCCACCACACTCAGCTAACACAGCAAATATAACAAAACACACAGTAAACATAATAGAAAATAATATCACAGAGTTGAGACTAAATATGTCAGTCATACCAATAAATATAAATAAACTTTTTATTGCCTTAGGTTGTGTTTCCCTAAAATAAAGCCTGACATGGAATTCTTGTTAAGGTGAGTTCATGAAGATGTGCTCTCAAGAGAAATTTACAAGAAAAGGAAGCAAGATAGAGCAGAAGAAGCAGCTAAGCAAATATGTGGATTCATAAAAAGTCTAGCTTCAGCCCATCCATACCACAGGAAGTTCTAGATCATGGATTGCACCACAGGGTTTGTCCCATCTAGAAACAAGAGTGCTGGGTTATTATATATCAAAATCAGTGAGTCACTGTCTGGCATCGGAGGCAGGGGTCATAATTTCAAGGCATCTCCCAACTAGGTGACTCCCATCCACCAAAGGCAATCTTCCAAAGAAAGGTGAAGGTATGAGCCAGTATTAGGCAAGACATGGAGTAGCTAGAAGATAAGTGCACTGGCCCAGTTAAGGGAATTGGGTCCAGGCACAAATGTCAATGCCTGTGCTTACCACCTAAAGGAAAAACATTTCACATTGGATCACAAAGCAAGACTGAACTCTATGTTGTATACTCAAGAGACAACCTAACACTTGACACAAAGACAGATGAATAGACCAATACAACAGAATAGAGAGCCAAGATATAAACTCATGAATAAAAGGTCAACTGATCTTCTGCAAAAGTACCAAAATACACAATGGAGAAAAAATAGTCTCTTCAGCAAAGAAAACTGGGAAAACTGGATATTCACACATAAAAAATGAAACTGGATCCCCTATCTTACCCAAAAAAATCAATTTGAAATGAATTAAGGTTTTAAATGTAAGACCTAAAACTGTAAAACTCCTAGAAGAAAACATAGGGAAAAAGCTTTTTGACACTGGCCTTGGCAATGATTTATTGCATAGACACAAGAAATGCAAGCAACAAAAGCAAAAGTAGACAAGTGGAATTGCATCAAACTAAAAAGCTTCTGCACAGCAAAGGAAACAATTAGCAGAGTGAAAAGGCAACCTATGGAATGGGAGAATATACATGCAAGCTATATATTACATAAGTTATTAATATTTTAAATTCGTAAGGAACTCAGAGAACTCAATAGCAATGAAACAACCTAATTTTTAAAATGGGAAAAGGACTTGAATAGACATTTGTCCAGAGAAGATGTATGAGTGGCCGATAGGTATATGAAAAGATTCTCAGTATCACCAATCATCAGGAAACGGCAAATCAAAACCCCAAAGAGATCGATATCATCTCATACCTGTTAGAGTGGCTATTGTTAAAAATATATGTAAGATAAGTGATGCTGAGGATGTAGAGAAATCGGAACACTTGTAAACTGTTAGTAGGAATGTAAAATGCTGTAGCTACTATGGAAAATAGTATGGAGGTTCCTCAAAAAAAGTAAAAGTAAAACTACCATATGATCCAGCAATCCCAGTTCTGAGTATATATTCAAAAGAATTGAAATCAGGATCTCAAAGAGATATCTGTACTCTCATGTTCATTGCAGATACGGAAAAAATTCAAATACTCATCAATAGATGAATAAAGAAATGCGAATAACATGCATAAAAATGAATAAAGAAAATGTGATACATTTATAAAATGGAAATTCAATCAGCCTTTAAGAAGAAGGAAATCTTGTCATTTGCAAAAATGTGGAAGAAACTGGAAGATACTTTGCTAAGTGAAATTAAGGCAGTCACAGAGGGAAAAATATTGCATGATTCCACTTATATGAGGTAACTAAAATAGTCAAACTCATAAAAATGTTAAGTAAATTGGTGGCTTCCAGGGGTTGGAGGAAAGGGAAAATGGGGAGTTGCTGTTTAACAGGTAAAAAGTTTCAGTTATGCAAGATGAATAAATTCTAAAGATCTATATCAATATAGTGTCTATAGTTAATATTACTATATTATGCACTGAAAAATTGTTAGAAGGGTGGATCTAATTTCAAGAGTTTTTACAACAATAACAAAGAAGAAAAAGGAAATTTTAAAGGTGACTGACATGTCTAAGCACTTTTATTGTGAACGAAGCTTTCGTAAGTGTATTCATGTGTCCAAATTTATCAAGCTGTAGTCATTAAATATGTACAGTTTAATGATTATACCTAAATAAAGCTATTTTTAAAGGAGACAATCTAAACCAAAATTATTCAAAGAGACTAAAATTAAAGAGATGGGCAAATGTATATAAGGCAAATGAAAAATACTAGAAAGCAGGGATTGCAATCTTGATATCACACAGTGAAACCTCAAAAACAAAACACTATATGAAATAATAAAGGATATTTTTAAAAGTCAAACGATAAGTTACAGTAAAAAACATAGTTAATAATATCTTTGTACCAAATAATTAACAACCATATTATTAAAGGAGAAACTACAAGAAATTCAGGGAGAAACGGACAGAAAAACATTAACAATAGGATACATTAACAAACCATTCTCAGTTCAAAGCCAGTCAAATAGACAAAAAAACAGTAAGTATATAGAAGATCTAAACAAAATAATTAGTAAAATGTAGATTAAAATGTATATTAAGCTCCCAAATACAACAATAGAGAATGTAACTTTTTTCAAGTACACATAAAACATTCACAAAATTGACCATACATTAAGTCACAAAGGAAACCTCCATAAGTTTCATTTAAAAATAGAGACATAATAAAGGATGTGTGGCAGACATATTCTAATGATCCATGACCTTGTACAATCCCCTCTTCGTGAGTATGGACAGAACCTACAAAGTGCTTCTGGTCAACAGAATATGACTTAGGGATGGGGTGTCACTCCCATGAGTATACTATGTTATGTAAGACTCCATATTAGCAGACTAGAGTGAGAGATTCTTCTGTTGGTGATATGGTTCAGATGTGTGTTTCCTCCATATCTCATGCTGAAATGTGATCCCCAGTGTTAGAGGTGGGGCCTAGTGGGAAGTGTTTGGATCATGTGGGTGGATCCCTCATGAATGCCTTGGTGCCCTCCCAGTGGTAATGAGTACATTCTCACTCTGTTAGATCAGACAAGAGCTGGTTCTTTAAAGGAGTCTGGTACCTCCTCCTCTCTCTCTTTCTCCTTCTCTCACCATGCAACACGCTGGCTCCCCCTTTGTCTTCCACCATGACTGTAAGCTTCCTGAGGTCCTCACCAGAGGCAGAGGCTGGCACTATGCTTTGTGTGCAGCCTACAGAACCATAAGTCAAATAAAACACTTCTTTATGAATTACCCAGTCTCAGGTGTTACTTTATAGAAATGCAAACAGACTAACATAGCTGGCCTTGAAGTATATAGCCAAGTATGAATTGCCTATGGAGAAGATCATATGTCAGGGAACTACACAACCTCCAGGACCTCCCACCAACAGCAAGAAATTGAGGACTGCCATCATACAGTCACAGTAAACAAATCCTACCAACAACCTGAATGAGCTTGAAACAGATTCTTTGCTAGTTGAGCCTCCAGATGAGAATGCAGCCCAGGTCACACCTTGCATGCAACTTTGTGAGACTCTGAGTAGACGCTCCAGCTAAGCCATGTTTACATAGCCTCCTAACCCGTAGAAACTATGAGATAACATGTGCTGAGTTTGTAGTGAGGTATTACAAAGCAATAGAAAACTAATACAGAAATAGGATGGTGCTATAATAAATACCTAAAAAGTGGGGAATGGCTTTGAAACTGGGCAGTACACAGAGGCTGAAAGAATTGAGTGGCATGATAGAGAACACTTAATTGCCTTGAACAGACTGTTAGTAGAAATCTGGACTTGAATCTGCTGGTGTGGACTCAGAACGAAGTGTAGAACATGTTACTTGAAACTGAAGGCATGATGATTCTTGTTATGTAAGGCACAGAGCTTAGTAGAATTATTCTTTGCATTTATGTGGAAAGCAACACTAGCAAGTGATGAAGTTCAGATACATAGCTAAGATTTCTAAGCAAAATGTTGAAGATGCTACCTGGTTCTTCTTGCTGCTTATAATAAAATTCAGTATGAGAGGGATAAATTGAAACTTGGACTGTTAAACAAAAATTGACCAGAATTTGATTATTTTGAAATTTCTTGGTATCTCCAGACACTAAAATTAAGAGATTCAATATCAGGAAAGCAAGCCCTAGAGAAAAGACTAAGAGTATGGTTATACAATCTTTTGCTAAAGCCTCAAAAAGAGCAAAAAATTAAATTACTCAGTCATGAGAGGACCCTTTCAAGAAATTAAAGGTGTGCCTCACAAATCTTCTCAATCAACTAGAGGACTTAAGTGTGGTCCCTTAGCCATCTCAGCAGAAGTCAAGAGACAGAAGGGTTTCTCTCAAAAAGATCTGTCAATATGGCTTTTGTCTAGTGGAATGAACCCCAGGGAAATCTACAGGAGATACACAAAGTTCTTATGGAAAATATTTCAGCAGAAATACCATTGGCTTGAACAAAATGAAATAGAAAGAGTACAAAATACATAAAGGCTGTCAGACTCCCAAAATTCTACTGGCAGTGGAAGGGCTGACAAAACTACTCACCTGCATACTTGCACTGGCTTTCATAAAAAGGAAGGGTGGCTCAGAAGGCAGAGCCAAGAGCTCAAAGGACAGAGAGAGGGAGCTACAGAGAACTTTTCCATTTTCTGCAGGTTTGAAGTGTTTCAAAAAACGTGTTGAGCATTCAAAAGCTAGCAGAAGGCAAGAAATAACTAAGATCAGGCAGAACTGAAGGATATAAAGACACAAAAAACCCTCCAAAATATCAATGAATCCGGAGTTGGTTTTTCGAAAAGATCAACAAAATTGATAGACCGCTAGCAAGACTAAAAAAGAAGAAAAGAGAGAAGAATCAAATAGACGCAATAAAAAATGATAAAGGGGATATCACCACTGACCCCACAGAAATACAAACTACCATCAGAGAATACTATAAACACCTCTA
>NW_012114599.1:7393073-7497976 GCF_000951035.1 Colobus angolensis palliatus | reverse complement strand
AGTGGTGCCTGCCTGTAATCCCAGCTACTCAGAAGGCTGAGGCAGGATAACCACTTGAACCCAGGAGGCGGTGGTTGCGGTGAGCCAAGATTGCGCCACTGCACTCTAGCCTAGGTGACAAAGCGAGACTGTGTTTTAAAAAAAAATTTAAAATTAAAATTAAAACATAAATTGTAACTCAGAAGTAAGCAGCAGAAAACAATGTAATACACAGGTCACCTGGAAATCAAAACAACGGCATCTCCCTCAAACGTTCTTTGTAAACTGTTATTGTGCCCATTTTACAAGTGAGCAGACTGAGAATTTAAGATGACAGGACCAAACTGCCTTGCTAGCTTGTGCTGTCAGTGGAAATCTAAGCTGCCACCAGCTTGATGCACTGCCATAATAAATACTCAACAGCCTGGCTGTCCAAGGTGAAAGAGGTAAAACAACAGCTCATTGGAGGGGTTTTAAGTGATTTGTCCAGCCACGCAGACCCCCTGACAATCCAGAGGGGCATAAAAGCCCATCAAACCTAACAGGGTTACTCTTTTGGAGTAACCTCCCATGGTGACACGTTCTCACACTCCCCCTTACATCTTCTCTTACTCAGCCTCTCAGCCTGCTCTAATATCTGTGTGATTAAGATAGCCAGAGGCAGCTTCCTTTTATAGCCACTTTCCACAGGAGCAGTTGTGCCTTCCAGCTCATTTAGTGGGTGGTTAATGAGAAAATAGAGGTAGCTGAATTTCTTATTGGTCTTGGTTCTGAGATACAGAACCCAAATTAAACATGAACCAAAGTCTCTGGCCTCCACCACATTAAATGTAGGTAACACAGGTTTTCCTATAAGTGCAGAGTCACCAAGGTATGACCTACCAAAGTCACCTACAGAGTTTCAAAATATAAATGACCACACCTGAATCTTCTCTTTTTCCTCCCTAAGGCATGTCAGCAACTCCACAAGGAGAGGCCCAGACATGTATATTATACATTTTTTAAAGCCCCCAAAATAATTCTGAAATTTTCCACATATCAAGATGGCCTGAATGACTCTTGGAAAAAGTTCAGACTGTAAGATGGAGGATATCATCCTGGGATGAGCTGTGAAATTCCTGGTTGGAAAGTTTTAGAACCCCATCTATAATGGATGTGGTGATGGTTCCAAAGGCCATGTAAGAACCAGCACCAGGATGTCTGCATAAGAATCACTTAGAGCTTATCAAACTACAAAATAATGGTAGGTAAGAGCTAGGAATCTGGATTTTAACAGACTTCCCAGGTAATTCTGATGTGCAGTCAGGTTTGGGACTGTATGTATATAGTACTCAAAATACCATGTTAGAGCCCTTTATGCATTCACTCATTCATTCAACAAACATTTACTGTGTACTTACTGTGTGCCAAGCACCAAAGATTAAATAATGAATACAACTCAATGCCTGCCCTTGAGAGGTTCCCAAGTCTAATGAGGGACACCAATCCTTTTGACATGGACCTTATAACACAGTGTGGCAAGTACCTGCACAGACTATGTGGAAACGGCTGTGGAGAGAAATTATTTAATTCTACCTGGTGAACCAAGGAGAGGCTTCACAAAAAAAAAAAAAAAAAGGTGACATTGGAGCTAAGCCTTGAGGAGAAGCGAGGAGTTTGCCAGTTGAAGAGGGAAGGGAAGTTCCAGGTAGAGATCCAGAGAATGAAAGTACATGGCATGTCTGGTGACAAGCATGGCCAGAGCAGAGGGAATATGGGGAAAGTGGGCAATGGCTGGGAGGACAGGTGAGAATCAGATGGGGAAGGGTGTAGTTTCATGCTGAGGGGGTCATCTCTTGTTTTTAAGCATGATAACATGATCAGATCTCTATTTTAGATAATTTTGGTGTCAGTGTGCATAGGAGAGAGATATAGACAAAAAAATTAATTAGGATGATATGAAAAAGTGTCCATGACAGATGAGGAGGTCCTGAAATGGGAAAGTGGCCATGGGAATAGATTTGAAAGATATTCCATAGGTAGAATCTACAGAATAAGTAAGTGCTGCTTTAAAAAAAAAAAAACCCAAATATACATATACACACAAAAACAAGAACAACCCAAAAAAACTTATTACAGAAAGATGTCCTTTCTCAGTATATCTTTGTCTCTTCTCTGCTTCATTCTCACCTGATCCTGTCATCTCACTCTGAAGAAAGAAAGTATCATTTGCCCTCAGTCCTCTCACAATTCATGAAAAATGAAACCAAATTTCTACTGTCCCAATCCTTTCAAATGAACTCAGGAATGAAGACTGTCGACTGCTGTCTACTGAGATGGGAGGGCCCTTAAGTGATCCTCTTTAGCCCTACAACCTCCTTGTTGTACACAATGAAGAAATGAGGCTCCGAAAAATAGCTGAATTCCCATCATCACACAAATGATTTTAAAAGAAATACATACTATGTCTTCTGTTAGTACCATTTGAACCTTTCAAAATGCATGACATTCACCGCCTGTGTAGTGCTCCTGTCTGCCTTTCTTTAAAGATTCTAAGATAAGCTAAAATATATTATTATTTCTGTTCTCTGCTCTTTTTGATAATCAAGAAACGCTATGGTTTCTCTCACACTGAAGAGGAGTCCAATGGACATCTAGTGGTTCACTTAGGTAATTGAATCTTTAATAGTATTATCTATCACTGTATTTAGTGTGTTAACTTTGATTAGCATATTAACTAATTGCATTAGATTAGTGGTCTCAACCCTTTCAGATCTGATGATCTGTTTGTATAGCTATTTTGAATCACCCCCCTTTTCTATCCTGAAATGAAATTGATGTAAAATACAATCTACACAAGTAATTGCAAAATTTCAATATAGTGCCCTTTTATTTTCCTTTTATAGAAAATAAAAGGAAATTAATTGCTAATAAAATAATACATCTTCCATATTTAAGTAGTTGGCATGGTCACACCTGAAAACATGATGTAGTCAGATGCTTATACTTATATGTGGAATTTCTGTGAATACAACACTTGCAAACGTAGTCAGATACAAGTGTGTGAAGTCAACAACTACAATATTGTGTAATGTTGTTTTCTGAAATGGTGACCAACTTTTAGTAAAATTTAGAAAAAGTATAATCTTTCCCTTGTTTTATACAGCATTTTTAGAAAATTACTAAAAATAATTTGTGACAGATGTAAAGCAGAATTGGAGTCTAGGTTCTGTTCAATACAGTTTTTTCATTACAAGAATGTCTGCTAAGATACTAAAAGCCATAAGTGAGAATACCACTTCTGTGAAGATAGAGTAGATGTACTTTTCCATATTCCTCCTGATAAGTAAAAATAGAAATCCCGAACCTTATATATAAAACAAGCATAAAGCTACTTTGAAAGGTGGAGAGAAGAAAAGGATACCAATTAAAGCCCTTGAAACCTAAAGAATGACATGGTGGTAAGCTATCTGGGTTTTCCTTTTGCCTCATATATCCCAGACTGGATGCTGGAGTAGCTGGCAACATGGAAATGCCAGTAAGTGCAGAAAATAAAGTCTCAACAAAAGCTTGCTCTCTCTAGCTAAAGGACTGGGAAATGAGAAAGCTAGCAAACCAGAAAACTTTAGATCAGGAGTTTGAGAAGAGACCAGCCTGACCAACATGGTAAAACCCCATCTCTACTAAAAAAAAAAAAAAAACAAAAAATTAGCCAGGTGTAGTGGTGAGTCCCTGTAATCCCAGCTACTCGGGAGGCTGAGGCAGGAGAATCGCTTGAGCTTGGGAGACTGACGCTGCAGTGAGTCGAGATCATGCCATTGCACTCCAGCCTGGGCAACAAGAGTTAAACTCCGTCTCAAAAAAAAAAAAAAAAAAATTTTGGCCCTTTTCTTGCTTTCAACCTTCCCGGGAAAAAAAAAACTATGATCCCACCTCAGTTCATACCAGCAAAGGCCACGTGGGGAACAAAGACTTCTACTCTCACTAGACTATAATGAAGTACCCCAAACCCCTCATGGGAGTAGAGTCAGAGAAATCCACACCAAAACAGATCTTGGTCAAAGGTCTGAAAACTAAAGACAAAAAAGTCTTGAAAGCAGCAAGAGACAAATGACAACTTACCTATAGAAGAAAAAAATTAAAATCACAGTGGATTTCTCATCAGAAACCATGGAAACCACAACAAAGTGGAACAACATTTTTCAATCTCTGGAAGAAAATAACTGTCAACCCAGAATGCTTTATGCAGCAAAAATATCCTTTAGAAGTAAAGAAAGATCAAAAAATTCTCAAATGAAGGAAAATAAAGATAATTTGTCACCAGCAGACCTACACTAAAAGAATGAATAAATGAAGATTTATAAATAGAAAGGAAGTGGTTAAAGAAGTTTCTTAAAATATTAGAAAAATTGAAAGCTACTCGGGAGGCTGAGGCAGGGGAATCACTTGAACCTGGGAAGTGGAGGTTGCAGTGAGGGGATATCACGCCACTGCACTCTAGACTGGTGACAAAGCAAGACTCTGTTGAAAGAAAGAGAGAAAGAGAGAGAGGGAGGGAGGAAGGAAGAAAGGAAGGAGAGAGAGAGAAAGAGAGAGAGAGCAAGAGAGAGAGAAGGAGAGAAGGAGGGAGAGAAGGAGAGAAGGAGGGAGAGAGGGAGAGAGAGAGAAAGAGAGAAAAAGAGACAGACAGAAAAGAGGAAAAGAAAAGAAAAAGGAAGAAAGGGAGAGGGAGAGAAAGAAAAGAAAAAGAAAGAAAGAAGAAAAAGGAAAAGAACACAGTAAGCAAAAATATAGGTAGATGTAATAGCTCTTCCTTATCCTCTTGAGCCTTCTGAATTATGTTGACAGTTGGAGCAAAAATTGTAATAATGTTTAATATGGTCTTGAATGTATGTAGAGAAAATATTTAAGACAATTTTGTTATAAATAGGGAAGGGAAAGGGACATAAAAAGAGATAAGCCTCCTACACTTCATGTGAAACTTGTAAAATGATGACACTAACAGACATTTGTGTGTGTGATAAGATGCATGTGTGTGTTGGGGTGAGTGGGTATGAGGTAATACCTAAAGCAACTACTAAGACTCAAAACATTATAGACTAATAGACTCAAAACACTATTGGAAAATCAAAATGAAATTTTACAAAATGTTCAAGCAGCCTGCATTTTGAACAGGAAAAGGGAAAAGAAAATTGAGAAATAAAAGTTAGAGAGAAAATACAGCAAAATATATAATGGCAGACTTAAACTTTAAGGTATCAATAATCATATTAAATGCAAATAATATGGTTTAAAACAAATGGTTAAAAACAAAAGGATGGAGGTGCTGGAGCTGTTGCCACCAAGTCCAGATCTCATTGCCACATGCCCCCAGTGCTTGCCTGACGTGCATTCCCAATTCCTTTTGGTTCCAAGTCCAGTATTGCAACTCTCAAGGATCAGCTGATTCATAATCTTCTAAAAGAACAACAGACCTCCCCCATTAAGATTACATTTGTTGGGGTTGGTGCTGTTGGCATGGTCTGTGCCATCAGTATCTTAATGAAGGACTTGGCAGATGAACTTGCTCTTGTTGATGTCATGGAAGACAAATTGAAGGGAGAGATGATGGATCTCCAACATGGCAGCCTTTTCCTTAGAACACCAAAGATTATCTCTGGCAAAGACCATAATGTAACTGCAAACTCCAAGCTGGTCATTATCACATCTGGGGCACGTCAGCAAGAGGAAGAAAGCTGTCTAAATTTGGACCAGCATAACGTGAACATCTTTGAATTCATCATTCCTAATGTTGTAAAATACAGCCCAAACTGCAAGTTGCTCATTGTTTCAAATCCAGTAGATATCTTGACCTATGTGGCTTGGAAGATAAGTGGCTTTCCCAAAAACTGTGTTATTGGAAGTGGTTGCAATCTGGATTCAGCCCAATTCCATTACCTGATGGGTGAAAGCTGGGAGTTCACCCATTAAGCTGCCATGGGAGGGTCCTTAGGGAACATGGAGATCCTAGTGTGCCTTTATGGAATGGAGTGAATGTTGCTGGTGTCTCCCTGAAGACTCTGCACTCACATTTAGGGACTGATACAGATAAGGAACAGTGGAAAGAGGTTCACAAGCAGGTGGTTGAGAGTCCTTACAAGGTGATCAGACTGAAAGGCTACACATCCTGGGCCATTGGACTCTCTGTGGCAGATTTGGCAGAGAATATAATGAAGAATCTCAGGTGGGTACACCCAATTTCCACCATGATTAAGGGTTTCTATGGAATAAAGGATGATGTCTTCCTTAGTGTTGCTTGCATCTTGGGACAGAATGTAATCTCAGACCTTGGGAAGGTGACTCTGACTCCTAAGGAAGAGGCCCATTTGAAAAAGAGTGCAGATACACTTTGGGGGATCCAAAAAGAGTTGCAGTATTTTTAAAATTTTTTTATTACTATGTTTTTGAGATGGATTTTCACTCTTGTTGCCCAGGCTGGAGTGCAGTGGAACAATCTTGGCTCACTGCAACATCCACCTCCCAGGTTCAAGCAATTCTGCCTCAGCCTCCCGAGTAGCTGGGATTACAGGTACCCACCACCACGCCCAGCTAATTTTTTGTATTTTTAGTAGAGAAGAGGCTTCACCATGTTGACCAGGCTGGTCTTGAACTCCTGACCTCAGGTAATTCACCCACCTCAGCCTTCCAAAATGCTGGGATTACAGGCGTGAGCCACCGCTCCCAGCCAGAGCTACAATTTTAAGGTCTTCTGATGTCATCCATTTCGCTGTCTAAGCTACAACAGGATTTTAGTTGGAGGTTGTGCATGTTGTCCTTTTTTCTGGTCTGTGATTACAACAGTAATATTAAGATGGACTGGGAAAAACATCAATTCCTAAAGTTAGAAATAGAAATGGTTTGTAAAATCCTACAGCTATATCCTAATGCTGGATGGTACTAATCCTGCGTAGTCCTAAACTGGTTAGTCTGAAATAGTTCTACTACCTCTGAGGCACCACTGCCAATGCTGCACATGCTGCAGTTGCCCCTTGAGCCAGATGGAGGTTTACCATGTGTTATGTAACTTCCTGGCTCCCTCACTGAACAATGCCTAGTCCAACCTTTTTTCCCAATCAGTCACATCCTGGGATCCAGTGTATTAATCCAATATTGCATGTCTTGTACATAATTGTTACAAAGGATCTTATTTTGTGAACTATATACATCAGTAGTGTATATTACCATATAATGTAAAAAAGACCTACATATAAACAGCGCAACCAACTATCCAAGTGTCATACCAACTAAAACCCCCAACAAACTTTGAACAGTGAAAAAGAATAAAATAAAAATAGAAGAATGGAAAAAGATAGATCACACAATCAAAAGAAAGTAGAAGTGGCCATATTGATATCAGATAAAGTAAATTTCAGAACAAACAAAATTACCAGAAACAGAGGAACATCATACAGTGATAAAAGAATTAATCCACCAATAAAATGTAGTAATCTTAAATGTGTCTGTACCAAACAATAAAGCTGCAAAATATGCAAAGCAAAAATTGATAGAACTGAAAGGAGAAATAGACAAATCCACAATTATAGCTAGAGATTTCAACATCCCTCTGTCAACAACTGACAGAACAATTAGACAGAAAATCAGCAAGGATATAAAAACTCCACAATCTATCAACCAACAGAATCTAGTCAGTGTTTATAGAACACTCTAGCCAACAATAGCAAAATATGCATTATTTTCAGGTGCCCATGGAATATATGCCAAGATTACCAGGTTATCCTGGGTCATAGAACAAATTTAAAATAATTTAAAAGAATTAAAATCATGTAGACTGTGTTCTCCAACCAAAATGGAATCAAACTGGAAATCAATAACAGAAAGATAGCAGGAAAATCTCCATGCACTTGGAAACTAAATAACATTCTTTTAAATAATCACAGGGCAAAGAGGAATTCTTCAAGGAAAATTTTTAATATATTCAACTGAATGAAATAAAAACGCAGCATATCAAAATTTGTGGAATGCATTCAAGGCAGTACTGAGACAGAAGTGCACAGCACTAAATGCATACATTAGAAAGGAAAGGTAACAGATGAATACTATAAGCTTTCACTTCAATAATCTAGAAAAAAAAACAGCAAAACAACCCCAAAGCAAGCAGAAAGAAGGAAATAATAAAGAGCAGAAATGAAATCTCCAGGCCCTGATGGCTTCACTGGAGAATTCTCCCAAACATTTATTTTTAAAAGAATTGAAACAAATTTACACATTCTCTTCTAGAAAACAGAAGAAAAAAGAACAGTTTCCAACTCATTTCATGAAGACACTATTACCCAAAACACAAAACCAGACAAAGACTGTACAAAAAAGATAACTAAAGGCCAATAACCCTCATGAATATAAAAGGAATAATTCTTAATGTTAGCAAGTAGCATATAATAAAAGTACACATACCATAATCAAGTGGGGCTTATTCTAGGGATGGAAGATTGGTTCGCTATTTTAAAATCAAAGACTGTAATCCACTATATTAACTGGCTAAAGAAGAAAAATCACAGGATCATATCAATCAATACAGAAAAATACTGGAGAGAATTCAATACCCATTTATGATTTTTAAAAAAAACTCAAAAAATAGGAATAAGAGAGAACATCCTCAACTTGACAAGGAACAAAACACCTACAGTAATATTATACTTTAGTAAAAGACTGAATGTCTTCTCTCTAAGATGAGAAATGAGGCAAAAAATATCCACCTTCACACTCTTATTCAACATAGTGCTGAAAGCTCTAGCCAACGCAATATGGCAGCATATGAAAATAAAGGAAATAGATATCAGAAAGAAAAAAATAAGACTGACTGTTCCTACTTGCAGTAGACGTAACTGTCTTTACAGAAAACCCCAAGGAATCTGCAAAAAAAACTCCTAGAAGTAACGTGAGTTCAGAAAGTTTGTAGGATATAAGACAGACATATAAAAATCAACTATATTTCCATATAGTAGCAATGAATACCAAAAATTAAAAATGCAATATAACTTGAAATCACTCAAAAAATTGAATACTTAGATGTAAAACATGTACTATAACTTTTATGTCAAAAACTATTCAATGCCAATTAAAGAAATCAATTATTTAAATAACTGGAGAAACATATCATGTTCATGGATTCAAAGATTCAACATAGTAAAGATGTCAGTTCTCCCCAAACTGATATACAGATTTGATATAACTACTATCAAAAATCCAGCAAGATTATTTTATAGATATGGACAAGATTATTCTAAAATGAATACATGGAAAGACAAAAGAACTAGAATAGCTAAAATAAAAATAAAGTAATAGGAATGTGTCTACTTATTTTCAAGACTTATAATATTGCTACCATAATCAAGACTCTGTGGTACCGGTGGAAGGAGAGACACATAGATCAATGGGATAGAATAAAGACTGCAGAAATAGAACCACACAAATATACCCAATTCATTTTTGACAAAGGAACAAAAGCAATTCAATAAAGAAAAGACTGCCTTTTCAGCAAATGGTTCTGGAAGAATTGGACATCTATAGGCCAAAAAAAGATCCTTGACCTAAGTCTCATATCTTATACTGACTCAAAATGGAACAAAGACCCTTAAATATAAACCATAAAACTATAAAACTTTTAGGGAAAAAAAAACTTAGGAGAAAATCTTCAGGATCCAGGGATAGGCAAAGAATGTTTAGACTTGTCACCAAAAGCATGATCCATAAAAGGAAAAAATGATAAATTGGACTTCATCAAAATTTAAAAGTTTGCTCTGTGAAAGACTGTTGCTGAGGGGATGAAAAGACACGCTACATAATGGGAGAAAATATTTGCAAACCATGTATTCAACAAATGACTATTATCTGGAATGCAAAAAGAACTCTCAAAATGTGACAGTTAAAAAATAATCAGATAAGAAAACGAGAAAATTACATAGACATTTCATCAAAAAGGATATACAGATGACAAATAATCAAATAAAAATATTTTCACATCAGTAGCCATTAAGGAAATGAAAAATTAACACCACAATGAAATATCTCTATACACATATCAGAATGCCTAAAATAAAAAACAGTGACAACACCTATCTGGGTGCAGTGGCTCACACCTATAATCCCAGCACTTTGGGAAGCCAAGCAGGTGGATCACTTGAGGTCAGGCATTCGAGACCAGCCTGGGCAACATAATGAAACTACATCTCTACTAAAGATGCCAAAATTAGTTGGATGTGGTGGTGCATGCCTATAGTCCCAGCTACTCAGGAGGCTGAGGCATGAGAATCACTTGAATACAGGAAGTGGAGGTTGCAGTGAGCAAAGATCATGTCACTGTACTCCAGCCTGGGTGACAGAGTGAGACTCTATCTCAAAAAAAAAAAAAAAATAGTGATAACACCAAATGCTGGCAATGTTAAGAAGGAACTAGATCAAGGTTATGAAAAAACCTTCAAAGTTACAAAGAAACTGGATCACTCATACATTGTTGGTGAGAATGTAAAACAAGTACAAGCCACTCTGGAAAACAGTTTCTCTAAAAACTAAACATACAACTACCATGTGACCCAGCAACTGCACTACCAGGCATTTATCCCAGAGAAATGAAGAGCTATGTTCACACAAGAATCCATATATGACTGTTTATAGCAGCTTTATTTGTTAAAACCCCGAACCGAAAACAACCTAGATGTCCTACAATGGGTGAGTGGAGAAACAACTGTGAAATATTCATACCATGGAATACTACTCAGCAATAATATTGATACGTACAACAACTTCGATGAATTTTTTTAAAAAATGGACTGAGTTAAAAAAAAAAAAAAGCCAATCTCACATTAACCTTTTATATAACATTCTTGAAAGGACAAAATTATAGTAATGGAGAACAGATCAATGGTTGCCAAGTGTTAAGGAGGGAGGAGAGGAGGAAGGGAAGTGGGTGTGACTAAAAAAAAAGGCAGCACAAAGGATCCTTGTAGTGATGGAAATGTACTGTATCTTGACTGTGTCAATGTCAGTATCTTGGTTGTGATATTATACTCTAGTTTTGCAAGATGTTACTATTGGAGGAAACAGAGTAAAAAGTGCATGGACCACTCAGTATCATTTCATGTGAATATACAAATAACTGAAAATGAAAAGCTTAATTGTTTAAAGTAACACAATATGGGGTAGGGGGAGTTATGTGGTGTGGAGATGGGAAAAATACGTGTGAGATTGTCAAGTGGATTGTGAGATGTTCAGAATTCCTGAATCTCCCTCTGCTCACCAAATGCCACCCTTTCCTCATTGTTATCACTTCTAAAACTTGCCCTGCCCATCCCACATCACCCTTTATGGACAATACTGATAGTCACTGCACTGGAAGGTAACAATAACTCTATAGAGCTGGTAGGAAGAGGCTACTTTATAAATGAAAACTGAGGAATCTGAGTGAGGTGAAGGCGCCCTCCCAAAATCACACAACAAGTAAATTTCATAGCCAGTTTTTCCACCGTTTCACATCACTTCACATAATCATTTCACTCCACTACATTTCTAATCATCTACCATTTTCAAAGCTCTTTTTAAAATGTTATCTTAATTGGTCGTAAACGGTCCCAGCTAAAAGAAAATGACAGAGGGCTAGAATAACGGGAGTGGTTGCAATCTCTTAGCCAGTGTGGGTTGCTGTGGCAAATTCCTGCCTCCCCATCTGCAAGATGCCTACGTTTGTGTTCATATTTGCCCCCTTTGCACTCAACAAATTAAAGCTCCTCCTACTTAAGCCTAATTCCTCCCCTCAGTTTTTGGATCCCACTCCCCATCACCTCATTTTATTGATTATGCCATCTGTTTCTTGCATCTTCAAACTTACTCACTCTACTGCCTCTTTCCCATCAGGAGAAAAAAACATGTTTCCTTAGCTTCATGTCCTCTTCAGAATATAGCCCCTCTCCTTTTGAAGGAGAGTGATTAAACGCTCTGCCTTCATTTCCTCTTCTTTCCACTCCAGTGCAGTTTGGTTTCTGGCCCACAGCTGCTCTTAAACTTTACCACATTCCAAGGTCTACCTTGTACTAGCTCCAACAGACACTCTTCAGTCCTTACCTTACTTAACCTGTGCTCAGCATTTGATACATTAACCTCTCCCTTTTTGAAACGCTCTTCCTTGGCCTAGGCTTCCCTGGTTTTCCTCCTACTCTCTAGCCATAGGACATTCCTCTTCTCCCTGTCACTCAAATGCTGATGTTTCAGTATTCTGTCCTAGTCTCCCTTCTCTTTTCCCTTTATACCTTCTCCCAGGTTTCATTTACCATCTATATTACCAGCTCATACCAGTCTCTCAAGCTCCAGACCCAAGTAACTCACATCCTGCTAAATTCAACAAGCCCAGAATGGACCAAAATTCAACAACTCCAAAACTGAACATCATCCTCCCCATCTCAAATCTATTCCTGAATAGCTCAATCTGTGGCATTTTCATACACCAGCCACACTAGATTCTTCTTCCTCATATCCACATTAAATTTTTCACCAAGCCTATTTACCTTCTCAATGCCTTTCCATCTATTTGCATTTCCAATGACAGTGCCTTAGTCCAGACCCCCAAAATCTGTCAACTGAAAATCTGCAGTAGCTTCCTAACTGGTCTCAGCACCCCTAATTGTGTCCCCTTCCAATCTATTCTTTTAATCACAATGAGTTATTTTCCTAATAATAACTAAAGTCCTAAAATATGACTCACTACATCATGTTCTGTCTTTAAACCTTTCAGTGGCTCCTCAGTGCCTTTTAGCTAAACTCTCACTTCACCATGGACTGTATAGTGGAGCCCTACCTATCTTTCCAGCCTACTCTCCCACTTGCTTCTCACATCGTGCAACTACCTCCTCTTCTCCCACAGTAAATTTCTTTCAATTCCCAATGCATCGCATTATCTCTTGCTCCTAGGACTTCACACAAGAAGAACTCACCATCTGGAACCTCATTCCTCAACTCCTCCCTCCACTGGCTTCCCCTACTCATCCTTCAGACCTCAGAAAAGGTCACTTCCCGACCTCCACTTGATGAGGCTGGGTCCCCCCTGCTCAGTTCTCCCAACACCCTAATCTTTCCCTGTTGTGAAACTTATCACATCCTTTCATAATTACTTATTTATCTATTTGTTTTCCCCATGAAGCTGTAAGTCACTTGAGAATACTAATCTATCTTGTTTACCTTCATAGCTATAATGCTGCCACAGTGCTTTGAATGCTCAATAGATGTAGTTTTAACAGACTATACAAGAATATATAAAAAATTAAGAAATCCAAGCCTGTATGGCAGCTCTCCAGGGACTCAGCAGTCCCCTCTGGCTCATTTTCTGGCTTACGCAACCAAATGGTGACCCCTGTGTGGCACCCTCCCTTATATGAACCAGCGTTCTTTGTTCACATATAGGAGAACGCTGTTTGCTGTAACCTCAGCTTCGAGAAAACAATGCCCATATTGCATTAACCTGCTAGACCAGCTTCAGAAAGGATCTCTGAATGTCACGATTTCAGAAACCGTAAAATCACCCCTTGTTCTACTGCAGAAAAAAATACAGTGGAACAAGGAGTTCCTTGAGCAATTCTTAAAATTCCTTTGTCAGAGTCAAAGATATTATTTGTCAACTAGAGGCAAGTCAAACGCAAATAACTTTTAAATTTATACTATGGAAAATAAAATTATAAACCCTAAATTTTTAAATTAACTTTTAATTAAAATTACAGTTAAAAACCAGAAGTCACAAGTTTTTCATAGAGCGGTCTTGAGAGATTAAGAAACTGACCTGTTGACATGAGGCTTTGAGAATACTCTGCACTAAGCTAATAATTACACCTTGTTATACAGATAAGAAAAGAACTGGAAAATATTTACCAGTCAGTTAACTTAAACCCACTAAGAATACAAACATTAGATAGGTGAGAGGGTAGAATGCTTTTTTTGTCAGATTTACATTTTTTCTGTATCTTGTCATCATAAAATTCAGTAGTTTGTACATAGAGGTCTCTTGTAGGATTTTTCTCTAACTATAATGGTTAAATATTATACAGCCTTTAACCTTGAGACTATAAAACTCACCTACTTATCCGTTGTAGGAAATTGCAATCCCCAATCATTGTTTATTTGTTATAGGAAATTGGATTTTGTAATGTTTAACCCACTGTTAACTGTTTTACTGTTTAACACAGTGACTTCACTGAGTTTGTTATAATTAAATTAACCAGTATAAAACCAATTCAGATCCTCTTGGGGTTAATGAAAAATCACCCATTTTTTCCTGGTACGGATTTTGATACAAGTAAATATAAAGAGTGATTACAGCAGAAACATTTTTAAACAATATGAAAAATAACTCAACTTTTTCCTCTGCAGCCTTACAGCATACATGATTGAAGCAGGGCCATTCCTCAGGTAATAACCGGGGAGAAGAGCTGGGGGGAGCACTGGACCCCAGTGACCTCGGGAGGGAGAAATAAAGGGCCCCCATGCAGAGGAAGAGGGGAGATGGAGGTAGATTCAGAATGGGGTGAAGAGGGCACCAAACAGAGTGTCAATTTGGAGAGGTAACGTGGGCTAGTGGTTCTACATGCACTGGTTTGAGTCCCATTCACCTGGGCTCAAATCCTGGCTCTGCCTGCCACTCATGCGCTTTGTCATCAAACAACTTGCATAGTCTCCCTGAGCCTCAGTTGTAACATAAGGATCCTAACAGTGAACTCATGGAGGTGAGAGGATTAAAAGAGATGTTTATAAAGCCTTTATCTCAGTCCTGAGCATGACAATATCCAGTAACAATGCTGCATAAATAGCCTATTTTGTGGTTGTGGTTGTTGTTAATATCTTCCATCTCACTATTTCACTTAGGGCTCAGTCTTGGTGACTCCGCTGGGGCACTTTCTACATGTCCCAGCCATGGGGCAGCCAGCCACAGAGCCTCCACGGATGTAAAGGTGCTGCTGTCTCTTATCCTGGTCCTTGTTCTCACTGCAGTTCTAACCTCAGGGCCCTGCCATGGCAGCTCTCTGATGACAGCTGCATCTTCTCTGGGCATCCTATCAGAAATGGTCAAAAAGCCATTCTAAAATGTCTTCTGCCATTATGTTGAGGTGTAATGGAATGTGTACAAACTCTAAAATCAGATGTATTTGCAGACACCTTGCTCACCGTGTATTCTTGGCAAATTTGCTTCTTCCAGATTCTTTACCTTAATTTGGGTTTACTGCCACCTATCTTGAAGATTCATGGTAACAAACTCAACAAACTATATATATATATCACTATTACCACATTTGTGAATGTTTTGTTGAATCCTTTCTCAGGTTGAAAAATATTGGAGATTAGAGCTAGAATTGAGTTCAAAGATTATGCCCCAGCCATATCCTCCCTCATGGAAGCTGAATGTTTCAATCTATATAATGTCAAGGCCTTCTGTTTTCTGCTGACAAGAAAGAAGTCTTGTCTTTTACACATTACCCTTCTTCTCCAAGTTCTTTCTTTGTAATCCCCAGGATGCATACATGTACTCATGGCTTAAATCTGTAGTCATAGCCAATGCCATGGTCCCCATCCCACAATGGTGCCATGGAGTTGTGAATTGGCCCTGCACAATAAGATCAACACCTCCCTTCAGAATGAGAAGGATAATGTTCTTTCTGTCTCATTTCCAGCCATGGGAAGAAGGGTCCTCAGCATGTGTTTGTTGGTATGGCACTTTAGATTCACAAACAAAACTCTTTTCTCCTAGGATGGCTGGATCTAGATGAGTTCAAGATTCTGCTACCACATTGTATCCCAACACTTGTCTCATTCTAAAATCAAGTTCCCTTTGCCCAAGTCCTTTTTCTCTTCTTTGAAGCTCTCTCTCAGTGACCTCCATCACCCTCCCTCAAATAGGACTTCAGACACAGACACACACACACACACACACACATGCACGCATCAGTTCATCAGGCATGGCTACAGATATTTTAACCTCTGGCACCACTGTGGACAGCAAAGAAGTCTTTTTTCCCTAGGCCCTTTGTAAATTAATGGTTACAAATAGGTACACAGAGATAGCAATGTCTCCTCATTCTATTCACCAAGAGTCCCACTCAACCCAGCCAAGACACACTCATAACAGATAAGGAAAACATAAGGTTCAGGGACTTAGCCAGGACACATAGGCATCTGTTGCCCAAGTCCTGGTTCAGGACTCATTCTCCTGTACCACACTGCCCCCTCTCACTGTGCAGGCTCCTTTCTCAATGTTGATGTCTTTGAGTTAGCCAGATGGTTAACCCCTTTTTTTTTTTTTTTTTGCCACAAAGACAATTTGCTTTCCGAAAATCTCAAATTAAGCAGCTCATGACTGCTTCTTAAGATAAACAGAAAGGAATTCTAACACAGCATGGTAGAAACAACTTGACAGGACCATGTTGCTTCTGTTTCTTATCTCTGGATGCCAGAAGCCTGCTGCTTTCTCCTGTCCACCCACAAGGGATTTGTGATTGGGTTTGATCCTCCAACTCTGTTTCCTGGAAAAGGCCCCAGAGCCACTGATGTGTCTGCAAGAAAGGAAAAACATTTTGCCCACCAGGTATTGATGTGCCCTAAGGCACTTTGGAGTCCTGAACTTAGCTTTGGGTGGTAAAAAAGCATATTGGCAATTACTGAGTTTCAGAAGCAATTTCTTGGAAGAAAAAAAAAGATAGGTAGTCCAAGACTCCACAATGGCTGTGCTGACCACAATGCCACCAAACTGCTGACTTTCAGAAGCAATTTTTTTGCAAAAAAAAAATTTTTTAAATAGGTAGTCCAATGCTCCAAACTGACTGTGCTGACCACAATGCCACCAAATGAAAACTGAAAACTTAATCATCCAGTTCTGTATCGATAGCTAAGTGTTGGGTATCATTTAGGGCAAGAATATTTTAACTAATATTTAATCAGAATTTTTATTTTCAATTGTTAAAGTATTTTACAGAAATTTTCCATTTCTCAAATGTAAATTAAGAAAAATCAGTCCACAAAACACAAATGGAAACAAGCACAAATTTATTTTACCACCTTTTGAAGAGGCCAACTCAAAGTTGACAAGGTATATTCACCATTTGAGAGGACATCTAACATATTACATCCTTGGCTTCTCAAGGAGATGTTAGTGCCCACTTACTCAATATTGGTAAGCTCCTTCACTAATCTCCGATTATTTAGTCAAGACTCCATTCTCCCATCCCTTCTCATAACCCCCTGTCATACTTTAAAGCATTGATCTAAATACAAAATGGGAGAACCTGTGTATTATTTCACTGGGGTGCCACAACAGAATACCACAGATTGGATGGCTTACACAACAAAAATTTATTTTCTCACAGTTCTGAAGCTGGAAGTCCAAGGTCAAGGTATCAGCAGGCTTGGTTTCCTCTGAGGCCTCTCTCCTTGGCTTGCAAATGGTCACCTTCTTGCTGCCTCTTCACATGGTCTCTGTGCACAAGTGCCACTGATATTCCCCTGTACATCCAGATTTCCTCTTTTTAGGAAGACACCAGTCATATTTGATTGGGGCCACTCTATGGGCCTCATTTTAACTTAGTCATCCGTTTAGAGGCTCTATTTCCAAATGCACTCATGTGCTGAGGTACTGGGAGTTCAGGCTCCAACATAAGAGCCGGAGAGCACAATTCAGCCCATAACAACCTCTCTTTATGAAAAGTTTCCAAATTATATCAGACAGTAAAAAATCTGCTCCTAACTTAAGAGTCCTGTTGTTTTGAGCTGTGTAGAAAGATACAGCCAGACCCAACATGTGGTTTAATTTTAGGGACTGCTTGCTTCCTGTTCCCCAAAAATACTCCACATGCCTTTGAATTCTCTCATCAGAAATTCATATCTTCTCAGAGGCTTTCTTCTGTTAAAATGAAGAGATCCTTGGGTTGAGCCTCATCTGTCACTAGACTTCGGTGCAACCATTGCTTCCTTTCTGAGAGCAGTTTTTGATGAAGAGCAGAGGACTGGGTATCAATAGGGCCAGGGAGGAAGTGAGGGAAGGATCATAAATGGAGACAAAGGGAAGAGAAGCAAGAAGCTGGAGGCATGAGAAGACAGACCTTACTGGCTTTACCATTTCACCCAAATAGTGGCAGAGGCTGAGTATTCATGCTCCAGTTCATAATTGTTGCTAGAGAATGGGTGCTTCATCCAGACGCCATATTCCCTGCATGGCTCCTCTTGCCTCTAGGTAGGGCCATGGGACAGATTTCTGACAATGGATTGTGAACCAGGAACAACTCCAGTGCCAGACCTGATCTATGGAAATTTCCTACACATTTTCTACCTTCTCTGTTTTCCAACTACCAGTGAAATAAAAAGATTCTGAAGCCTTGAAAAATGGCAGAACCACAAAACGGAATGGAGCCTGGATCCATGAATGACCACATGGAAGGCCTCTCACTGAACACTTGCACTAAACTGTCACTGTGTGAGCAATAACTCCTGTGAGTTAAACCGCTGAGATTTTCGGGGTTTGTCATTTTTAGTAACTATTAATGTTATAATTAATAAGTTAGTACAGTCAATATAAGGCTGAGTTTGGCAAAAAATTAATAGTCACTCCAGTGGTGATGGTTTTATGCTGGTTTATTTCAAGAGTGAATGCTGATAGTAAGAAGAGTATAGGCTGGGCACAGTGGCTCCTGCCAGTAATTCCAGGACTTCAGGAGGCCAAGGCAGGAGCTGAGCTCAGGAGTTTGAGGCTACAGTGAGCTATAATCAGGCCACTTCACTCCAGCCTGGGTGACAGAGTAAAATTGCATATTAAAAAAAGAAGAAGACAACAAAGAAGAAGAGTATTACTTGATTTTTAATGTAAAATGACATTTAGATATTATTATTCAATTCAGGTTGACCTGTAATAGTAGTGATAATAATCACAGACAGTTGCAGTTTGCAACTATCACTGCATTTCAAACTACCAGGCATAATGAGAAGTACACAATAAAATAATAAAACAAACCACTGATAAGGTAAAAAGAGTGCTGGACTGAAAGTCAAGCATCCTGAATTCTAGTTTCACCCCAACACAAACCATTTATGACCAGGAGTCTCACCTCTCCGGTCACTACCAGCTCTAAAAGCCAGAATGGAAGTGTCTGTTTAGGGGAAATAGTGCCTCCTATGAGTGAAAAACAAATAACAGGAGAACTGGTCACAGTACTTTGTGCAGAGAAGATGCTCAATACAGATTTATTCAATTAATAAAAGTTTTTAAACAGACTCTGATAAAGTAATTCAACTGAAATGACAGAGGGTGAATACAGATTTAGACACCCACCCGTGTCCCCTCCCACCGAACTAGAAGTGTCTCTGTGTATTCGTGTGTATAAAGAAATTGGCTCCATTTCTGAACAGTGAGAACAGGGCAGAAAAATGAATAAATCTGGGGATGACATATAATCAAAAATATAGCCATCTGTTTAAGTCCGGCATCTAAAATTTAAAAAATAGAAGAGAAGCCACCTGTCTTGCAATGTTGAAGTAAAATGCAAATCTATTTAATTGAAAATAATAATGTAATGTAAACTTTAGTCACAAGCAGAGAGCTTTCTCTATATATTTATATTAAAGGGCTTAGACCAGTGCCTGGAGCATGACAGACACATAGTTGTTTGTTTAACAAAAACATTCGTCATTGGATGCAAAGCATAGGGTAGGCATAGTGAGAGATGCCGAGATGGACAGAAAGTCATCCCTGCTCTCCAGAGACTTGCAGGCTGGGAAGAGAGAACCATGTCTTCAACCCACTGGAACACAAGCCAGAATGAAATACATGCTAAGCAGAGGTAAAAGAAACATGCTAGGGGAGGAAGAAACATTTCATTCTGATGGGAAGGAATCAAAAATGAGGTAGAATTTAGGCTAAGCCTTAAAGTGAGCAATCTCCAGGCTGTGAGGATGGCATGACCCAGGTAATAAAAAGATTGAAAGTAGTGGGCTGGTCAGGTCCATGCAGAGAACTTCAGGAGACAACCTTGGAAAAGAGTGTTGGAGCCATATATAAGAGTCTGGTTGTGACTTGGGAACAAAACTCTAACAGCCACAAAATTGTGTGCCTAGGAAAAGAAGTAGATCCCCTTTGTTTTCTTTCTCTCTCCAAATTTGTAAAGTATTTACCTCTCTTAAACCATATAACATTTCATTTTATTAAGTCATTTAAATATGTGTAAGATGGCTGTCAGGCCCAAAGTATTTTAATGCTACAAAAGTTAAAATAAGGTGAAGACAATGTGCTATAGAACAAAGCATGTGTATATTTGAGTCCTGTCTTAAGTTATTTTAATGTCTGGATAACAAAACCTCATTTTGTTTCCATTCTAATCATTAGAAGAGACTCCCTCAAAGGGAGTCTGCATTAGCAATCCGTGTGTATCCCCTGGTATACCGTTTTGCTTCAGAAAAGGACTTGAGCTCAGTACAGAAAGTATTTATATGATGGCATCTAAAGAGAGGGTCGGCTAAGAGGTCCCCAAATGTCAGCAGCATCCTATTAGTAATCCATGGTAATTCAAAGCATTTTAAGAGGAACAGAGGAAACAGCCTTGTTTCAGTAACTGAAAGAAGGCCAATGTGGCTGGTGCAGAGCAGCAAGAGAGAGTGTGAAAAGAGTCAGGGATATGGACCCAACCATATCATGTAGGGTTCTAAAGGCCACAGAAAGAAGAATAAAGAAGTCTGAATCTTGTACAAAATGCAATGAGAAGCCATTGGTGAGTGTTAAGAAGGGTGATATGATGTCATTTATCCTTTATTTTGGCTGCTGTTTGGAGAAAGAATTGGAATGGGACAGAAACGAAAGCTGAGAGAATAGTTAAAAGACCATTAAAATAGTCCAGAGGAGAGAAGTTGATTATTCAAACTGAAGGCGATAGTTGTAGAAATGGAAATAAGCTAACATATTGGGGATATATTTTAAAGACAAAACAGATTAACTGGATGTTAAATGCAAGGAAAAGAACAGAGTGACTCCCAGGTTTTTATCTTAAGAAACTTGGAAGAAATGGTGCCATTTTCCAAGTAAGAGATCAGAGACAGTTTAGGGAGAGGAAAAAGCAGATGATAAAGAGTTCTGTGTAGGGCCCTTTACATTTCAGATGCCTGTTTGACATTCAAGTCAGGTAGGCAGTCTGACATCAAGTAGACAGTTTGATTTATGAGCCTACAGGCTCAAGGGAAGGTCAATGGAGATTTACATTTGTGAGTCATCTGCATATAGATGGTATTGAAATTATGGGACTAAATGAAATCCGCCAGGGAGATGGCATATGTAAGAGCCAGAAAGGTGCCTAGGAGGTCAAGCAAGGAAGATGGGTCCAGTAAAGAGACTGAAAGGGAGCATCCAAGAAGATTAGAAGTGGGGAATGAAACATGAGAAGCTGGTGTCATAGAAGCCAGGAAAACAAACTATCTGGGTTATCTTTGCTTTGAAATTAGTACAGATAATTTTACAAAGCCATCTGAGTTGCTTAGAGCCTTGAGCCAGTAATTTCTATCTCACTATTCCTCACAGGAAGAAAAATGTCAGGATTGTTGAGACAATCTGCCTCCCAATGTATAGCTGTAGTCTCTTGTGGAGTTAATGAGCATGTTAACAGCCCTGCTTCCTCCTATCACTGGAATAGTTCATGTCTTTGGGGCACTGACTCAAGAGAATTTTCTTCATAGTCAAAGAACAACACTTTCAAGACAGAAGTTCAAATCAGCTATGCCTTTGAGAGAATAAATTTACCTTTACAGATACATTACACGTATTAGAATACTAAGCTATGGTTTACAACCAGACAGATCACAGATGATGAATGTGATGGTTTGCTTGCTATTAAATGGGTTGCCTTTGAGAACATATTCTAAGTGAAATATTGTGAATGGCTATCATCTTGTATATAGAAACAGTTTGACCTGTTGCAAATGTTACCTAATTCAATACCCCATTATCACTTCCTTGTCTTTTGGTAAGGCTGTCAAAAATAAGAACATTTAATGATCAAATAATATGTGAAAAAAATTCCTTAGTCAGCCAAATAACCTCATTTCTCACATTAACTGTGGCTTATAAGACAGTTCTTTCAGTAATATAAAGTTTCTAGATTAGCCAATGTGAGATATATCCAATTCTGTACCAACTTTAATAGACTTCCATCACAATACTTGAGAGTTTTTCAAATTATAGCTTGAAATGTCAGAGTTGGACACCTTCAGAGATCGTTTGTTTTCATTGATATGTTCATATTTGAAGGGATACATATACTTTTTAGTTGATTGAGTAACAAGGAAGAATTTAAATAAAATTTTCTAGTCACCCACACATATCTTAAGAGGTCCATCAAAGTACATAAGTTGTACCTGAAAGCATGTACATTGGTGTATCCAGAATATTTCCACTCTGAAGTGGAGAAAAATTTCCCTATCCATGAAAATATACCTGCATAAGCTTCCTCACAAATTTACATACAATTTCAGGAGAGTCTCTGAAAACTACATGCACCCTCACAGCATCAGAGTTTCCAAGCTAAGCACTCTGGGTTTAGACTATTTTCTCCTATGGGTGCACCATGTGTGCCTTCTCCTTATTGGCCATCAGAAATCAGAACTTTCAGTTTCCAAAAGTATGGATTTAAGGAATGCTGGTGGTGGTGTTGTTTCTAGGAAAATGAGCATGCTTCCTTGAGAATTAAAGTAAATTTCCCACAATGTATGGAGCTGGAAATTCTGGGCTCTGTCTCGGGTCCTGAAACCTAGGTCCAAGGTCACAAGGAGCTGTCCAAGGTCCCAAATGTCTTACACCAGTGCTTCTCCAAGTAATGATCTACAGATAATCTGCATTAAAATCAACTGAGTGTGTGCATTACACTGCAGATTCCTGATCCATCCAAGAACCATTGAATCAGAAACTTTGAAGGTAGGTCCCACAAATCTGCATTTTAAGGAGTGCCTCAGGAGATTCTTATGTCTGACGCTAAGATAATGTCTATCAAATGTTGGTACCACTTTGTTTACGACTGGAAACCATTTAATCCCATTTAAATTCACTGATCATTATAAATGCACCTGCTACCTTTAATACCATCTATATTAACAATCATAATGAGTTGCTATATTTCTGTAGAAGATATTGACCAACTTTCTTCCAGATGTTTTGTCACAATTTAGCACCAACCAAACATAAAAATCCAAGCCCTATCAAATCTCAAGAAAAGCAAACTCTTTTGGAAGTCAACTTCCTTGATCTTTTCACAAATCTTTTCTCCTCATCCACTTTAATAATGAAAATAATTACAATTATAGGTAACCAATATTTCCTGATTATTCACTCCGTGCCTTCCATCAAATCCATCATAACAATAGTAGTAAATGCAACCAAAAACATTTAATGAGCGCTTACTATATGCTCAGAACTATTCAAAGTTCCTTATGTGATTGCATCATTTAATCTTTATAATACTGTACCTCTCGAGACCAAGAAAGACAGGAAAATGTGTATTTTATATTGCTTAAGGTATTAGTGCCATTTATAGGCTTTGTCATATAACTATGATGCCAAAGTTAATTCCCTAGTGTTCTTTTTTAAGGTATGAAAATGGGGAAGAAGACAGTGCCCATTACTGATCGTCTGCTGTATTTCTGGCACTTTAACATGTTTTCTTCATTAAAACATCACCAACTATTTATGAATAGATTTTATTATCCCCATTTTAACAGGTTTATTGAAAGACTGACATATCATAAACTGCACATATTTAAAATGTGCAATTTAATAAGTTTAGATATATGTATATACCTGGGAAGCCATATTGCAATCAAGGTAATAAACATATCTCTCAGCTCCAAAAGTTTTCCCATCTCCCTTTATAATCCTTCCTCCTGCCCCTCCACTTGCTCATCCCCAGGCAACCATTGACCTGCTTTCTGACACTACAGATTAGGTTACATTTTCTAGAACTTTATATAAATATAATCTCTGGGTGTAATCTTTTTGTCTTGCATCTTATACCCAACATGATTATTTTAAGATTCATCTATGTTATTGCATTTATCAAAAGTTCACTCCTTTTTACTGCTGAGTGGTATTCCAATTGTCCTCATTTTATAGATAAGCAAACTGGGGAAATAAGCAGCTAGTTCTGAGATTACATAGTAAAGGACCAGATTCAAATTTAAATCTGCCCAACACAAAAGCCCCATATTTTCCCACTAAAAAGTATGCCTCTCTTCACTTTTAACTGAGAAATAACTCTACATGTATCTTCAGAATGGAAGAATGTGGCCTCCAAAGTCACCAGGCTATAGTAACCACACCAAAAATTGTTGCTGGAGGATTAATTGGAAAGGGTGTCAGCTGTCCGACCCACCTACCTCCACAATATGTGCTTAGCAGTACCACCCTTAAACTTTGGGCTTCAATTACAAGGTCATTCACGTGAGGAAGAACCCAGGAATCCTGGGACTGCCAAGATACATGAGACCACTGTATGCAGGCCCTAAGGTCTAGCTAGAGTCATCTCTTATAGGCCAGAAGGGAAGGAAGTATGTGGGGCAAATGATGGAAGGTGGTCAAATGTATGGTAGAGTAGGAAGGCATCCAAAGAACTACGAAGGTCCTGATTGAACTGGGTCACTTGTGTGACTTGAAGGATAGACTTTTAATTAAGGAAAGAAGAGGAGATAAGAACTACAAAACGGAAAAGCAAGGAAAGGTAGACTAACTCTTGCCAAGCTCCCAAACTGTTAATTTGGTGATCTTAGGCACTCATCACCCTTGAAATATAAAAACTTAACAGATTACATTTTTCCATGATTCTCACAACATACTTTTCAGGAGGAATTATTCTTAACACTATGAATAATAACTAGCAGTTATAGGGTGCTTATAATGCACTACACAAAAGAATCATATTCTGTTTTCATTTTACTACAAAGAAATCAGTTCTCAGAAAATATAAGTGACTGTCCAAGATCACACAGTCAGAGAGTGATTTAGTTATAGCCAGAATTCAAGTCTCCAAGTCTTAGTCCAGTAATCTTCCCATGACTCAGACTCCAGACCTCCCTGCTCCCAACCAATCACCCAAACACCACCACACACCTCACCATCATTGGTCCCAACCCAGGCTCATCCTAGAGTATATGCTGACTTATGTCCTTTGATTTCAAACCCCTGAAACCCTTATCTTCATCAGTACATGTCCTTCTATGTACACTGCCCTCAGACTACTATTCAACACTAGAGCCAACTTAAAAGATGCTCTAATAAACTAATTCTGCACCAATAAGTTAAATAATTATGTTATGCTTTTGTCAGGTGCCAATGGGGCTTAAGAAAACAGTGCCTAAAAGAATAACGTACATTGTGGGCAAGAGTGTGATACAAAGATTTTCCAAGTCCTATCTTCATACATGTGAATGTCATAGGTTTACGGACTAACTCCAGACAAAGCAAGCCACTATTCCTCCTTCAGTAGGGCCAACTCAGGATGAATGGCCTCTTGCCTGGGGGAGGAAGAAGGGAAATAATAATCATAATAGTTAAATTATATGAATAATAGGAGCCAACATTTATTGATTGCTTTGTATTGGGTATTTTATCAGTATTATCACAATTAAACCACAATTCCATGAAGTAGGTGTTATTGTTAGTCTCATTTCCAGATGAGGAAACTGAAACAGGGAGGCTATGTAATCTCACCATGCTAGTGCTAAGCAGGGCTGGGACTCAACAGCTGTTTTTTCAAACAGCAGAACGCTTTTTTTTTTTTGGTCAAGGTCTCACTCTGTCTCCCAGGCTGTAGTGCAGTGGTACAATCTCATCTCACTGCAACCTTGACCTCCCAGTCTCTCACCTCAGCCTCCCAAGTAGCTGGACACATCACACGTCTAGCTAATTTTGTTTTATTTTTCGTAGAGAGAAGGTCACACTATGCTGCCCAGTCTGGTCTCAAACTCTTGGACTCAAGTTATCCTCCTGTCTCAGCCTCACAAAATGCTGAGATTATAGGCGTGAGTCATGACACCTGACCCAGAATGCTCATTATTAACCAGTGTACTGATCCCCACCAGTTATTGCTTATCGTGCACCTACTGTGTGCCTGGCACTGTGTGAACCTTAAACATATTAATTTCATTGAAACCTCATGGCAACCCTTGGAGATAGGTGTTATCATTGTCCCCATCTGACAGATGAGGCCCAAGAAAAAAAAGAAACTGAGTTAGTGTAGAGCTGGAACCGACGACAGGCATTCTGGCTGAGAGCTCTCTTATTCAGCATGACTGATTCCTATTAAAGTTTAGGTCTTTCTCTTTCTACTTCATTTAGGTTAAAAGGCTTTCCTCTCCAGGAGCCTGGCAAGCCAAGCCCGCCCTCCGCGGGGCAACAGTGCAAGGCATTACCCCTACAGACCACTTAGGGGCACCATCCGTCCTGAGTTGGAGAGAACAATGGGAAAGCAGTGCTCCTTCCCAAGGCTGCAGGGCTCTTCTCCGGGCCCGCCCCCATCCAGCAACAGCCAATCAGAAACTCACTGACAGCGCTGGGCTCTCCATGGTAATGACCGTGGATGATGATTGGCTAAGTCTCTTAAGGGCCGTCTGGTTTCTGGGGAGCTAGTGACACGCGCAGGACGGGAGGTCTCTGAAGCAAGAGGGGGCTCCAGACATCATCTTTACCTGAATAAGCCCCAACGCTGAGAGTGTCAGCCCGACCCTCCTACGGCAGAAAAGGCAGCAGCCAACTGCTATAGTCCCTTTAGGCTTTTCTCTCCCACCAGTCCTCACTCTGCCCTCTGAGGGGGTTCCCGGCCACTTCAGCTCAGTTTGCTGCTTACCAATCCAGCGGCCCAAGGGGAGCGGGGCTCTGTGTGGCGGGAGCTGGGGGCCGACACGGAGCCCCTTGCCGGGTGCCCCCGGGTTATACGGAAGGGCCTAGCCTAGGACAGCAGCCACTGCGTTTCTTTGGCTTGCGCTGCGGTCCGGATGGTGCTCGGTTCTGACCCAGAACGTGAGATCAGGTTCTCATTCAGCCCAGGGCCTTGCACGTGCGGCCCTACTGCTTGTAGTGGCTCACCTCTGCCTTTCAGGATCTCACACACAAAGTTTTTCACTTTACCCTGCAGGGATGGTCCTCTCTGAGCGCCTTTGGAACTTCGGAAATAGCCGCATTGCAGCACTATGCCATTGTTTTATTTATTTCACTAGTATTGGACTCAGGGTAGGGACCATATCTCCAACGTCTTTGCTTTGAGCAAGATATTTAAACTCTCTGTGCAGCATTTGTCTCAAGTGTAAAATGAGCGTAGTAGTACCTCTTGTGTAAAGTTGTGTGTACCTCTTGCATAAAGTTGTGTGCACTAATACATGTAAAGCGCTTAGAAGAGAGTCTTGCACACAGCAGATGATCAGAAAATGTTGGCCATTTATTATTCCTACAATGCCTAGCACAAACACATCATGAATACTCAACAGTGTTTAGAATCAGTTTCATATATTTGTTCTTGGAGGTTTAAATCTCAACTTTGTCGAAACTGCTACAAGAAGCAAACGGTAAATATATATACAGGGCTGTAAATGTGTCCAAGTGCTTCAACATGCCGTGGCAGTTGAGAACAGAAGGGAGCCTGGGTTCAAGTTATGACTGCAGCTGAACAACCGAATGACCCATAGAAAATTAACTAAAAGTTAATTCCTCAACTATGGAATGGAGAGGATCATAATAGTATCTACTTCATCGGGTTGTGGCGCTTGCATTCTTATCCCACTTTCATTTTGGGAGCTAGGACAAGAATGTAATGACACAGTATAGTATTTCTATTTTACATTTGTCTCCCACTTTAACTTTTGCAAAGCACATTCATATATTATCTCATTTAATACTCACAACAACCCTGTGAAGCTCAGAGCACTTCCTGGTTTGTTGGAATCCTACAGCATGTCCATGGTGAGCTGCAGCTCGGTTTCTTTGAGTGCAATTTCAATGTCAGTGCCATGGCTCTGCATCAGAACTGAGCCAGTGACCACCTGGGTCTCAGATAAGCAGGATTTGGATCCCAGATTTTCAAGCCAGTTGTTCTGTGTTTTATTTCTGATTACAGCAGAAAGACGTAATTACATTATCTTTTAAAATGTGAACAAAACAAAGTACAAAGTCTGGTTGAACCTCACACACACTGCCCAGAGGCAGCCACTGTTATTCGTTGAGTGTGGCATCTTCCTCACCTCCTGGGTATGGTTTCATGTGTGTACATGTTGGGGGGAAAGCTAGGTTTTTTGTTGTTGTTGTTCTTTTGCATAAACATGATTGTATTTTTAAATTTATTCTACTACTTGTTTTCTTCAATTAACAGTACATCTCAAAGATCTTTTTATGTCTATATCCTTATTTCTTTTTAACTACTGCACAGTCTTTTATACCTGAACTCATTTAACCATTCTCTTGTTGTTAATTCTAATGATTAAAGCCAAGTTTTGTTGAGTCCCCCTCAAATCCCAATTTTGTAGCTGCTTAGATTCTGAACAGTCTCTGGGCCTCAAGACTCAAGTCATCAGGACCTGAAATCCTTATGGTCAAGAGTTCCACCTGGCTCCATATTCTTCCCATACTACAAGCCCAAGGCCCTGGCAAGCTGTGAAACTGGAGTCCCTCCTCCCAAGAGGAAAGAGTGGGAAAGAAGATGTCCACATAGGGCCAAAATGGGCTGATGATGACTTTACTCCTCAGAACACTGCTCAGAGCTAAAGACATCTCTGGAACTTTAAAAGCCTCATAATTACCTCCAAGAATCTGCATGGCTGAGATCCCTTCTGAAGAGGTAAAGCTGGTGAAACTCATTCTCTTCCTTGAGGCCCTGGTGACCTTCATGACTCAGTCCTTCCCCAGGCCCACCCCTCACCCCCAACACCCACAAGTGTCTCCCCGGGGCTGAAACCTCTGCTTCAGAACACAGACTTGGAATTGAATTGCAGTGGAATGGGGGGCACATCCTGTGGGTACTTGTGAAACACATGGACCTCAGATCCTCAGATAACCCCAAAAGAAATGATGCAGGCTGGCCAGGGACTGGTCTAGGGACAGTGTCACTTCAGGCAAAATGAGAGGTAGAAAATCAGGGTAGAAATCAGCATATTACAGGCACAAATCCACAAGGGAATGTGCTGACTTCATGACCCTTCACTTCATACCCTTTCTACCCAGCTCCAAAAGGAATTCACTTGCCTTTTCTCCAGCTACAACTAAAGATTCTCTGGAAAGAGAAATAGGTAAAGGTCTCATCACATGAATTCCAGACACATCTCTGGTGCACCCAGCATTTTGTACATTAGCCAAAAAGCACATATTCCCAGTTGAATACAATCACACACATATAACAGAGATGCAGTCATGTTCACAATCAGGACACCAAACTGAATCTATGTTGAAGATGTTCTGTATTCTAATACTCAACAGATTAATGCACTGGAGCCATACCAGACAAACAACTTACAAAAATAGAACTCAAACTGGAAAATACATATGAATAAAATGCAATCTCACTAATCATAAAAAACATACAAAACTTAAAACCAGGATTCTATTTTTCACCTATAAAATTGTCATGTTACAAATTATAATATGCATTTCTTTTTTTTTTAAGAGGAAGTTTCGCTCCTGTTTCCCAGGCTGGAGTATGACATGCTTATGACATGCTTAAGAATGACAAAAATGTGCTCTGTTCTCTGTTGCTGTTGGTAGAATAAATTAGTTAAAGCCTTTTGGAAAAATAATTTGGCAATACATATCCAAATCTCCTTAACCCAGCAATTTAATTTCTGAAAATCTAGTTAAATGAATAATTTCAAAGATTTTTGCATCAAGAAAACCTGGAAGCAAATATCCAACTTCAATATTCAAAAATAGGAAAATGGTTAAATGAATACTGACACTGCAAACATGTGTAATAACATGGAAAATGAGTATGATGTGGCATTGAATAAAGAAAATAAGATTCAAAAGAATCAGCTCGATATTATCACAACTACATTGAAACCTGTATTGCATACACACATATACACACAAACCCACACACAAATGATTTCATTTACTCCTCTCAACAATCAGTGAGGAAACTGAGACACAGGAGGGTTCAGGAACTGGCAGCTGGTCACGTAGCAAGTGATAGAGCCAAATTGTATGCCCATGTTCTTCCCAAAATATCACAAAAGCAACCACTAACTGTGAACAATGCTTGTTGAACTTGGAATCTGAAAGCTCCTATTTACATATTTTAAGCCCATGATTAGATTTTATAACTCAAGTAATCCTACTCTGTGAGATCTCAAAGAGTACTTTTATCTCATCCAACTAGGCCTGCTCCAGGAAGAAGCCTCCAGAAGTCCACTCAGCCTTCAGAAGCAGACAGAAGAAAAGAATCTGGTGTGTTGCTGACCGAACTCCCAGGGAATCCACCCATCCTTTGGGCAGAAGGCCCTTGCAAAATGACTCTAGGCCAATTTCAGCGATTTACACACAACCTGTGATGGTTAACACTGAGTGTCAACTTGACTGGATGGAAGGATGCAAAGTACTGATCCTGGGTGTGTCTGTGAGGGTGCTGCCAAAGGAGATGAACATTTGAGTCAGTGGGCTGGGGAAGGCGGACCCACCCTTAATCTCGTGGGCACAATCTAACCAGCTGCCAATGAATATAAAGCAGGCAGAAAAACATGAAGAGGAGAGACTGGCCCAGCCTCCCAGCCTACATCTTTCTCTCATGCTGGAGGATTCCTGCCCTCAAACATTGGACTCCCAGTTCTTCAGTTTTGAGACTCTGACTGGCTCTCCTTGCTCCTCAAGCTTGCAGACACCCTATTGTGGGACCTTATGATCATGTAACTTAATACTTTCTCTCTCTCTCTCTCTCTCGCTATATATATATATACACACACACATATATACATATATATATACACACATACATATACACACACACATATATATACACATATATACACACATACTGTTGAGCAGTCTTTCTTCCTTGGTAATAACAGAACCCTGACTTTTAGAGAGGAACTTTGCCTTTCAGAATAAGACTACACTTCCCAACTTCTTCCCAGCTAGTTTACTGGCCAATGAGATGCAAGAAAAAACTGGGAGGCACAGTAAAGGGAGGCCTGGCCCCCTTTTCCCTTTGCCCCTTCCCACCTCCTATTTTCTGGGAATGAGAAGACCTTCACCAAAGATGGCCGTCACAAACTAGGATGTTAGGGCAGAAATGTAAAAGGACGCTGAGTCTTGACATACAGGGACCTTGAACTGCCTACATGTGGACTTCTTTGGTGTGAGAAAATCAAACCCTTATGTGTATAAGTCACTGTCATTTTAGGCTGTTATATACAGCCTGGTCTAATTCCTAAATGGCTAGCCTCTCTTTCCCAAGGTTTAAAAGTATCTTAACTTACATAGAAATACACATTTATAAATTAGAACATTCTTATGACTGGGCCAGGTTCAACAGCACAAAGTTAACCTTGAACTCATGCAACATTTTGGACCAAAACATATACTTTATCTAAACCACACATTGGCATAGCCTTGGCATTCTATTTTCATGCTGAAAGAAAACAATATTCTGCCAAAGATGATCTTTTTCTTTTTCTTTTTTTTTCTGTCACCCAGGCTGGAGTGCAGTGAGGTGATCTCAGCTCACTGTAACCTCCACTTCTCAGGATCAAGCGATTCTACCACCTCGGCCTGCCAAGTAGTTGGGGCTACAGGCACGTGCCACCAAACCCAGCTAATTTTTGTACTTTTAGTAGAGACAAGGCTTCACCATGTTGGCTAGGCTGGTCTTGAACTCCTAAGCTCAAGCAATCTGCCCGCCTCAGCCTCCCAGACTGCTGAGATTACAGGCGTGAGTCACCACACCCAGCACCAAAGAAGGTCCTTAACACGTAGGCAAACACCTGGACGTTTTTGCTGGTGGTCATTGTTCAATCCAAGCGCCAAACTGAACTCTAAGTAACAACTTCTTTTGAACCTAATCAGATATGTTAGAGGTCTCCGAAAAGTGGTCAAATGTTCACAAGCTGAATTCTCGTTGAAAGCTTTCTACACTTCCAATCTGTTTCTCCTTAGGAGGAACTCCAGCTGGCCCCTCTTTTAGCAAGTTCTCATTCTTCTTTAAGACCTTTAGAGAAATGTCCTTCAGTGTGGTTAGAGGTAGCTGAACCCTAGTGGTGGCCTCTGCATAGCCACTCTGAGAGTCAACCTGCCAGGACCTCTCTGTTCCCCTGCCACAGGGTTGCCTTCCAGCCCCTCAGGCAGTCCTCCTCCTCACTGGGCCAGCTCCATGTCCCTTATGGTGTGGGGAATTGGTGAGGGGGTGGACTTAAATAACTTATTTTTATAATGACTAAATGTTAAAATATGTTATTCCATAAGAAAAGAAAAATGTTAAGGAGTACCTTCTTTGGGAAATGTTTGTTAATAACTAACATTTATTGAATACTTACTATGTTCTGGGCACTGTACTAAATGCCTTTTTAAATACTGTCACCACGTTTGAGATCTAAAACAGGGATGGAGAGGTGAAGTAGCTCTACCCGATGTGATTGCAGGGATTTAATTCCAGGTCTACCCAATTCCAAAGCCTGATTCTGTTTTGTTTTGTTTGAGACAGGGTCTCACTCTGTCACCTAGGCTGGAGTGCAGTGGCACGATCATGGCTCACTGTAGCATCAAAGTCCTGGGCTGAAGGGATCCTCCGACCTCAGTCTCCCAAGTAGCTGGGACTACAGTCATGAGCCACCACACCCAGCTAATTTTTGTATTTTTTGTAGAGATGGTGTTTCTCCATGTTGCCCAGGCTGATCTTGAACTCCTGAGCTTAAGCAATCCACCTGCCTCGGCCTCCCAAAGTGCTGAGATTACAGGCATGAGCCACTGTACCCACCTGAGCCACTGCACCCGGCACCTGATCCTTTAATGCTTAGGGAACACTGCAGTTTGAAAATGCTGCCAATGTTCTAATGCCACTAGAACACACATTCTCAACAAGGGTGATATGGCCCTCAAGAGAGCAAAAGCTGGTTCTTGGTGGCCAATTTAAAAAAAAGTCTTTACTCCTTTTAAGTATAAAGCACAGATATACATACAGTGCATAATGGATTTACAGTTTACCTGTGGTATTAAATTTTCCTGAGAGGAGGGGGCAGTTAGGGAAAAAAATCTAAAAAGGCTCCTTACAGGGACAATAATCAATAATGAAAACAAGGTTGAGCAACAGTGTGTTAGGACATTTTGGCAAAGAGCATGTTTACTGAAAGCAAGCACTGTCTTACACAACTCCCAAGGTTTTCTCAGGGCACAGAAGACAGCGTCAACACCTGAGCTTTGTTCACTGAAACCTTTTAGTCATGATGCCATGTGATCCTCCCAAGAATCCCTTCATGAAATCACTAAGGAAGATATTTACTCTCCACTTTTAATAGATGAGGGAATTGAGCTTTAGAGATGGTAATCACTACCTACACTTAGTACCAAATAAAACTACCCTTTAAGAATAAAAAGTGATATAAAGAAATTTGTAAACAAAGCAAAACCGAGTTTGTTATAAACAGAACTTCAGTAAGAGAACTCTAAAGTCCGAGACGTATGAAAGAATGAAAGAGAGAAAGCAAAGTGGTTAACATGTGAACAAATCTATAGGAATGTTGATATATAAAACCATAGTTGTAATGTCTACTTTGGGGGCTTCCAGACATAAGACAGAACTAAAATACCAGGCAACGAGGGCATGTAAGTCAGTGGGGAGTGGTTAGAGGTTAAGCATGCTCAAGTCGTTGAGTTGGTCAGGAGAAGAGTAAAGATAGTAACTTGAGAAAGTAGGCTAAATATACATGTTAAATTTCCAGGTTAAAAAAAAAAAATAGAAGACATCAAGAATTAACTGCCAAATCAGAAGAATGAAAAGTGGAAGGAGGCTGGGAGCGGTGGCTCACACTTGTAATCTCAGCACTTTGGTAGGCTGGGGTGGATGGATCACCTGAGGTCAGGAGTTCAAAACCAGCCTGGCCAACATGGTAAAACCCCATCTCTACTAAAAAATACAAAAATTAGCTGGGAATGGTGGCTCTTGCCTGTAATCCCAGCTACTCAGGAGGCTGAGGCAGAAGAATAATTTGAACCAGGGGAGGCGGAGGTTGCAGTGAGCTGAGATAGTGCCACTGCACTCCAGCCTGGGTGACAAGAGTGAGACTCTGTCTCAAAAATAAAATAAAATAGAAATAGAAATGGAAGGAGCAAATCCTATACTTCTCATGACAAATGTTATAAATCATTGAAAAATTATCAAATTGAGTCTTTAAATTCACTTAAAATTATCATCCTTCAATATAGTTGAATGTTGCTTAAAATCAATCGCATGGGTACAAAATTTTTTATACTAAAAATAAGAAAATATTTTTCTTTATGGCTTAAAAATTGCCTATGGCTTACATAGTGTTTCCTCAAGGGTGGTCCATAACTCCAGCCTCCTGAGATGCTTTGCCCCAAGGGAAAGCATCCATGATCCAGCCATCTGAGGGATGCTGCACAGCACAGCCTCACCTGTAGACTCACAAAGCTGTGTGGCCCTAAGACTTACATTTAGTAAAGAAGTCTGCCTGCCTTGATTAACTCTGGTGTTTTCCAACCATTTTTTCCACCCACTCCATGAAATACACTAAAACTCCATATACTAAAACCAAAACCAAACTCTGGGGACCTCTAAATTAAAGCCTTTTTTGTTATTGTTGTTGGTGGTGGTGAGATGGAGTCTCACTCTGTATCCCTGGCTGGAGTGCAGTGGTGCAGTCTCAGCTGCTCACTGCAACCTCCGCCTCCCAGGTTCAAGCGATTCTCCCACCTCAGCCTCCGAGTAGCTGGGATTACAGGCACCTGCCACCACACCTGGCTAATTTTTATATTTTTGTAGAGATAGGGTTTCACCTCATGGGCCAGGCTGGTCTTGAATTCCTGACCTCAGGTGATCCACCCACCTCGGCCTCCCAAAGTGGGATTACAGGCATGAGCCACCGTGCCTGGCAGTTAAAGCCTTCTTGTTTGAGCCAGATGGCTAAGATTGAGAACTCACCAAAAATGCAAAATGTAGACTCAATTCTTCTGAAGTTTCACAGAACTGTTTTAAAAGGTTGAAACTGCAACCTCAAGCACTTTGAAACATAGCCATATCAGCCCCTCACACAACCTCACAAGTACACTCCTTGCTACCCAGAAATAACACTGCCTCCGTGAACCCACACACGTGCCCACGGAGTTTCTCTGGTGTGGGCTTGTAGGAAAGACAGTGATTGAAACAGCATGCCCAACATTCTCTCATAGCCTCACACCTTCTGCCATCCCACCACAGAAATGATCATGGTTGGTTTGCTCACCTCATCGTTCTCCTTCGTTCACTGCTTACCCACCATCTTCTTCCTCTCCAGTCTAGCTTTGGAAGCTTGAAAGGAGTTGAGACTAAAGAGATATTTCTGAGATAGTCTTCTGGCTCCCTGGGATAAAGCCCATGGATTAAAGTACCCCAGAATAGTCACTTTCTTTCCCTATGTGGGCCTCAGTTTCCCTAGTGGTCCAAGGAAAGGGTAGAAAGCACGGCTTCTGAACCCCTTCTAATCTCTAATTGTACATCTGTAAAATGAAGGGATGAAAGGTCATGATGCCTGACTTTTCTTCCAGCTCTTACATTCTCCAATCTCAGGAATCACCTCACTTTACTCTCTCTCAGAAAAGACAGCTGTAGCTCAGAGAGATGACATGACTTGCCCAAGGCTATGCAGCAGGGACTAGACTTGCCGGGCCCGAGTCCTGCCTAGCTCAGCGTTCATGTGTTTTTACATGTGTGCTGTGTGTGTATATGTGAGCACATATTTGTGAATACATGACAAGGTGGCATATTCTAAAGATTCTTTGTGTGCATGTGTGAGTCAAAGATCTATTTCTTCATTTCTTGTATTTGAAGTACTCTTCAATGACATCCTTGGCCTGAGACTCTTTGCCATAGTCCTTAACTACTACACAACTGCTACTAACCACTTTACGGGGTTTCCCCCCTCTGTCAGTTTTACAGAGGCCTGCCCATTCCCCTAGTTTCTTGTTGTCATCACCCTTAATTAGGTTGATTTGGTGTTCAGCACAAAGGGCCTCCACCAACTTGACATACATAGGCCCATTGCAGTTGGATGCAAGCACACAAAGATGGGCTTGGCGCTTGTCCAAGGCTTTGGTAGCTTTGCAAATTCTGCATGCTAGGTCATGGTGGACAAGGGTAGTCTTCAGCACCTCTTGTAAAGCAGTATTAACGTCCATTACACCTCCAACAGAAATGCCTTTCTCGGCCGTGGCGGTGGGTTATGGGTGAAGCCCAATCTTGAATGCACCAAAGCCTCTGCCTCTGCATGACTCGGCGGTGGCAGAGAAAGAGCATATTGTAAAGATTCTCGTTGAGCTCAGACATTTCCTAAGGCATCCATGCAGGTCAGGAGTGCTGTGCAGTCAGTCTTGGATGTGAAGCAGGAGGGAGCAGACATGAGGAGGTAGGAGCTACAGGATTGCTCAAAGGATCACATCTCCCTCCTCCTCCCCAGTCTCTGCATCACAGGGGCTCATGCTCCTTGCTTAGCCTGATGAGGCTACCTCAAACCAGTCCAGCCTGGTGAGCTGCTTCCTGCTCCCAGTTCAGGAGCACCAGGCAGAACTGAGCACAGCTAGCCATCAAATTCTGCCTGATCTAGCCCAGTGCAATTATTGGCATTTTGTTTCTACCTCCGTGTTTTGACCCTGGGTTCATCAGCTTGACCTTTAGCCCTAAAAGACACTATCAAATTTGCTGAGTTTGGGGGCATTTCCACAGCTGCTTCTGTCTTTACCCCCTGCAGCTACTCCTCTGCCATTCCACTCAGCACTTCTCTCCCCCAAAATCCACAGGTGCCTATCCCCACAGTGGCTGTTCCTGCAAGTCTCCCTGCTTTGATCAGATTCCCATGCTGTCTGACCGCCATTTTTTTAAAATTTTTGCACCCTACGTCTAGTCACCCACTCAAAGGAGGCCAAAACTACAATTCCTCTTTCCTCTTTTCCATCCATGCTGATATCACATCTCTAAGGCTCACCTACACTTCTATTATCTTCTCCACTGAGGTAGAGATTATAAATCAATACATGTCGTAACCTCAGTGTACGGGATGGCTGTGTGTGGGTGAGAGAGAGAGAGAGAAATACAAATGTTGGGATAGTAGAAATTGCCGCTAACTGATATGTTACAATATAAAGAGGGAATACTGCTTATCTTCAAATTCCTATTTTCAAAGTCAGCCTCATCTTTCCAGAACTGTCACTCCCAGCTGTGGGAATAAAGTTCAGGAGCTCAGATTGCCTTAGCTCCCTCCTTCTCACTCCAATGGGTAGTTCATACCAGCTCCACCTTCCATCCCCAGGAAGAGCTCCTTCCAGGTTCCTTGACACCTGCCCCATCATACGTCTTACCCCATGGTGAGCTGAAGCTCCAGCTCAGCCCCAGGGGCAACTGGCCTAGAGTGAACAATTTCTCAGGATCTCACTGGAGGTGGGAGGAGGTGGGTGGAGGAAGGTTTTGGCGGGTAAGCAAAAGGCAGAGAGACATTGTAGCACTGCTCCAATTGTTATTGCTTTGAGATGGAGGCGTTAAAAGATAAATTCGTGAAAGACAGAGAGACTGGAAGGTTTTTCTCTCATGGGATCCAACCCTGGTCACACCACAGAATCCCTGTGATGCTTTCAAATAATGTTAATGTGCTGAGCACATCCCAGACCAAGGAAACTGAAACTCCAGGTGCGTAGCCCAAGAACCTGTGTCTGAAAAAAGTTCCCCAGGTGATTCAGATACACAGCAACATAACCTGACCTCCTGATACAACAAGAAGCATACAACATCACCAATGAAGCATTCTTGACAAAAATGTCTAACCTGAATCCAACCATGAGAATGCAATGTGACAAATCCAGTTGTGGGACATTCCATAACACAACAGGCCTGAATTCTTTAAAAAAGTATCATTTAAAAAAAAAAAAGAAAGAAAGAAAGAAAAGAAAAAAGAAAAGTTGACCAGATGCAGTGGCTCACTCCTGTAATTCCAGCACCTTGGGAGGCTGAGGCGGGCAGATCACCTGAGATCGGGAGTTGGAGACCAGCCTGGCCAACATGATGAAACCCCATCTCTACTGAAAATACAAAAATTAGCCAGGCATGGTGGCAGGCGCTTGTAATCCCAACTACTAGGGAGGCTGAAGCAGAAGAATCACTTGAACCCTGAAGGCAGAGATTGCAGTGAGCCAAGATCACACCACTGTACTCCAGCCTGGGTGACAGAGTGAGAGCCTGTCTCAAACAAAAAAAAGAAAGAAAGAAAAGGACAGTGGGCTGCTTTAGATTAAAAGGTACTTAAAAAGACATAATATGAGACATAATACAATGCATAAATTTGAATTAGATCTCAGATTTAAAACACACATGCAAATATAAAAAATATTTTGGAGCCAATTGTAGAAATTTGAATATGAATGCAAATTAATTATAAAATTATTAATTTTCTTTGTTGTAATGATAATGTTGTGGCCATATAGAAGTTTCTTACTTTTACAAAATGCTGCTAAATAGGTGAGAGTGAAGTGCTATGATTTCTACAGCTTTCTTTCAAATGGATCAGCATAAAAGAAGTGTAGAAAACAGGAGATTAGGCCGGGCGCAGTGGCTCAAGCCTGTAATCCCAGCACTTTGGGAGGCCGAGACGGGCGGATCACGAGGTCAGGAGATGGAGACCATCCTGGCTAACACGGTGAAACCCCGTCTCTACTAAAATTACAAAAAAAAACTAGCCGGGCGAGGTGGCGGGTGCCTGTAGTCCCAGCTCCTTGGGAGGCTGAGGCAGGAGAATGCTGTAAACCCGGGAGGCGGAGCTTGCAGTGAGCTGAGATCCGGCCACTGCACTCCAGCCTGGGCGACAGAGCGAGACTCCGTCTCAAAAAAAAAAAAAAAAACAGGAGATTAATGAAATGTGGCAAACTGGTGACAACTGGTAAATCTAGTGAAGGATATTTGTGTATTTACTCTGCCTTTCTCTCTCTCTCTCGAGATAGGGTCTCGCTCTTTCACACAGGCTGGAGTGCAGTGGCAGGATCATAGGTGGCTGTATCTTCAAACTCCTGAGCTCTAGTGATTCTCCTGCCTCAGCCTCCCGAGTTGCTAGGATTACAGGTGGCCACCACCCTGCCTAGCTAATTTTTCTTTAGTTTTTGTGTAGAGACAGGGTCTTGCTATGCTGCTCAGGCTGTTCTTGAACTCTGCGATTCAAGTGATCCTCCCGCCTTGGCCTCCCAAATTCCTGGGAGTATAGGCGTGAGCCAAAGCACCCAGTCAGTTCTACCATTCTTTTAAATGTGCAGTTTTAATATTTTTGACACCCCAGATAGCTATGTGGCTGCACACAATCAAAGTTACCACCCTTCCGAGCTCTTCTCCAGCCCCTCCCTTCTAATTCTGAGGTCCTAGAGTTCCTAGAACAGTGGTTCTCAAACCTCTGCACGCAAGAGCCTGGAGGTCACATTAAAGCACAGACCACTGGGCCCCACCCCTAGGGTTTCTGCTTCATAGGTCAGCTGTAGGGCCGAGAGTGTGCATTCCTATCAAACACCCAGGTGATGCTGATCAGAGGCCTCACTCCAAGAACTACTACCCTGGAGGGCTAGAAGATAGGCCAACGCCCCTGTTCATAGTTCATCTCCCAGATATGCTATAGCCTCCAGCTCACAAAGCCAAGATGCTTAATCTTTTCCAGGAAAAGTTTGGGTAATTTGGCAATAACACCCACCAGAGGGCAGAAAACTCCTGTGGAAAGAAATTTTCAGGCCAGGGAAGGAATCTGAACTCTTGGGGTCCCTTCCTGAGGATTCTGACATCCCACAGAGGACTGAGGTGGTTAAGGCCATCGGGGTCAGACTATAATAATTCCCTACATTTGGTTAACACTTCATATCAAACTTTCCCATACTATACAATGGTCCTGAGGCAACAGAGCTTCAACATCTCTATGTGACAGATAAGATAACAAGGCTCAGAAAGATGAAGTGGAGGTGACTTGTCCAAGATGAGAGGGCTGGTGATTTATCAGATCAGGAACTTGGGTGCAGGCTGCCTGATGCCTCATTTCTTGCTTTCCCTCTTGCCTATCTGCAGTAATAGCCTCTGGGATTTCTTGATGATTTTTTTTGTATTTCCTCTTTTAATTTTCACAGCTACCTATAAGGCATGCTCTCCAGTTGTCTCCACTTTACAGACAAGGTAAGGGAGGTGGGAGAAAACGGACTCGCACAATTAATAAGTAGTGAAGCTAGGATTTGAACTCAGGCCTGTCTGACTGAAGAATCCACAAACATCTACTGATTCCCTATAGTCATGTGTAGTCAGCAGCCAGTCAAGCAGCACTTACAGTAAGTCTGGGACTATGCAAGTCACTGGTGATGCCGTCCTGGCCCTCCAGCAGCGGCCAGTCTAGAAAAATCTAAGATGAAGGTGCCCGTGCCAAGTGTCACAGGAAGCCCACCAGGTGAGTCCCATCATCCCCATTTTACAGATGAGGCAATGGGGCCTAGAGAGGTCAATCAACTTGCCTAAGACCCCAAGACAGTAAGTGATGTATCAGGGATTCACACTTGGGCCATTTACTATACCTGCAGCTTTTACACATCTCACCCCAAATCTTCTGAGTCAACATGTGGGAAATAGAAAATGTCCCAAAACATGTGGAACATTCATTCAACTGCAGTGGACATTCATTCCGTTGCAGTCGTCCTCCCATCAGCTCTCTGCCACCCCTCAGCTCAGCCTGCAGCTCAGACTCCTGCCGGGCAAGGCCCTCCTCCCCTATAGAACCTCCCTTCCCCTTCCCATTGCCAAGTCAGGGTTTTCTTCTAGAATGGCCCAGAAAAATAGTCAGGCCATTTTGCATATTGAGGACCCTTGATGAAGAGCTGCTGTTGAGAGTCAAAGAAGCTTCCCTAGGACCCTCACCTGTCAGCCTCCACTACCACCAAGAGGCATAAAGTAAGGGCAGTGTCTGACAGCAGATCTGGGGCTGGGGACATGCAGATGTTTTCCTATTTGGACCTGGGAGTCCCCTGACCCAAGCCAGACCCCCTCCCTGGGAAGCCCTTTTGTTATTCCCGCAGATTCCAGTCATCACACCGGTTCTCCCATCTTGTGGTTCTCCCTCCTTACTTCCTACAAGTACACTTGGGAATTCTGATTCTTTCCCTTCAAGACTCAGTAGAATAACATGTCCTTTCTGTGCTGTCTCCTAAAGCAAACTCACATGCCCACTACAAGAGAAGTCGTTTAGTATGTAGAAAAAAATATTGGATTTTGAAATCTGCCTTTAAATATCTGGGTATAAAACCCAGTTCCAGCACTCACAAGCAGGAGACTAGGACAAATCTCTTAATTTCTCTTGGCTGGGCATCATTTTCCTGTGCCCATGGGAATCATAGCCTCTGGGGCCATCTAACAAAAATACAGGGTTACTGTGGTGTTAAAGCAATATATCATGGAAGGCACTTTTTTTACTCTTAAGTTCTTTATACTAAGTATGAATGTTAAAAACAAAAATTATATCATCTGGTGGCATTCTCAATGACGTAGATGGAACACGTAGGACAACAAAAAGGAAGGATTAATGAAGCTATGTCGTTATGCCTTTCACATTTTTCTTAGTTGCCAGAGTGGAGGGGTTAGCAAGGGATAAATGTTAACTCTAAGTAGGATTAGGAATCAACAAAAGGGAACGTGTAAGATACAAAACCAGAAGGCAGGCTTGGGTTCTTTGATTAACAGTAAAGGAGGTCCCTGAAACTGATATTTCTCACCTTTTCATTTGGTGCCTCTGAGGTAGCACCGCAGAGTAGCAGATTACAGGAAGATCCTGAATGGACAGGAGAACTGCTGACCTGTGCAAAGCACAGAGGATAATCACAGGAGGACAAACAGCTTGAAGCTGCTGAGAGAATGGCTCCAGCATCTGCTTAGGGAAATTTTAGGAAAAACACTTATGGAAATTAAGGACCTAGAAATAGAGTCCCTTCCCATGCCATCAAAACTCCTGAAAAGTACTGCTGTAAACCCAGTTTGAAGATCCTCTGAGATGTTGCTCAAAAAGCACACTCAAGGCCTATATAAAATTGGCTCCAGACCAAAGAGAAGTTGGCCACTCATCCTAGCAATGTCTTCTGATATGATTTGGTTGTGTCCCCACCCAAATTTCATCTTGAATGGTAGCTCCCATAATTCCCACGTGTCATGGGAGGGACCTGGTAGGAAGTAATTGAATCATGGGGCTGGGTCTTTCCCGTGCTGTTCTCATGATAGTGACTAAGTCTCACAAGATCTGCTAGTTTTATAAAGGGCAGTTCCCCTACACATGCTCTTCTTGCCTGCTGCCATGTAAGATGTGCCTTGCTCTTCCTTCACCTTCCACCATGATTGTGAGACCTTCCAAGCCATGTGAAACTGTGAGTCCATTAAACCTCTTTCCTTTATAAATTACCCAGTCTCAGGTATGTCTTCATTAGCAGCATGAGAACAGACTAACACAACTTCCCACGTTCCTGCCTCTCTCTACTGTGTCTGTTCCCAAGGGCCTCCTCTTGCTCTCGTATAAACCTGGGTTTCCTGTCCTGCCCAATTCAAGAAGTCTCCCTATAAATTCCTGGTCTTCAGCCCTGAAAGCCCCCTGATAACCTCACATCTTTGAAGACTCAACTTAGGCTGCCTCCACCTATCCTCCTTCCTATATGGAATTGTGCCCCTACTGTGCGCTATACACTTTTACCATAATGTTTATAATACTTTGTTGATTTTGTTTATACATCTGTTCCCCATTTTTGGAATTAATACTTTATTCCTTTCTGTATCCTCAGTTCAGGAAACACTGTAGAAGTGCATTAAATATCAATTGAATGGATGAAACCAAGGTCTACATGCTCTTTCTTTGTAATGACAGCCTCTTTCAATCTTGCCAACCTTAGTTTGACCCAGACCTGACATAATGTAACCACAATCTAGCCATGGCATGACTTGGCTTCAAAGCTCTTTTAACCCTGTCAGGATGCTGTTTACTATCCAAGTTACTGATAACTAGTTTCAGTGCTGACTGCACATTAGAATCACCTGGGAAGATTTTGTTGTTGTTTTTTAAGGCTAGTCAAGTGAAGCAAAGGAGATAGAGAAGAAACCAAGAAGTCTATAGCTGGTTGTGATCAACTAGTTATAAACACCACTGCACTCGGCCCAACCCTGGGAAGTTTTTTGAAGTGCTGATGCTCAGGCCTCAACATAGACCACTAAATCAAAAGTTCTACAGAGTGGGGAGCCTGGGCATCAGCATCTTTAAAGCCTCCCAGGTGATTCTAATGGGTAACCAAGGTTGAGAACTGCCATCTTAACAGAAGGGACTTTGGATTTGCACTATCTTCAGATGTGGAAGAATTCTTAATTCAACCTCAAATTTGTTTACTAATCTTCCCTCCAAGTGTGGGCTCCCAAATTTTTTCCTCAAAGCTGAATGCACATTCACCTGGATGTCAGCCCAGCATTTAAGCCCAAAATATCATATATCTAAATATTTAAAAGTTATAGATTAAGCTAAAAATTGTTAAATACAGTATGTCCTTTCCTCCTTCCTGATAAATACAACTTTTGTAACACCAAAGTTGAAAAATGTGTACAAAACTAAGCTTTTACATGACTAAAAGTTGGCAAAATATCAAAGAGAACTGACTGCACATGTCTGGTTGCATACCTTGATGCGCTGTTTATGTGGGTAATACAATAAAGGTGTACTACAATTACACTGGGCCCTTGAACATGTTACAAGGCGGTTAGGGGTACCACCTCCCCACCCTACACAGTTGAAAATCCAAAACTTTTGACTCCCCCAAACTTTACTAATAGCCTACTATCGACTAGGAGCCTTACAGACAACATAAACAGTCAGTTAACACACATTTTGTGTGTTATATGTATTATATACTGTATTCTTACAATACAGTAAGCTAGAGAAAAGAAAATCTTATCCAAGTCATAAAGAAGAGAAAACATATTTACTATTCCTTAAGTGGAGTGGATCATCATGAGTCTTCACGCTTGTCATTTTCACAATGAGATGGCGGAGGAAGAGGAGGGATTGGTTTTACTATCTCAGGGGTGGCAGAAGTGGAAAAAAATTCACATATAAGTGGACCCACACAGTTCAAACCTGTGTTTCTCAAGGGTCAACTGTAATTAGTTAGTATAATTGATTCCATAAAAATGTGTATTTTGGCCGGGTTTAGTGGCTCAAGCCTGTAATCCCAGCACTTTGGGAGGCCAAGATGGGTGGATCACGAGGTCAGGAGATAGAGACCATCCTGGCTAACACGGTGAAACCCCGTCTCTACTAAAAAATATACAAAAACCTAGCCGGGCGTGGTGGTGGGCGCCTGTAGTCCCAGCTACTGGGGAGGCTGAGGCAGGAGAATGGCGTAAACCCGGGAGGCGGAGCTTGCAGTGAGCTGAGATCCGGCCACTGCACTCCAGCCCGGGCGACAGAGCAAGACTCCAAAAAAAAAAAAAAAGTGTATTTCTTGCTCTTCATTTCAGTGAATCACTAATAGTGTTGCTATAATCAAAATTGTTCACAGTCATGCCAAATTGGCAATTTTGTTTAAGGGAAACACTGCTAAGCTAGTAGCCATTGGAATTGTCAATAAATTTATTAAAATGATACTTAGATTGGAAATTCAAACCAATTTCAAACATTGTAATGAGGTCATCTACGGTTAATTAGTGTTATCACTGGAAATATGGCCAAATATTTTAATTCCATTGTAGAAATTACTATTGCTTATTGTACTAGTCTGTTTTCACACTGCTGTAAAGATACTACCCCAGACTGGGTAATTTATAAAGGAAAGAGTTTTAACTGACTCACAGTTCTGCATGGCTGGGGAGGCCTCAGGAAACTTACAATTATGGTGGAAGGCAAAGCAGGCACTTTCTTCACAAGGCAGCAGGAGAGAGACAGAAAGCACAGGGGAAGTTGCCACTTATAAAACCACCAGGTATCATGAGAACTCACTCACTATCATGAGAACAGCATGGGGGAAACCGCCCCCATGATCCAATCACCTCCCACAGGTCCCTCCCCCAACATGTGGGGATTACAATTCAGGATGAGATTTGGGTGGGGACATAGCCAAACCATATCACTTATATAGTTATTTTTAGCTTCTTTTAAAACAATATCTACATTGATACTCTAATCCATAAGTTCTTTTAACTTTTTCTGGACTGGATTATTACAAATAAAAAAATACCAATATATTGGTTTGTTTAGATTTCTCTTCAATCAATACAATACCTTAATCTAGAATGGCCACAAAACAGTCTGTAGAAGTCAGTTTCCAGATTGTATATGTGTGAACCTTCTCCTTCATAGTCATGCAAATGTTTTTGTTTTGTTGTTCAAATTGCCTTGTATTTTGCTGGAATTTTACTTTTGTTATTTATCATGTATCTTTTTTATTTAGAATAACAATTTTCTTTAAATCTTTAGATATATTTGTAGAATCCATTTTAAAGTGAAATAAAACTTAAAGAGATCATGGTTTTGTTTTTTTATTTTTCAGCTAACATTGTTTACAGCAAGCTGTGGTTCATAACAAATAACTGAATGATGAGATTTAAAATTAATTTCACATTCTGCCAAAGACTGAGATTTGTTCTTTATTTGAGGATTTTCTATGGTTTTGCTTAGTTCTATTAATGGATTTCATATCTTGCCTAATAAAATCTAATTGCTTTGACAGTGTTTCATTAGAATTTCCACTGTGTATCCAAGCGTGTTATAAGGTCAGATTTGGTATGTGTTTCATCAATATGTTCCACCTTTACAGAGATATAGAAAACAATGTAAATAATGTTTGAATTGTTCCAAGGAATACCACTGCTATCAGCACAGGTAAAGCCGACATTTCCTTGTTAAAATTCAAACTACAGTTCAAAGGATGTTTCTATATTTTCAACCATAATTCTGGATTGCATACCTTTTTCTTTAACAACTATATTAACATCATTATCACAGGCTTACCCACAATCTTTTAAATCAATGGCTAAAATTTAAAGCTGTTCTTTAGTTAAGACAAAAGCTCTATTTTTCAGAAGTGTAAAACCAATAAAATACTGATTAATTTCAAGTTCCTTGTTTTCCTCTCCAGATAGTTTAACAGTGAGTATCATAAATGTGAGTCATTCAGGCTGGGCATAGTGGCTCACACCTGTAATCCCAGCACTTTGGGACCCTGAGGCAGGAGGATCACTTGAGGCCAGGAGTTGGAGACCAGCCCGAACAACATGATGAAACCCCATCTCTACTAAACTACAAAAAGATTAGCTGGGCATGGTGGCACACGCCTGTAATCCCACCTACTCGGGAGACTGAGGCAGGAGAATTTCCTGAACCTGGGAGGTAGAGGCTGCAGTGAGCTGAGATAGCGCCACTGAACTCCAGCCTGAACACAAACACACAAAAAAAGTGAGTCACTCAACTTGACTTTTGACCACTGCAAGCTAGTTCAACTGAGTCATATTTGCTTTTTTAAATGTTAAATATTTTTATCATTTTATGATCCTTTAATTTAATAATCTCTTTTAATTCTCAATCCTCAAGAGATCATTTGTGTGTTTTTAATCTCTTTCATGTTTGATCACCCTAGCAGCAAATTTTTAAATCATTCATACAAAACCCAGAAAACTTCATTGTTTTCCATAAGAAGTATATTATTAAGGCTATAAAAAGCATCATTTTGTTTGGCTAAATAACATGTTTCTTTTAGGAATATTATGGCAGATGTTCTTTATTGGTGTTTACTTGTCTTTGCTGACTACTACTCATTGTCTGCTGCTTATTAACCTTTTCTTCCTCAAACAATTGATTGTGTGCTTTTTGTATGTGCACAGGGCTTTCCTCATCTGGCCATAATACATTATTTAACCAAAGCTAATCTTCAAGATTGGTGATAATTGGTATAGAATTCACAAAATATTTTGTATTTGAACTTAGCATATAAAAGCCAGTTTCTATGATGTCTTTCCCAGTCAGAAGAATTTTGGTGTAAAATGGAATATTGGATGTTCTGCCATGTTCATCCAAAAATTGTAACCATTCACTTGGATGGGACTGTGTTTTGAGGACACAGTCTCCTGCTATAAAGAGGCCATTTTGGCTGGGTGTGGTGGCTCGTGCCTGTAATCCCAGCACTTTGGGAGGCTGAGGCAGGAGGATCACTTGAGGCTAGGAGTTCGAGACCAGTCTGGCCAACATGGTGAAATCTCGTCTCTACTAAAAATGCAACAATTAGCTGGGTGTGGCGGCACGTCCCTGTAATCCCAGTTACTCAGGAGGCTGAGGCTGGAGAATCGCTTGAACCTGGGAGGCGGAGGTTGCAGTGAGTTGAGGTTGCACCTCTACACTCCAGCCTGGGTAATTGAGTGAGACTCCATCTCAAAAAAAATAAATAAATAAAGAAGGCCATTTTCCTGAATCAGCCTCCCACAGGTACAGTAAAGGCCCAAGGTTTCAGTTTCATCTTTCTCCTCTCATTGGGCTAATTTCATGAATGTAGCTTCCTTTATGTCGCCCAGGCAGGCACAAGTTGCATCCATCTGTGGCTTCTGAATGGTTAATTTGATATGAGTAATTTCCTTTTACATTCTCATTGTTTTGATCACTAATTAGATCTACATTAAGTAAACAATCTGTAAGGTCCTGTGTAAAAAATTTTTGTGGGCTAGTCCAACAAATGCCTACTCACTTTTATTATTTCTCCAGTGTTAAGCAGATTACCTCACTAATTTTGTTTCTTTTCAGCTTCTGAACGTCACCCTATTTTATCTTTTTATCCCAATCTTGACTTATATCCATTCTCGATAATAAAGAGGATTAAAATAAAATGTGATTCAAATTTGTTCAGTATAAATATATTTCATCAAATACATAAAAATTTTACTTATATGTATTAGTCCATTTTCACACTGCTGTTAAAGACATACCCAAGACTGGGAAGAAAAATATGTTTAATGGACTTACAGTTCCACGTGGCTGGGGAGGCCTCACAATCGTGGTGGAAGGCAAAGAGGAGCAAGTCACATCTTACAGATGGCAGCAGGCACAAAGAGAGAGCTTGTGCAAGGGAACTCCTCCTTATAAAACCATCAGATCTCATAAGACTTATTCACTATACGAGAACAGCATGGGAAGGACTTGCCTCCATGATTCAGTTACCTCCCACAGGGCCCCTTTCACAACACGTGGGAGTTCAAGATGAGATTTGGGTGGGGACACAGTCAAACTATATCACAATGTATTTTTAATTTATTTTAACTATCTTTTAATATTTAAAATTATCTATTAAAATTAAAAGTCAGACACAAATTATAGTTAATGAATATAAATTTTAAATAATAGTGACCATTTAATTTCCTGAAAATGTAATTAGGTCATGTTTAATGTTTTTATAAAAATAAAACATCCTTTTTTTTTTTTTTTTGAGATGGAGTCTCACTCTGTCACCCAGGCTGGAGGGCAGTGGCATGATCTCAGCTCACTGCAACCTCCGCCTCCCAGGTTCAAGCAATTCTCCTTCTTCAGCCTCCCCAGCAGGTGGGATTACAGGCACCTGCCACCATGCCTGGCTGGCTAAGTTTTGTATTTTTTTTAGTAAAGACGGGGTTTCACCATGTTGGCCAGGCTGGTCTCGACTCCTGATCTCAAGCAATCTTCCTGCCTTGGCCTCCCAAAGTCCTGGAATTACAGGCGCATCCTTTAATTTTAAATTGCAATACAGCATTGCAATTCTAGCATCCAAAGTCTAACTGGTTGGTTGCCTTCTGAAGTAAAGAATGGATGCTATGCCTCACACATGTTATATGGAGATGCACATAGATACAAGTTAAGAGTAACATCAGTTGTTTGGTGTTGCAAATATTTCTCAGCCCTTAGACGTAGTTGTTGCAAATATCACACAGATTCCTGAATAACTCCAGCACCAAGAATTTGAAGTTGGAGAAAAGTAGGAAAAGGGATACTTAGCACTCCTAGAAAATATTTGGTAAGAATCTATAGCATTTATATTACCTGAGATAAATGTTTTCAAAAGTTTATTGGTAGTTTTCTTTTCCCTACCTCTGTTTCTGGCACTGAAATCCTCCCTGAACTTGAATTAGTGTCCTCTGATATCTGTAGCAACACAGCCCACAAACATACTTCACATGGGAACACAGACACCTTTCATTTCTAGGACATACCACTCGGGACAAATGGAGAAGCATTTGCTGGAGCCTGAATGGTGTTAGAAAGCAAAAGTCTAGGGTTGCAAAGCGCCACACACCTGAGTGGTATTTTCTGCATGCTTATCACAAGTGGGTCTTCTAGAGCCCTCCTGCCCTAGCCCCTGGCCTCACCTCCTTGATGAGAAAGGCACTTTCTTATCTTGCCCAAGAGAGCCCCTTCCTAGGCTTCATCCCTCCATGTCCTAACACAGCATTTTTCTTTTTTTTTTCTTTTTTTTTTTTTTATTATACTTTAAGTTCTAGGGTACATGTGCATAACGTGCAGGTTTGTTACATATGTATACTTGTGCCATGTTGGTGTGCTGCACCCATCAACTCGTCAGCACCCATCAATTCATCATTTATATCAGGTATAACTCCCAATGCAATCCCTCCCCCGTCCCCATGATAGGCCCCGGTGTGTGATGTTCCCCTTCCCGAGTCCAAGTGATCTCATTGTTCAGTTCCCAAACTAAACATAGCATTTTTCAAGACACCTCTCCTGGGAGTCGGAGGCTCTATGGATCCACTTGAAAACCCTACCTACCCATCCCAATCTGCAGCCTGAGCCTCTCTGCCCTATTTACTTTACCTCAAGAATATTCACCCTTCCATATCAATTAAGATGTTGTCACTGCACTGAGGTTCTGCTCTGGCATTTTGGCCAAATGGAGCTAGACCAAGCAACACATGCAGACTGACAACCAGGTAGGCTAATGATTTGAAGACTCTTCATCCAATGTTGTGTTGTTGTTTTAATATTCAGAATCAGCGGAGCAGAGAGCTTAAAAAATGGAACTCTGTTGCTCCACTGCCTGGGTTGGAATTCCAACCCTGACACAAGCTGTGTGACCTGAAGTCAGGTTCTGTATCGTTTCTCAACCTTAACTTTCTCTTCTGTAAAATGGGAATACCTACCTACCACATAGCATTGTTGTGAGTCATATAAACAATGACATACATAAACTACCTGGGCTCCGCCAGGCGCGGTAGCTCATGCCTGTAATCCCAGCACTTTGGGAGGCCAAGGTGGGCGGATCACGAGGTCAAGAGATCGAGATCATCCTGGCCAACATGGTGAAACCCCATCCCCACTAAAAATGCGAAAATTAACTGGGCTTGCTGGTGTGTGTCTGTACTCCCAGCTACTCAGTAGGCTGAGGCCAGAGAATCGCTTGAACCTGGGAGGCGGAGGTTGCAGTGAGCTAAGATTGTGGCATTGCACTCCAGCCTGGGTGACAGAGTGAGCAAGAATCCATCTCAAAAAAAAAAAAAGCAAAAACAAAAACAACTACCTGGGCTCTACCAACACTCTATAGCTACTCTTTTTTTTTTTTTCTTTTGTGAGACAGGGTCTCTTTCTGTCACCCAAGCTGGAGTGCAGTGGCACATTCTCAGCTCACTGCAGCCTTGACCTCCCATGCTCAAGCAATCCTCCCACTTCAGCCTCCTAAGTAGCTGGAACTACAGGCGCACACCACTATGCCTGGCTAATTTCATTTATTTTTTGTAAATACAAGGTCTCGCTATGCTGCCCAGGCTGATCTCGAACTCCTGGACTCAAGCAATCCTCCCATTTCCAGGCCTCCCAAAGTGCTGGGATTACACACGTAAGCCACCATGCCCAGTCTCCTTTCATTATTTGTTTAACATTTGGTTACATATTTAGAAATGACCTTATTTTACAATAAAACGTTTTACATCTTTCTTTAGGCTTAGGACACAATATTTATCATAGGAAATTTTCCAAATCAATTTACTGGAGAAAATGGGGAGCATAATAAAAGGTCTTAATTTTGCATAATAAAGTATATCATTTGTAACTAGCATATATATTGGGCCAACTTGTCTCAGAATTGTAGCAACTGCAAAAGCTAGCATCAAGCAAATAGCAGCAGCCGGACTCAGTTACTGGAGTGGCCCATAAACGTGTCATGCAAAAAAAAAAAGTCATATTTGCATGTATAAGTCAACTGGCAATATATTCCTGATGTGGTCCACCAATGTCTGGATGCCCCTATAGACTGACACTCCAGCTGGCTGAGACTGCCGGCCACTCACCTTGCCTGGTACCTGGTTTTCCTCATGGCCCCTGCCCTGGGCAGCAGCTTCCCACAACCCAGGGGCTAGCATTGACCACACCAGCATCATCTAACAGCCTACAGCACCTACATGTCTTTTTTTTTCAGAGCTGTGTGCCTCCTGGGACCTGTCACTAAATCCCAGTTTCTAGCGCCTCCAGTCTAGGTTTGCTTTGGCTGGTTATTATTTTTTCCAGACCTACTCCGAAGCCACTGAGAACATATGCTTACAGGTCTACAATATCAAAATACCTCAAATGTACAGCAACACTCAAATTTGCCTTCAAGCAAAGGGAGCCTTGTTCTCTCAGCAAGCCCTGGGCCCCAGTGCTGGGATTTGTCTCCACAGGACGTCAAATAGGTCAGTCTCTTCCATTTAGTGCAACAAAAGTCAGTCAAACCAGTTGTTTGGCATCATGTGGACCAAGCCCAAGTAAACTAGAAAATAGATGGTAACCAAAAGAAAGAGAAGCTACGCATTTGTGTAAACCATGGGTCCTATTATCTTTGAGAGACATGGGGCACATTAAAATTTAGGCTATGTCTAACCAGTTTCCCCAATCAAGATTGCAGTGGTTTCAACCAGAGGAGCCCTTCAAAGTCTTCTCAATAAGAAATAAGTCTTGCACAATAAGAAAAGATTCTTTGTGTGATCACTTACAAAACAATTATCCATTTCCTTCTTTGTCCCAGATTTAGAGCCTAAAATGGATCTTTTGTTTGATATTTATTTTGAGATGAAAGAATACTAGATAAAGACATATTCTCTGATGTGCTAACATGCAAACAAAGTTTTCCCCATATTTGCCCAGTTACTGAAAGGGAACCCTAATCCACATGCTATTATTTTCCATCAGTGGCCTTTGTCCTTCATCTATGTCCTTCTTCCCTTCTTCCTCCTACTTAATCTAGACATGCCTCTTTTAAATGATGGACATGGTTGATAAACTTCCATGTCATTTCTTTGAAAAAGAATTGTTTCTCTTTGTTATATGTGTAAAAGAAGATTTAAGAGTACAACTTATCAATGTTTCCTATTGTATTAGTTTTCATGCTGCTGATAAAGACATATGCAAAACTCGGAATAAAAAGAGGTTTAATTGGACTTAAAGTACCACATGGCTGGGGAGGCCTCAGAATCACGGCGAGAGGCAAAAGGCACTTCTTACATGGCGGTCACAAGAGAACATGAGGAAAATGCAAAAGCGGAAACCCTTGATAAACCCATCAGATCTGGTGAGACTTATTCACTATAACGAGAATAGCAGGTGAAAGACCAGCCCCCGTGATTCAATTACTGCCCCCTGGCTCCCTCCCACAACACGTGGGAATTCTGGGAGACACAATTCAAGTTGAGATTTGGGTGGGGACACAGCCCAACCTCATCACCTACTGAGTTGCTATTATTGCATACCGTCTTTTTAAAATAGTTATCCCATTCCAAGAGGAAACACTATTATTATTCCTAAATTTACCACACACTCAATTTATTTCTCCCATATTTACTCTACACAATCTTGAACAAGTGACATTAACTTTTTGCCTTCTAATTTTTCTCCCTTAAAAACAAATTGTGTCTAACTTGAGTTTTGTCTTCCAAATCTCCACATTCTAAATCCTCATTCATCTGCCTATAATGAATAGTACATTTGCTTCCCCACTTTTTGAGTGTCTCTTTCAAAAAAATCTTACCAGAAATACAAAATATTAACACAATGTTTAAACCTACTGATGTGGAACAAGCATGAACTTTCTGTTCAAATGCATTGCACAGAATGGTCCTCAGTCTTCTCACATTTAAAGCAGTCAGATGCACTAGACTCAAGAGACGGTCTGAGTTCCTCTGCTGCTCAAATTTTTATTCATCCTCACTTATTCTCACAGGGCAGACGGTGCAGGAATCTTCCGGTAGAAAGAAACAAAGACAAGAGAAATCAACTGCGAGAGAGAAATGGAACAATAGCTAAAAGGAAGCTGTCCCAGATCCAGGCGAGAAAGATGTCTGACCCAGGGCGAGCCCCATCTGGGGAAAGGAGCTCTTGTCCTGTTGGTTCCTCCCAGCCACAAATACCAGCACATGTGCACACTCCATGTAGACAAATCGCACTCTGCACATACACACACAACACACACATACACACCATCGACTTCCACACAAAGAGCTGGCTATGGCTCCTTCTCTCCAGTTGAGCCTGTATTTGAGAACTGTTGAGGAGGTGGAAGCTGGGAGTGGCCAATGAATAAGAAAACAAAAAATGAGCTTTCTGTGAGAGTTCATTGGGATATCACAATATGTCTTTTTAGTCCTGGAACGATTTTCTGTTGTGTGGGAGGAGAGGAGAGGAGCAAGGGTGATGCCTGGGGATGGAGGTCTTGAGGAGGACGTGCGCAAGTTCCTAGGAAGGGCAGAAACCAAAAATGAAAGTCAAGGCCAGGTGGACAACACAGGGTAGAGAGCCAGTGAGTCTTCACAGTACCCTAGAGTCAGAAGGATCTGCTGGTTTTGCTCAAGGCTGGGATGCACTTTACCTAGATCCTGGAAAGCAAGAGAAATTGCTGCCTTGACTGGTCACAGCTGACCATGGGGATGGAGGTGATGAGGGCTAAGCTCTGTATTCTGTGTGCAGTGTAGGAGTTCACTCAGCCCCAGCCGTGCAACTAATGCCTTCCCTCTGCAAACATTCCACAAATGACCATAAACATCCCACAAATGACCATTTCCATGTGAGCTTTTAACACTTGGGCTCTCAAGCCTTAAGAAATTCTCCACTCTTCAATTTCTAAAAGTAAATCACATTTCGGTGTCTTACAGAAGGTCAAGAAGTTTTGCCACCTACATCAGAGACATACATCTTTCCTTCCCTCCTCTTACTTTTGAAATGACAGCCAAACCCCAGTGGTTTCATTGCCTGGGAGAATGCTGTGCCACACACATCTGTAAGCAGTTAGTTTTCCAAATGGGAGATGGTCACCACAGATGCAGAACTTTTAAAAATAAACATTAGAAAAATATTACTCCAGCAAAAATGAAAGCCTAGAATCCACGTGAGTGAGTGGGAGGTAGCTGATGCAAGGTAGATCAAAGCTGCATCCTAGTTTGCCTGGCCATGCAAAAGCAAGAAAAATAGAACCACAGAACTTCAGGGAAAAAAAAAAGGACCTTTGTAGGGTATCCTAGCTCCCATATAGTGGGGAAATTAAGGCCTGGGCCAGGAAGTGAGTGCCTATCTGCGTTAGGACTGGACCTCAGGCCGAGAGCTTTCTGCTCTCATTAAGCCTCATTTTTATTAGGGTGTCTCAGCTTTTTCCCTTTTAAGAAAAATAAAAATCCTCTGACTTAACCATCGCCTTTAGTCCCTACGTGGGGCCCTTTTGAGGTGGGCGGGTGACTCCAGTCCTGGCCTCCTGAGATGGGTGTATCCCCTACCTATACCCCTCATCATGCATGCCCTGCATCTGGAGGGCAAGCCATGAGAAGCGAGGACACTGAAGAGGCCAAGGCTAGAGCAAGACTGACAAAGGTCTAAGAGAGGGAACTCCACTTGGGTAGCTACTTCTTATCTATTTTATGGAATGAGGTAGCCAAGCTTGAGAATCTTGTGCCCTGAGACTGAAGAAAGCCTGACCAGCATGAGTTATAGAGAGGTCGGGGCAGGGCAAGCTGGTCATCCAACTGCACCCACATCACCCCACAACCATTCCTCTCCTGCCTCAACACAAGACTGGTGCCTCTGGACAGGAGCAAAGTGAGGCACAAAGTATGTTCCCTACACAGAGACAGGCACAGAACAGGCATTCAGTAAACCATAATTTGGCCAGGCATGGTGGCTCACGCCTGTAATCCCACCACTTTGGGAGGCCAAAGCAGGCGGATCACCTAAGGTCAGGAGTTCAAGACCAGCCAGGCCAACATGGCGAAACCCTATCTCTACTAAAAATACAAAAATTAGCTGGGTGTGGTAGTGGGCATCTGTAATCCCAGCTACTCAGGAGGCTGGGGCAGGAGAAGTGCTTGAACTCAGAAGGTGGGTGCTGCAGTGATCCGAGATCACACCACTGCACTCCAGTCTGGATGACAGAGTGAGACTCCATCTCAAAACAATAATAATAAAATAATAAACTGTAGTTGTTTAGGCTTGGAGTGAAATGGAAGAAATATGAGGGACAGATAGCACATTTAAAGGGATCTATTATTCCAGCCCAGACGAGCTCCTGGACATTCCTGTGTGTTATGCTTTATCAGGCGCCTTTTAACTGCTTTATCCATCTCTTCCCTACACGATGGTTTTCTGCAGGGAGGCTCCAAAAGACAGAAGCTGAGTTCTGCCAGAAGAAAAAGGGAATGGAATATGTAAAAGAAAAGGATAGAAGAAAACTGTGGGCAGACAGGTAAGGCTAGTAGGGAAGCGGGAGTGGGGTCTCTGGGGAGAGGAGAATCCTCAACCTGGCAAGAAGGGGTGGCTTAAAAGCAGAGGGGAAAGCGGTGGAGGTCGGGAGGGCAGAGGAAATTCCAGATGTGGTGGCCAGCAGGGGTCGCTGACGCTCCACCAACAGCCTTAGGGCTGGGGAAGACTCAAAGGGAGAAAGATTTTCAGCAGCTCAGGTGGGCTTCATTCCCTCCCCTACCCCACTCCCCGGTGCCAGACTCTTCCTTATGGCATGGAGGTCTCTCTTCTTGGGTTCTGGAGGTTCCTTTCCCTGTGATCCTTTTCCTGAAAGTGAGCGAGAAAGCCTGGCCAGGCAGCCCTGGGGATGATGGAGGCACCGGCTGGGGAGGGAGAGGCCTCCTGGATTTGCCCTCCAGTGCTGCTCCCATGGGCACCCATGGAAATGGGGGTAGGAGGGCCCCTCTGACCACAGGCTGCTGATGGGGTTGGCACAGGCAGAGGAAGGGAGGGAACTCCTCTTCCTGGCTCTCCTTGTCAAATAGCAAACTCAGAGCAGAGCCACGGTGAAGCCTGGAGGTGAAGGAATGCCCCGCCGCCAGCAGTGGTTCAGGTCTGTGCTTAGGAGCACCAAACCTGAGCCTGGGCGCTGCATGCTCTTAGGGCCAGTCCCAGCACACACTGTTCCCCCGCTGTCTGAGGCCCAGCACCTGTTGTCTAGGATCAGTGTCTACTTGCCCCTAGGCAGACACCCTGACAAATTCTCTACCCTCCTTGGCTTCTCCGTTTTCAGTTCTGCTCCTCAAACACCAAAAGCTCCTATCACTACAACCTTCCTCATATTACCTTTTCCAAGATTCTGGCTTAGCAAGTGTTAGTTACAGTTCAGGTCAAACAATGTCCTCCAAGAAGGGTTTAGGAAGACCTATGTATCCCAAGTCCTAATCACATCTCAGGATGGTTCTGCCACACACTCTGAGATTCTTTCCAAAAGTGTGTATTGATCTACTCTTGCTTTCCTAGGGCCATAAAAGAGGCAGGCTTATGGAACCAAGTACATTGCAACTCTGAGCTAATGGTTCCGTCTTTGGAGGCCACTCCTGGGGTAGTTCTTAACTGACAGATGACCCCCGAGATAAGAAGTGATGTCAGCATAGTCCAGGCTTGGGGTAGGACCCTGAGCTATTTATCCCCAGCAGTCAGAAGGAAGGCTGCAGTGTCCCACGGGCACCCAGCCTCCAACTGAGCCGCAAGGAAGGGTCTGGGATGCCAGACAATACTATCGTCAGATTATGGACTTAGGAATTGCTGCGGATGCCACTGGGGGTAAGGAGGAATAGGAAATTCTGGGACTCAGGAGCTGCCCAGGCAGCCAGGCTGCCTCTGACACACCCAATCCTCATTCGGATTTGAGGAAAGGAGACTTGAGCGCAGGAGAAAGGCACCCAGGAGCCTGTGAGTCGTGCCTAAGCCTCTGGATCCCACATCTGAGGAAACGACTTAATGTCGGCTTTGAGTGGTACTACCACCGTCGCCTCTGAGGTTTAACCGAGGCACGATTGTTGCTTATTGAAACCATGAGACCTAATTCCAGGCCCCCCCCCCCCCTCCAGTGGCAGGCGGAGGCTCCACATCCATTTCCTGCCTTGGTCAGAACTGGCTCCAGAACGGGACAGGCCTGCCCGTGGATCCAGCTTGGGGAGGCTAAGATGGATAAAGGCACTGATGGAAAGGGATCCAAGGGAAACCAAGGATGGATGTGAAGAGCTGGTGCCCCCTGCCACCCATCCAGGTCCTCCCAAATCCAGGCTCATGCCAAGGGAGGGTGTAGGGGGTCATTAGTGTAAGTCAATCCTGTGTCTGTGATGCTGAAAAAACTGTACAAATGCCTATCACCTCTCTGGGGACAGCCCTGCTCCCCAGCCATTGCCTATAAGAAGTCATCGCCTTTACACAACCACTTTCCCCCAGTCTTGGAGATGGTCAGCTCTGCAGAGCTCACAGAAAAGCAAAGATATATAGGGTGTTATTAGACGGATCCTAGCAAAGGGCAGGTTTAACCAACGCCCTCACATTTTATAACTGAAATTCAGAGAGGTTAAGCAACCTCACAGAACAAGATCTAGTCTGCAACTCTTTTCTTCTTGGTTTTTGGGAAAGGGTCTCACTCTGTCACTCAGGCCAGAGTGCAGTAATGCAATCATAGCTCACTGTAGCCTGTAACTCCTGTGCTCAAGTGATCCTCCCACCTCAGCCTCCCAAGTAGCTAGGACTATAGGCACATGCCTGATTTTTTTTTTTTAAGAGACATAGTCTCACTATGTTGCCCAGGCTGGTATTGAACTCCTGGCCCTGGCCCCAAGGGATCTTCTCGCCTTGGCCTCCTGAAGTACTGGAAATACAGACTTGAGCCACGGCACCGAGCCTAGTTTGCAACTCTTGACTCCTGATTCCTGAGTGCTCCTTCTCTGACACCAGAATTTTCCAGAAGGTCTCTGAAAGAGGTCAAGAAATAAGCAGCTCTGATCCAACTATTAAAAAATCAGCTTTAGGCCAGGCTCAGTGGCTCATGTCTTTAATCCCAGCATTTTGGGAGGCTGAGGTGGGCAGATCACTTGAGCTCAGCAGTTCAAGACCAGCCTGGCCAACATGGTGAAACTCTGTCTCCATTAGAAATATAAAAACTAGCTGGGCATGGTGGCACATGCCTGTAATCCCAGCATGCGCCACCACACCCAGAGTTCCGAGAATCGCTTGAACCCAGGAGGCAGAGGTTGTAGTGAGCTGAGATCATGCCACTACTCTCCAGCCCAGGCTGGACTCTGTATTTTTTGTTTTAATAAGCTTCAAAATTGTAGTAAGTGAATAGTCAATGTGGCTGTTTGCAGATAAACACACCAACATGTCATTTCATTTAGCATGATCCTAAGGGCCATGCCTCATAGAAAGCCATCCTCATACTTTCCTGTTTCCCCCTCAGTCTGCTCCCCTGAGAAATGAAACCACTTTCTAGCCTCAGAGCAACGCCTTGAGGTTGCCACGGTAAGACACATGTGCGGTAATATCTCACCAATCCTGAAATCACCTCTCCAGCTGATGGTCAAGGACAGGGAAGTGAAAAAGACCCCCAAACAGCCACTGTAGACCTCACAACGTCCGGGTTCCAAAGTTCATGCCAAGCAGTCACAGAAAGGCCTTTCAGACTCATTTGGATTCTTTTCATCCTTGCTTCACCAACAGCTCTAACAGACTTACCCTTCTGAATTTTTGTTGTTATTATCACTACTTTTTTTTAGTCCCTGGAATATGGGAAGCAGGCAACAAATTAGAAAAAAAGATACTGAACTGCTAGTGATAGGCATACTGGGAATGAAAAAAGTGATGGTTAGCTGAAAGACACAGGACAGCAACAAAAGCACAAATAGGAATCCCAAAAGCATCGAAATCTGGAGTCATTTCAATATAGAGATAAATAGCCATGTACATTTCAGTAGACCTGAAGGTATCACAATGTTCCTGAGTCATCAAAAATAATTTATATAAAAGGGGTCCTTCCATCCATCTTTCATCCCAAGAATAATGGCACAGCCTCATCCAGTTCATAGGATTTTTTACTCCTATAAGTCCAGTAAGTTGTTTTCAGTATCAAGAATGAGATTCTCCCTAGGGAATCTAGCCTGTGTTGGCTCTTCCTCTTCACACGCGCTGCACACATTCAGAGGCAATGGACAGAAGCTCTCTGCATTCCCACTCCCTTAGCAGAAAAGAATATGACTGTAAATTAGCATAAAGATTCTTCAGAGACAAGGCACAGAAACAGCGTATGCAGAATATTGGAGGAATGTCCGAAACACTTGAGCACGAACTGTTTGCAAGCTCCCATAAGCAGCTGTGCTGCTTCTATTTATCTACAAATAACCAACATGCTTCAGATAATCTTTCTTCCGAATTTATTAAAGGAGACCCAAAGAGCCCCTCTAGGCCACTGTTGACTGATTACACCAATGGGTAGATGGATGGTAAATAAATAAACCTGGTGACATAGCTGGAGTTATTTGAAAATAACAAATCACTTTCGTTAAATACAGCCCTACAGCCCTATACAGACTTTCACCGATTTATACATTCCCCCCCAAGAAATCTGCACCAGCGAGACCTGTGTTCATATTTATGTTTCAGATCATTTTAGCTGCTTACATTTTAAGATGACATCCAATATTTAGATGAAAAGTCAAGAACCCATCATGTTGAAGCATTTGAGTATCCAGATGGTTGGCATCAGTAGATATAAGCATTGTGTATCCATTCATTGAACAAATATTTATTAAGTGTCTGCTCCATGCCCGGCTCTCTGCTAGGCCCTAAAGATCCCAAACTGAGTAAGATTGATGACTCAGTCAACTTCACAAAACCAAATCATCTTGAAGCTTCTGCTTCAAGCAAACTATAGCAACTATAGGAAGAAAGCAACTATAACCTGTGCCGTGCCTGCCACTGTTTTAGACACCTTTATATAATATCTCTTTTTGTTTCATGACAAATCTCCAAAAGTCAACCCTTAAATAGATGAAGAAACATACTCAGAGAGGTCAGATAAGTTGTTTAAGCCACACATCTAGCAAGGGTCACAGCAGGAACTGGAGCCCATTTCTCCGCACAGCCCGTTAGAGTGGCCTGTGGTGGAAGGCAGAAAGCAGACTACGCTGACTCTGCCCCCTGCTGCTTGCATCTCTTAAAAAAAAAAAAAAAGACAAGCTCTTCTGAGCCTCAGTTTCTCCATCTAGCCACTGGGATCACATGCCTCTCTCAGACGCTAGTTGTGAAAATCAAAAGAAATCATATATGTGGGGGCTTCTGACTTTGGATCCAACATGCATTAGGTGCTCAGAAAATGTTTATTACATGGATGGAGAGGATCTTCGAACCTTCCTCCTCTCTCACCTCCCACCCGCAGTGGTCCTCTACACTAGCGTCTGCTGACAGCAGCATCACCACACACTTCCAGAATTAGGCAGCTCATGACTTCCTGAAGCACCCTGTTTTAGAATTGAAAGGCCCCATTCACCTGGCCTCGTGTACCAAGTGTGCAGAGGACAGGAGAAGACACAGGCCACCCCTGGAAGGTGACAGTGTAGCTCTGGAGACAGTCTGTCCATTCTTGAAATATTAAAAAGCATTAAGGGGGCCGAGCATGGTGGCTCACACCTGTAATCCCAGCACTTTGGGAGGCCTAGGCGGACGAATCACCTGAGGTCAGGAGTTCGAGACCAGCCTGACCAACATGGTGAAACCCTGTCTCTACTGAAAATACAAAAATTAGCTGGGTATGATGGTGGATGCCTGAAGTCCCAGCTACTCAGAAGGCTGAGGTAGGAGAATCACTTGAACCCAGAAGGTGGAGGTTGCAGTGAGCTGAGATTGTGCCACTGCATTCCAGCCTAGGCTACAGAGTGAGACTTCATCTAAAAAAAAAAAAAAAAAGCAAGCATTAGAGAACTTTCCAAGATGCATCATCTTCAAGAACACGAATGGGAGGCAGTGGAGGCATGGCATCTCCTCCTTGCGATGCAGAAGCTGAGCCAGCCCCCAGGCCAAACAAGGGTGGCCAAGCCTCTCCCTGGATCCTGGTACTCACGGAACTAACTCTTTGTTTCCTTCATCTCACTTCTCTCTCCTGCTCAGTCACCTTTCAAGCTATTGTCCCATGTAATTTCTCAGCCAGCTAGGTATCCCGGCCTTGTGAGACACCAGTCTTGCTCTAATGTTTGGAATGTGAACCATCATGAAAAAGTAAGAATGATTAAAAAGGAGATTTTGTAACTATTCATCAGTGTCAGAGGGAGCAAAATCCTTCACATTCTACTACTCTAGCTGGGTATCCCTAAAGGGTAGGTGTTTAAGCTCTTGAATCTGGCTTTTCTTTTCTTTTTGACAGATCTTGCTCTGTCACCCAAGCTAGAGGGGGCAAGGGCATGATCGCAGCTCACTGCAGCCCCAAAATCCTAGGCTCAAGTGATCCTCCCACCTCAGCCTCCCAGGTAGATGGGATTACAGATATGCACCACCATGCTTGCTTTTTTTTCTTTTTTTTTTTAAATATATAAAAACAGAGTCTCGCTATTTTGCCCAGGCTGGTCTCGAACTCCTGGCCTCAAGTAATCCTCCCACCTCAGCCTCCCAGGTAGATGGGATTACAGATATGCACCACCATGCTTGCTTTTTTTTCTTTTTTTTTTTAAATATATAAAAACAGAGTCTCGCTATTTTGCCCAGGCTGGTCTCGAACTCCTGGCCTCAAGTAATCCTCCTGCCTTGGACTCCCAAAGTGCTGAGATTACAGGCATGAGCCACTGTGCCCAGCCTGAACCTAGCCTTTTAGATTACCTCCCAGCTCTATTGCTTCTAACTGGTAAACCTAGGCAAGTTATTTAACCCCTTTAAGCCTTGATTTTTCTCAACGGTAAAATAGTTCCTCCCATAAAGGACTGTAATAAGGAAAAGGGGTCAGCAATCTGTGGTTATGGGGCCAAATCTGGCTCACCATCTATTTTTGTGAAGACCTATGAACTAAGAATGGTTTTTACATTTTAAATGGTTGAAAAAAATCAAGAAAATATTTTGTGACACACAAAAAGGATATGACATTCAAATGTCAGGGTCATAAAGTTTAATTGGAATATAGCCACACACATTTGTTTACATGTTACCTGTGACTGCTTTTCTGCTACTACAGCAAAGATGAATTGTTGTAACCAAGCTGTTATAGCCCACAAAGCCTAAAATATTTACTGTCTGGCTCTTTACAGAAAATGTTTGCCAACCTCTGGTAAAGAAAAAATGAAGGAATGCCTAGATGTGCCTATAATAGAGCAAAAACCTTTAAAATGTCAGCTTTCATTTTCTTTTATTAATATCTAGCTCCTGTCCAGCCATGATATTTATGCCGCTCTGTATTTGCAGCAGGATAATTTTTTAGATCATTACAAAATATGCATCCTCCTACAGAACACATGGGAATACCAAGTGCTTAAATGGCATTGCTAACACAGAATGCACTGACCTGACCTCACAGAAAGGCGATGGAACAGAGGTCCCATGCTTCCAAATGTCATCCACTGGTTTTATCCTTATTGAAATAGACAGCACACGGATCTGGAATGGAAGCAAATAACAACCAGGTCTCCAGATTCCATCATATCACAGAACATGGAACCAAGAAAGTACCTGAGAAGTTGTCTGATCCAGGCCGGGCGCGGTGGCTCATGCCTGTAATCCCAGCACTTTGGGAGGCCGAGGCGGGTGAATCACCTGAGGTCGGGAGTTCAAGACCAGCCTGACCAACATGGAGAAACCCAGTCTCTACTAAAAATACAAAAATTAGGCAGGCATGGTGTCGCGTGCCTGTAATCCCAGCTACTCGAGAGGCTGAGGCAGGAGAATCGCTTGAACCCGGGTGGCGGAGGTTGCAGTGAGCTGAGATAGTGCCATTGCACTCTGGGCTGGGCAAAAAGAGCAAAACTCCGTCTCAAAAAAAAAAAAAAGGTTATCTGATCCAGTCACTCCTGTTTACCAACAAGGAATCTAGACCCAGATGAAGTTAAAGGACTTACCCAAGAGTGCCCGACAACTCTCTGGCCACCCCCAGGCTCCCATCTTTGTGTCTTTCCTGTGTGGGCTGTTCCCTGAAGTTCTTCCTGATAGGCACGTTGTCTTTTCCTTTGATTTTAAATTCTTGGCTCAGATGACATGCCCAGACTATATCATGTGATGTGACCTTGAAAAATAATTTACCTACAAATCTTGAAAGCAAATCAAGTTTTAAAACAAAGTAGCATCTACTCTGTTGCAGCCTTGACATCTATTACAAAGCAAATGCTGGCTCTTTAATTTCCCTAATCAAAGCTGGTCCTATTTAGCCAACCTCCTCAAGGGGTCCCAGCACCAGAGCCACTCCAATGCCTGATGAAGCTCCAGAACAGGTGAGAAAAATGAGAGGGTCCTGCCCAGAGCTCTGGGAGTCGGCCCTCACTGCCTGCCCTTCAGACAGCAAGACAGAAAAGGCATTCATTTTCTTCCTCCACGTCATGATACCAACCGAAATTACCTTTAAATGAGGAAGAAGGTCATTATTTAATCAATAGGATTGCGTCAATTGAGGAAAATTTGTCTCCAGTGTAAACAAGCGGAACGTCTTTGCGCTCTATGAAAACAAGGTTAAATTACTTGCAGATCCAGGCGACGTGGAGAGATGTAGGAAGTGAACCTGAAGCCTGACACATTCAAGGTCTGGGAACCGAAAATAATAGGAATTGTTCTTCTTTTACCAGTGGAATCCAGCACAGAGATAGGCACGCCTCTTTACAGAACCAAAGATTCAGAACCATGCCTTACCCTTTGCTTGTGAGGCGGAGGAGGAGGTAGAGGAGGAAGAGAAAGAACCCCCACAAAGAGAGATGGCAACAAAGGTAAAACAAAGGCTGGGCCAGCCGATCCCACTCAGGCTGACCACAGTGAGGGAGCAGCATTAAAATGAGAAATGATCAGGTTTCAGAAGCCCAGCCCTTCCTGCTGAGTCTCGTCCTTTGCTTCATCCATTCCATTCAAGAAGTCATATTGAAAATAAATTATTAATACAATGATAGCTCACATCATCGGGTCTCACTCCATGCCAAGCATGCCAAACCCAGGTCATGTGTGGTGCTACTCAATGTTCACAACAGCTCTAGAGGTGGGTGCTAGTCGTGCCCACTTGGCAGATGCGGAGGAGGGTAGTCGCAGCTGGAGAATGGCGAGCAGTTCTGCCTGCTTCCGAGGCCCCACTGCTTGAACTGCCAGCCTCAGAGCCATCTGCTCGCTGGGTGCTTAGCCCCGTGCTGCACGCTGTGGACTCACAGCAGGATGTATGAACCAGGCCTACCCCTAGGGCATCCCCACATCCCTGGCAGAAGGGGACAGAGCATTTACTCCTGTTTAGGGAGAGGCTCAGCTCGTCTGGGAATCCCTGGATAAGCGGACTCTGTGCCTGCTCCTCTGCCGTACCCCTTCCCCATCCATGTCGGTTGCTTTGGCCACAGCACATAAAAATGGGTCCAGCAAGCCACAGTCTCTCCCAGAGGAGGCCCCGAAGATCTCTTGCCCACACCTCCTCGATCACTGCTAGGGTATAAGCTGGAGGCTGTCAGTGGTGAATGTGATCTCTTGTCACTCCACAGGCATCTGGTGAGGTCTAAGTTCCCTGCTTCCTGACAGAACTTCTTGGTGGGGATTTGGCTTCCAGGTTCTCCTCACCCACTCAGGAGACTGGGCTAACACTGAGTGAGGTTTGCTGACACCCTCCATTCATTAACAACAGGACCAAAACCAAGTAAGTTTTAGCTCTGGGCTTTTGGACAGCCAGATTCCAACACTTTGGTGGTGAATCCTGACTAACGTTCCTGCCCCATCCCTCCTCCTCCCATCCCCTAACCCACCCCGCCCAGCTCCATTTCTGAAGTGTCCGAATGTAGACTTCATAAGCTGCCTTCCTTCCATGACCATGCTGCCCACATGGCCTCCACTGAGGATCTAGGCAACACAGTTACCACAGGAGTAGGCCCTCAGTTACCGTAGCAGCGATCTGAGGAGTGCAGGCCAGGGGCTTTGGGGCCTCCTCCGGGAAAATTGTGGCAGCATAGCCAAGACAGCAAGAGTGTGGCCCAGCCAAAAAAAAAAAAAAAAAGCTTTAAAAATAAGTTTGTTTTTTTTTTTTTTAAGTGAAATGAAACATATTTGACCTGGGAAGAAATAAAAGACCTTTCACGTTGTCAAAGTGACAAATTAGACAAAGAGGCCGAGCAAATGTGAGCTCCTGGGGAGTCCGTCAGAAGGAGCCCAGATGGAATGGATGAGGCTGGGGGTGACCGGAGGGATGCAGACAGAGGATTTATCCGGGTCGGGTTGGGAGACCAGTCAGAAGGCTGCACAAAGCTACACACAGTCTACCCTTTGTACTGGTATTTATCTAACTTGTCAATTTTATAGCCACATTACCTTCCGAGTGTTCAGGAAAGCAGATATTGATGCTGTCAAGAGGCCTGGCTGTGGTTTGCACAGCATAATGACAGATGCAAAAAACAAAGGGGAGGGGAGAGGGGCCTTCAGAAACCACAAAAGAGCCTTTATAATTATGCCTCTGCCTCCCTCCTCCCCTGAGAGTATGCCTTTCCCTCGCTGCAGAGGTGCCCGCTCCAGGGGTGCTCTCTCCCCCTTATGCAGCTGTGCCGGGCAGCTGCGCTGGGCAGCTGCCTAGCACGCGTCTACCAGTCACCCTGCATGGACTTGAAGGGAGCTGTTACATGACTGCCTCTCTTCCCCAGGCTAAATAGCTGCAGTCCTTTAACCTCTCTTCATGGGCCTGATTTTCCATCCCTTTAATCATCCCTGTCACTTTCGGCTGCAGCCTGTACTCACCACAGCCCTCCCCCAGAGTGGAGAGGCAGCCAACGAGGATCATGGGCCCAAGGGCCTCCAAGAGCTGCTCCTTTCAGACTGCCCTCACCATGGGCCCACCCTGCAGCCACAGGTCCTGGGAAGCCTATGGTCATGGAGCCCCTATGGCTGAGTTACTGCAGCTCATGACCCAATTGGAGCTCTTCCCTCCCTGCTCTTGGATATTCCCCATGACCAGAAAGTCATTAAAATCCCACAGTCTCCTTCTGAGCTGATTCTTGTCATTTTTCTCTTCCTCTTCATCCTTAGTGCCTCACTCCTACACACTAGACCCCTGGAATATCATTTGGACCATGGAGCCAGCCCCCCAGCCAGCTTCCCTGCCACCATTTTCCCCTCCAAGACACTTAAAGGCCAACTTTGGAAATATTTTTTTAAATTGAATGTCATTTTTATTAAGTCCTTCCCCTACTCAAGAGCCTTTAGTGGCTCCCTATTTCATCTTGTTATAGCAGATATAAATAACTTGCCAGATTCTGAAAATACTCTCACCACTCCCCCAACCCCTCTTCTGCCTATGTCCAGATCTACACTCAAAAAAAGCCTTCCCTAGTTAATCTCCTCCCCTCTCTGCCCACCCCTTTACCCATCCCCACAGTTTATTGGACACTGTTTTGGGTGTCTTGAGATACTGGGTTAGGGTTCTTTGACGGCAAGCAACAGAAACTAACCCTGATTAGTTTAAGGAACAGAAAGGGATAGATTGGAAACGAATGGCATAGTTTGGAGAATTAAAAGCAAGCCTGAACTATAGTCCTGGAAAAGACAGAACTGGACAGCTCTGAAGATCTTCTGGAACACTGTCATCAAATGATCAGCTCCAACTGCCTTCTCTCCTCATTTCTCTCTCCTTAAGATTCAGAATTTCAGGACTGAACATCAACAAGCCCCGTGATCAGGGAGCAGAGTCCTGTGATTGGCTGCCCTACCAAAACCACTCACGGTGTGGGAAGGTTGCAACATTTAGCAAATAAAAATACAGGACGTCCAGCTAAATTGAATTCCAGATAAATAGTGAATAATTGCTGTACCTGTACCTGTACCCGCTGTGACTATACCTCACTGTTAACGAATCTCTTCAGTCCTTTCAAAGTGGCTGTGAATTTTATTTCTTCCTCTTTAATTTTAATAACCAAGCTTCCATTGACTGGAAACTATACATTAGCTGACACAAATAAAAGGGTACACATGCCCTTTGGCAACCTTTCTTATTTATTTTCTCTTTAGCTCCATTGGAGAAAAAACCAACTTTCTCTGCCTTCTCTCTTTTGCCAAATACTTACAAAACAGCCCTAATAACACTTTGCATTTGTGTAACTCGTTAGATCTTAATGTACATTTTCACACTCGTTTCATTCAGTGTCTTAACTCTTCAGTGAGTTAAGTGGTTAGCGGGCACATGTAACATAGTGCCCCATTTTACAGATGAGAAATTCAGATGTTGAAAGGTGGGTTACAAAAGCTAGCATGCATCCAAAGTTGTGGATCCAGGACTTGGAACAATGTGTCCTTTCCTCTCTTCTGTAAAGGGCCAGATAGCAAATATTTCAGGCTTTGTATGCCAGATGGTTTCTGTTGCAACTCCTCAAATCTGCCATTGCAACACAAAAGTGGCCATAGGTAATACATAAATGAGTAGATAGATGTTCCAATAAACTGCATTTATAGAAACAGGCCAATGGGCCATGTCTGGCCCACGGGCTATACTTTGCAATCTAACCCCTGCTTTACACCACACAACAAACACTTTCCAATCTTTTTAAGTCTATCACAGTTTGCCTCCAATTGGGATGCCATAATTTTGACCTCAATCAATTTTAGATGACTACTTTTTTCTCTCCTCTTTACCTCTTATGCATCAGGATTGTTGGGACAATGACCAACTTGGCTTCCCACACCCACTTGGTCCTTCCTACACTGTGGCAAAGTTTTCTCTCATATGTGTGAATGTGCTCAGCTAAGCCCATTCTTCCTTCCCTGGGTCCTTCTTTACCCGCACATGAGATCAGTAACAACAGACCTTGTGGGGAGGCAACTATCTGGGATGGGTCATCTTCTGAGGCCCCCAGGATTAACCAGGATACCCAGAATTAACCATTAAACAGGATTAACCATCTTCCTTCCCTCTTTCCTTTACTCTGGGCTTCACGTGCTTCCTCTCTTGGGCCTTTTCCATGGCAAGTTTGTCCCCAGGAAACTCATGCCTGGAATGATAGCTCTACGACCTGGTCTTTCTGTGGCCCACGGAAGATGGGGACTGGGTTCAGGTTCTTCTTTAACCTACAGAGTGAAAAGACTGGTTCAAGTGCCCTCCCTAAGAAGGGTAGGAGCTCCTTGAAGGCAAACTAGTTTGGTTTATACCTGTCACTGTTTATAAACAGGATCTATAGATCCTGAGCTATATTGAGGGCTGGAGGCTGTACGTGGACAGCAGCCTCCTGGGCAAAGAGTCCAGCTGCTTAGATGACTGGGCTTACAAATCCTCAGACATGCTGACTGGCCACCTGGAACCTGAATTCTACATTTTGGGAGCCAGTGGGCCATAACTGATGCTTCATGAAGGGGATGCCAGGTCTTTAAGTGGGCTTCACAGGTACATATGTCCGTGTGCACACCGGAGTGTAAAGGCAAGAGACCGTAGAGATCAAGCTGCCCAAATCCTTCATTTACAAATAAAGAAACCAAAGCCCAGTGATATCATCTTGGTTTTCCATGATGCCAAGAGGTAAAAATCCATATTATCTTTATAAATAGTATCCACAAAGATGATGATAAACTTGGTCAATGAAACTGATATTTATAACTATAAAGCTTTCTTTGGATTTTTGGGGATTTTTTTGTTTTGTTTTTGTTTTGTTTTTTTGAGAAGGAGTCTTGCTTTGTTGCCCATGCTGGAGTGCAGTGGTGTGATCTCGGCTTGCTGAAACCTCCACCTTCCAGTTTCAAGTGATTCTCATGCCTCAGCCTGTGATTCTCATGCCTCAGCCTCCCAAGTATCTGGAATTACAGGCACACACCACCATGCCCAGCTGATGTTTTTAATTTTTTTTTAGTAGAGACAGGGTCTCACCATGTTGGCCAGGCTGTTCTCAAACTCCTTACCTCAGGTGATCTACCCACCTCAGCCTCCCAAAGTGCTGGGATTACAGGCATAAGCCACAGCATCTGGATGAATATCAACATAATTTAAATAAGGGGCAGAGAATATGCCCATCCCGGCACAGCCCAAAAGCCATACATGAGATAAACTTTTTCAGAAATATTTAAGATTTGTTATCAAGACTTCCATATGTCCAAAGGTGGAATTCTATAGAAACACCATGAGCCTCCTCCATATATTTTTGTAAAGTCTCTAAAAGGGTCAAGAGAGGCAACAAAGAGTAGAGGGCACAAGGAATACTTCAGCTTTGAATGCTCTGGCTCTGCCACTTTAAAATTGTGTGACCTTCAGCAAATTATTTAACTTCCCTAAGCCCCAGTTTTCTCATCTGTAAAATGAGCATAATGATAGTACTTACCTCATAGAGGTAATGTAATAATTAAATGAGACAATGTACATAGACCACCTAACAGGGCTAACAATAACTACTTAATATTTACTAGTATCATGGTGGTTGTTGTTGACACCACAGACTTTTTGCCTTAAGTTCAACTCTAATTTTGAGTTGCCTCCTTTTTCAACTGTGAAAAAGGGATAATCATTTAACAGGAGAGACAGATAACTAGAAGTTAATTATGACCTGGACAGAGTGCTCTGGCTCCCTGCCCAGAGCCACAGTCTGCCCCAAATGATCTCCAGGTTAAGAGACAAAGTGGCTTTTCTGAGCAGGGTTGCCTCTGCGGGGGTGGCCTCCAGGCAGGACCCAGCTCGTCTGGAAGAGGTCATGATCTCAGGTCAGAGGTGTGAGTAATCAGGGGAACAGGCCAGGAAATGTGAATAAGGCTAGTGCACAGTTTTCTTTTTGGACAATCTTTTTGGCATTACGATGTTTTAGTCAAATTGTGCCCTGCTTGGAAGTCCTACAGGTTGAAGGCAAGGGAAGTCAGAATTTCCACAACAACAAAAAAAAACAGAAGGCCCAGGATAGCTCCTAGATAAACATCATCCTTCAAGGACGTCTCGGGTTGGGCAGACTATAGCATTTTCATCAACTCATGCCATTAAAAAAAAAGACAAAGAAAAAAAACAACCCACCTAGAACTTGATTTTTCCGGTGATAGAAGAAACACAGTAGACAAAACAGCTTTCTCCTTTTCCCTGGGTTACTTGGCAGCAGCAGAAAACACTTGACAAAAAGTTTCAGAAGGGCTCGATATTGAGTTTGAAAAGTACAAATTCCCACAACAATCACTGACTAAAGTAGCAATATTTTAGCCCTTCACAGGAATCTGGTTATTATTACCATTTATGCCAAGTATCTTGTTTCTATTCTTTGTGATTTAAGGTCATTTTCTCTGTAAAAGGCCTGCTTTGTTAAGCACTACACATTGACGTTGGTTTCAGGAGAAAGAGGACTGGGCAAGTTGGGAAAGTATCGTATTGTGCCGAAACATTAGATGGCCTGGTTGTAAAGAAACCTTTTGTTTTTGCTCTGAACCTGATGTATTTTTCTGGTCTTCATTTCCTAGTTCAGTGCACTAATTTCAGCATTGTCCACCCTGACAACGATAATACCTGTGCTTGAGCGTGGCAGGTTCCAAGGAGGGAATCCAAGAGGTTGTACCTACCTGGACAGGCTGGGGTGCAACCTGGCCAAAGGAGACCCAAGTCAATACCCATGTCTAGAAAGTCACCCTGTGACTCAGGGTCCATTGTGTAGACATCTTGTGAGAAAGGATACCAAGAGAGTGAAATATCTTGCTCAGTGATATACTACCAGGGACAATTTTTCCCCTTGGGGGACACTTGGCAATAACTGGAGACATTTTTGGTTGTCACAACTCAGAGCCAGAATACTATTGCGCCTACTGGGTAGAGGCCAGGGATGTTGCTAAACATCCTACACTGCACAGGGTGGTCCCCACAGCAAAGACTAACTCAGCCCCAAATGCCAATTGTGGTAAGGTTGAGAAACCCTGAGACACACAGAGGCACAGAAAGCCCTGAATGGGCAGGCCCCTGCCCACCTGCCCAGCCTTATTTTGCCCCACTATCCCATTCTCTGAACCCCAAGTGCATAGACACCTTCCAGTTCCTGACTTCACTGTGTACCCTCAGCATATCCAACCCCTCTGCCTGCCAGGCTCTTCCTTGCCATGCCTAGTTAACACCTTCTTCTCCCCTAGAGCTCACCTCAATACATACTTTCTTGAGATGCCTTCCCATCGAGACTGAGTCAAATCCCCCATTCTATGCTGTCTTCCCTTTATTCTTTCTTTTTCCAGGGCTTTTAAAGTATCTTCATGGGCCCAGGTGCGGTGGCTTACACCTGTAATCTTAGCACTTTCGGAGTCCCACATGAGCAGATTACCTGAGTCAAGAGTTTAAGACCAGCCTGAGCAACATGGTGGAGTCCAGTCCCTGCTAAGATACAAAAAATTAGCCAGTTGTGGTGGCATGTGACAGAGTGAGACTCCATCGGAAAAACAAACAAACAAAAAAGTATCTTCATGGCTTTTCTGAATTCTCCCAAGCTCCCTGCCTCTCAGCTCTGACATCTATGGGCTAACAGTACGAATGCTAGAGTCCAATGATTTGTGTTTGAATCCAGTCCCGGCACATTCTAGTTGTGGGACGTTGGACAAGTGACTTAACTTTTCTGTGTCTTTGTTTTCTTACCTCCAGCATGAAGATAATAACAGTACCTAGCTCATGCGGATGTTGTGAGGATTAAATGAGACAGGCTGATATAGTGCTTAGGACAGTGTCGGGCCCACTGTGAGCACTAGAGAAAATTCTGCTCTTACTATTACTTTGAGAATTTAAAACTGCCATTCTAAGACATGGAGCTACAAGATGAGCAACATATGTGGCTGGGGACGGTAGCTCACGCCTATAATCTCAGCACTTTGGGAGGCCGAGGCAGGTCGATCACCTGAGGTCAGGTGTTCGAGACCAGTCTGGCCAACATGGTAAAACTCTGGCTCTACTCAAAATACAAAAATTAGCTGGATGTGGCAGCAGGTACCTGTAATCCCAGCTACTCAGGAGGCTGAGGCAGGAGAATTGCTTGAACCCGGAAGGTGGAGGTTGCAGTGAGCCAAGATCATGCCACTGCACTCCAGCCTGGGCGACAGAGCAAGAATCTGTTGAAAGAAAGAAAGAAAGAGAGAAAGGGAGCAAGAAGGAGAGAAAGACAAAGAAAGAGAAAGAGAAAGGATGGGAAGAGAAAGGAAGGGAAGCGAAGGGAAGGGAAGAGGGAAAGAAAGAGGGAAAAAGGGAGGAAAGGAAAGAAGGAAAGGGAGAGGGAAGGAGGGAAGAAAGAGAAAGGAAGGAAGGAAAGAACTAGGGAGGGAGGGACAGACGGCTTGCAGGCAGGCGGACAGGCAGGCAGCATATTTTCTTCCCAGCAGCACAACCCTACATCACTTTCTTTTTTTTTTTTTGCTACCAGAGAAATCAGAGCTCAGATCATTTGAGGCAGGGGAGTCAATGTCAAATGCTTTCTATTTACAGACAGAGAAATTGAGACTCAGAGAGGTTAAGGGATTTGGAAAGGTCACATGGCAGGTTTTCTCCACCTGATAACTCTCTCTCTCTCTCTCTCTCCTTCCCCCTCTCTCCATCTCCCTCTGTCCTTCCCTTTTGAGATGATAACTGGTGTGATTCTTAATCTACACTAAATGAATTATTCCTTAGCAACTATCTTCATCAGACTACAGGTCCCTGCTTCCAGCCATTCTACAAAAGACCTGGCAGTTATAAAATCCAGGCTTATCAGAACAAAACACACCAAACAGAACACAGCAAGGTTTCTAAACAGAGATTTAAGGTGCTTGCACAAAATCCTGGGAAAAAAAAAAAAATCTAAGCCTGAAAAAAAGTAGACCAAATGCAAATAATAACCTAAAAAAAAAAAAAAAAAAAAAAAACACTGAGGCTGTCTCTTGCAGCTTTCTGCCATGAAATGATTCGTCCTGAGAAAGGGCTAGGAATGTCCCTGCAGGGCTCCACAGGCTGGGCCACATCTCATTTACCTTAACTTCTCCAAATCCTAGTTACCCTTTCACACTTCCCAGTTTCTTTTGACAGTTCTTACTCTTTTTCCACCCACTACAGGTTTTGGAAGCTGATTCTTTGCCAACGCTATGATGTTTTAGCCCAAAGACTTCTTGGAACCTAAGACCTCATGGGGAAGAGTGTGGAATCCAGAACGTAGAGTGACAGTGGCTTCTGACCTTAGTCTAACCATAAGTGAGGAACGCAGCTTTGGCTGGGGTCCCACTCTTCAGGAAGCATATGAACAAATTGGACAGCAGAAGAAAAGTCCAATGGAGATAACGCACCTCATCATGTGAAGGGCAACTGGTTAGAGAAGTCTTAGGGAGGAACATGAAAGCTGTTTTCAACAATCTAAAACCCCGTCAGATTTTCAGTTTTCAGAAACAGTACACACTAAGCTAACATGGACTTCCACTCCCGCTACTAACCCATTAAAATATTGGTAATACATAGCGAAAGAAAGAAAGAAAGAGAGAGAGAGAGAGAGAGAGAGAAAGGAAGGAAGGAAGGAAGGAAGGAAGGAAGGAAGGATGGATTTTGTAAACATAGCTAAGCTCATAAAAATAAAGTAAAATTGGCTAGGTGTGGTGGCTCACACCTGTAATCCCAGCACTCTGGGAGGCCAAGGCAAGTGGATCACTTGAGGCCAGGAGTTCAAGACCAGCCTGGCCAACATGGTGAAACTCCATCTCTACTAAAAACACAAAAAAAATTAGCCAGGTATGGTGGAGTGCACCTGTAATCCCAGCTACTCAGGAGGCTAAGGCACAAGAATCACTTGAACCCAGGAGGTGGAGGTTGCAGTGAACCAAGATCATGCCACTGCACTCCAGCCTGAGCAACAGAGTGAGACTCTGTCTCTAAATAAATAAATAAACAAACAAATAAATAAAGTAAAATTTCTAGGTGCCAGAAATTAAAAAGAAAACTCCTAGTCAGAGTAGAAAACCTCAGCTGATGTCTTGATGGTCCAAGATTATATTTATCCAAATATAGGTCCTAATGTCTAGAGGCTAGAGTTTTGATAGCCCACAAAACTTCAAATCCACACTAAGCACAAGTGTGTTCTACAAATTTACACTGCTTACCTGGCATATTGGTCAGGGTTCTCCAGAGAAATAGAATCAATAGGATAAAGAGATGAGGGCAGGGAAGGATGGGGGATAGAGAGATGGGGAAAGAGATTGATTTTAAGGAATTAGCTCATGCAATTATCAGGGCTGGCAAATCCACAATCTTCAGGAGAAGCCATCAAATTAGAGACCCAGGGAAGAGATAATGTCATAGCTCAAGTCAAAGGCAGCCTAGAGACAGAATTCCTTCTTTTCCTTTTCAGGCCTTCAAGTGACTGGATGAGGCTCATCCACATTATGGGTGGTAATCTGCTCTAATCACTGCCCACTGATTTCAATATTAATCACATCTTTTAAAAATTATCTTCATAGCAACCCCAAGCTAGGTGTCTCATCAAAAACTGGGTACCATGGGTTAGCCAAGTTGATGCATAAAATTAGCCGTCACAATCTAGTGTTTGAATCCCAAATCAAAAAATTCTTCTTATATTCTTAATATAAGAATTTGTCCTCGCCGGGCGCGGTGGCTCAAGCCTGTAATCCCAGCACTTTGGGAGGCCGAGACGGGCGGATCACGAGGTCAGGAGATCGAGACCATCCTGGCTAACACGGTGAAACCCCGTCTCTACTAAAAAATACAAAAAACTAGCCGGGCGAGGTGGTGGGCGCTTGTAGTCCCAGCTACTCGGAGGCTGAGGCAGGAGAATGGCGTAAACCCAGGAGGCAGAGCTTGCAGTGAGCTGAGGTCTGGCCACTGCACTCCAGCCCGGGCGACAGAGCGAGACTCCATCTCAAAAAAAAAAAAAAAAGAATTTGTCCTCAACAGTCTCCCTGGAGCACATGGAGAAATTCTAGAAGAATAGAAAACTTCTCTACAGAAGATCCTCTCTATCCCAAGGGGAAAAGCAGCTAAAGATGAATTCACAACAAAAAATTACAACTCACCTGAGGAAATGAACCACCATAAAAAAGACTAGAAGATGAATAGGAAGATTATCACCTTAAGAATTTAAAATAGGCCGGGCGCGGTGGCTCAAGCCTGTAATCCCAGCACTTTGGGAGGCCGAGACGGGCGGATCACGAGGTCAGGAGATCGAGACCATCCTGGCTAACATGGTGAAACCCCGTCTCTACTAAAAAAATACAAAAAAACTAGCCGGGCAAGGTGGCGGGCGCCTGTAGTCCCAGCTACTCGGGAGGCTGAGGCAGGAGAATGGCGTGAACCCGGGAGGCGGAACTTGCAGTGAGCTGAGATCCGGCCACTGCACTCCAGCCTGGGTGACAGAGCGAGACTCCATCTCAAAAAAAAAAAAAAAAGAATTTAAAATAAAATAATCCGACATAAAGAACAGAAACCATAAAGTACAAATAGAACATTGTTTCTTAAAAAAGATAAACTTGAAAAGGTAACTTCTAGAGCTTCTGTAAATAAAAGATACAGTCAAATGATTCATTAAATAGCAGATTAGACAAAACAAAAGGAGAGGAAAATTTTCCAGAATGTAACATTAAACAATTAAAAGAGAAAAATATGCAGAGCAAATATAGGACATAACGGATAGAATGTGAAGGTCCAACTTACATCTAATATGAATGCTAGAGGGAGAAATTGGAGAGAAGAAAGGAGAAGAAATATTCAGAGGTAATGGCTGAGAATCCTTACATTGATGAAAGGCATAGAGCTTCAACTGAAGAAGCTCTTAGAATTCTGAGCAAGATACCTAAGTAGAAAATTACACTGAGGCTCATTTTAGTGAAACTTCAGAACATGACTGAGAGAGAAAAATTATAAAAGCATCAGGAGGCCAGGCACAGTGGCTCATGCCTGTAATCCCAGCACTTTGGGAGGCTGAGGCAGGTGGATCACGAGGTCAGAAGATCAAGACCATCCTGGCTAACACGGTGAAACCCCGTCTCTACTGAAAATACAAAAAATTAGCCAGGCGTGGTGGTGGGCGCCTATAGTCCCAGCTACTCAGGAGGCTGAGGCAAGAGAATGGCGTGAACCCGAGAGGCAAAGCTTGCAGTGAGCCAAGACAGCATCAGAAATTAAAGAGAGATCATTCATAAGAAAAAATAGCAGACTTGGCATCAGCAAACAGAGACCCAATAGAATAATTTTTCTGTGCTAGAGAAAAAAATAAAAGCTATCATTGTAGAATGCCCAGCCAAGATCAACTATCATTCAAGAGTGGGGATTTTTTTTTTAAATCACATCTTCAGAAAAATACAAGAGAATTTATCACTTCTAGAAGAAAATTGAGCTGAGAGGAAGGAGTAGAGTGGAAGAATCAATGGTAAGTGAAGAAATGGATGAACATGTGGGTAAATCTAAACAAGAATTGACTGTAAAATAGCGGTAACAATACTATTGTCTGATTTTTATGACATTTAAAGACAAAGCAGGGCTGGGCACGGTGGCTCATGCCTGTAATCCCAGCACTTTGGGAGGCCAAAGGAAGAGGATCGCTTGAGGCCAGAGGCTGGAGAACAGCTCTGGCAACATAAAAAGACGCTGTCACTACAAAAATAAAAAAATAAAAATAAAATAACAAAATTAGCCAGGTGTGGTGGTGTGTGCCTGTAGTCCCAGCTACTCAGGAGGCTGAGGCAGGAGGATCACTTGAGCCCAGGAATTCGAGGCTACAGTGAACTATGATCGTGCCACTGAACTCCAGCCTGGGCAACAGAACAAGACCCAATCTCATAAAACAAAACAAACAAACAAGACCAAAGTGGACCTAAAATGCTAAATACTAGTAACATAAAATTTAGGATGGAGTAATTAAAATAAGAGCATCCTAAGGATACACAGAGTCTAATTAATTGTAAAATTGTTACAGTCATATGCATGAATTATGTATACTTATAGCAACTCACAGTATATAGTCTCTCTTTAATAGAATCTTGATTTTTCATAGGGCAGCACTGTGCCCAGCTAAAAATACATACCTTCCCAGATTCCCTTGAGGCTGAGGTAGCAATGTATTGCAGTTCCGGCCAATGAAATATAAACAGAAGCCTGCTGGTTGACTTCCAGAAAGAATGCTTTGCCCTTTATCCGTTACCCGTTTCTCTTCTTCCTACCTAAAATAAGGACAAAATGCTTGGAGGAACAACAGACACCCTGCGACCACGAAGATAGGACAAAGTCACATACTAAGGGTAAGAGAAAAGGATAATTAAATTTAAAAACCCTGGGTGCTTGATGTGATCCTTAAAGATGTGTACTAGCTCTGAACTTTTTACTCCAGTCTTCTCGTTTCAAAATAAACCCCTAGATGTTTAATCCGCTGTTTTCTATGATGTATAGCCAAGTATAAATCTAAATTGCAGCGTGATACAATAAAAATCAGTATTTGATCTTTGTCCCTGGTTCCTGGCACACACCTCCTAAAACCCTTAGCATCTATGGAGTGGTAAGTATATTTTGTATGTTAATAAGGGGACTGGTAGTTGACAGTATGTGGACAGATTCAGGAGTCTTGGTCACCTGAAAGACCTAGGCAGGATTAGAGGTTTGAAACTTTCAGCCCCACTCCACCCACAGCCTCCAGGGAAGGGAAAGGGGCTGAAGGTTGAGTTCAACCACCAATGGCCAATGATTTCATTAATGCTGCCTACATCATGAAACTCTCATTAAAAACTACACAAAGGGGTTCAGCGAGTTTCAGAGTTGGCAAACACATCCATGTGCTGGGAAGATGGCAGACCCCGACTTCACATGGACAGAAGTCTTGTGTTTGGGACCCTGCTGGACACTGTCCTATGTGTCTCTTCATCTGGCCATTCATCTGCTCCTTTACACACACACAAAAAAACTGTCAGCAAAGTATCTTCCAGAGTTCTGTGAGCCCTTCCAGACAATTATTAAACCTGAAATGGGAAGGTGGTGGGAACCCACAACTTTGTAGCCAAGTCAAACAGAAGTGGTAGTATCTTGGGCACCCAATTTGTAATAGGCACCTGAAGTGAGCCCGTAAACCTGTCGAGTCTGACGCTAACTTCAGTCAGTAAGTGTCAGAATTGAACTGAATTGTAGGACACCCAGCTGGTGCCCAGAAAGTTGGAAACAGTTGTGAGCAGGGGAAAAAAAAAACCACCCATTTGGTGTCAGAAGTGTTGTAAGTAAAAACAGTTTAAAATTGGTAGCATTCACAGAATGTTAAAAATTTAAGGATAATCACTCAAAGGAGAGAATTCAAATGTATGTAACTGTTAAAACAATAAGAGAGAAAAATAGAAAATTGTCAATATACCAACAGAAAGAAAAAAAGAAATGAAAGAAGCTAAGAGATTAAAACAAAAACATTAAGATATCAATATATACCAGTCATAACTGTGTTCTAATAATCAATGTAGTAAATGTAAAGAATTAAAATTACTTCTTAAAAGAAACACTGAGATCAAATAAGAAATTCAGCCTTTTGGTTTTTCTAGTAAACACACTTAAAATATAGTAACACAGAATTATTGAAATGAGATCAGAAAAAATATACCAAGTGGTCATTATCCAAAAAAAGTGATAGTAAGTAAAGCATCTTCCAAAGTTCTGTGAACCTTTCCAGCCAATTATTGAAACTTTCCAGCCAATTATTGAAATGGGAGGGTGGTAGGAACCCACAACTTTGAAGTCAAGTGGTGAAGCAATATTAAAGTCAGAAAAAATAAAGAAAACAATTACAAAATGATAAAAAGAAGAATTCTCCAGAAAAGTAAAACACCCCTAAACATGAATATACCTAATAACATAGCCAAAAATAAAACGAAAGAAAAACTAACAGGTTTACCACCATGGTGAGGGATTTTCAGAGGGGAGGGAACAGGCTTATTGCCCTGGGTAGAGGTGAAAGTAGGCGGAGACAAGTGAGTGGAAATTACGAAGCGGAGGGACTTTGACTCAATCTATGGAGGGACACCTATAACTTTCAGAGCTGTCCAAAATTGAAGTGGGCTGCCTTGGGAGGGAGGGAGAACTCCAAAAACATGGTTTCTAAGCACAATCTGTATGGCTACTCAATGAGACTGTTGTCCAAATATTCAAATATCAGACACTTAGCCCCATGAGGGCAGGAACCATGATTGCTTTGTCTACCCTATGCACCTGGTGTCTGAAGCAGAGCCTGGCACAGCACAGCTGTTCTTAAGTGTCTACTGTACGAATTTACTTTCCAGACAAAAAAAAAAAAATGGAGAAAACCACCCCTAGAGTGGCTTTTAATTCAGAGATTCAGGAATTCTTATCTACCCATTCCTCTGCTCTTTGTCCTCATTCCAGTCTGAGGCCCAGGGTCACCAAAAACCCAAGAGACCTGAGGCCGGCCGGGCCTGAGAGGCACAAGCAGGCTGAGGAGTGGACAGAAGAGCAAGGAATGGACAGAAGCCTCGAGAATGAAAGCCAACTCTGCAAAGAGCTTCCAAGAGTCTTCCTGCCACAGAAATTCCACTTGGCCACTGAAATGGCCCTGGGCCTGGAGAGAGGTGGCGACAAGCTGCTCACGGCAATGACTTTCAGTCAACATATCTTGCCTGTGCTTCTAAGGGTGGAGATGCAACTGTGAGTAGCTCACTGGGTCAGGCAGGTCACAAACCAAGCTCCTCCCACACAGTGAGTTCAGGGAGACAGAGAGGAGGGAAGGAGGTTCCCGGCTCTAGGGATTCCTTAGGTCAAGGAGGGACAGGGTCCCTGTACTTAGGGACCCTCCAGTCTGATGGGAAGATACAAGTCAACCCTCTTAGAGCCGTAGAATGAATGCCACCTACAGCTCCTCTCTTCAGGAAGGAAATCCAGTCTGATGGAAGAGATATGGCCCTGTTGTATCATTCTTGCCTTCTCACCTATGTCACACAAGGGAGTGAAGGAGATGGCAGGCCCTGGGATAGGTCTATTTCTGTGGTGAATGGAGGCTCTCAGGGGACGTTCCCATAGCCCTGCTGTCAAGGGCCCCTTCCCCTCCCTCCCTCCCCACCACGATGCCTTACCCACTGGAATGAATCCAGAGCTCCAAGCCTTTTCCTAACACAAGAATGCTGACCCCTTTGTCACATCCCACTTTCCCTCCAACTTTGTTTTTTGTTCTTTTTCCCACCCAGACTCCCCCTCCCCCCACTTGCCATTTCCCAAGCTCGCCCAGGGAGACTAGACTCAACGGACCACTGGTGATCTTGTTTTACATGAGACATTTCCAAAAAAGACCAAAAAATCCTTTCCAGGAAAATGCCATTTTAAAAATTCAGCTCCAGACACTGCGGCAACATTAGGAAAACAAAGGACTTGGCAGAAAGGTTTTCTGCATGGAGAGTTTCTCTCGAAAATACCTTTTCCAAGTTGTCTCCAGTGCGGATGACTCCAAGGGTCAGTTCTGGAGCACCCAGGCAATTGCAGACAGAGTCACTTCTGGTTTGTACACTGTCCCAGGTCTTTCCTTATCTGATACCACCCTGGGATCTTCCAGGCTTAAACAAGGAGCCCCTTCCAAGGGTCCCCAAAGGAAGCAGCTGTCTCTGAGGGTCAAGAAATAATGCTGCTTCCTCCCTCCAGAGGGGACTCCTTAGCCCCTCTCTTGCCACCATCACTAAGCAGGGGGCCCAGGTTAGGAGCTGGAGGGACATAGTGTGCTTAGTAGAGAGCTTGTCTTCTCTTATCATCCAAGTGAGAGGAATACACAGCTTCCCCGGGGACATACATAGTGGTGTTCCCCTTTTTGCATGTATCAGGTATAATTAATCAGGTTGACGTCACATATATAATAACAATGGCCATTATTTATTAAACGCTCCTGATTGTCCACCCGTAACCTATTCTTTATGTTTGTTTTACCTCATTTAATCCTGGTAACAATCGTCATGGGCTGAACTGTATCTACCCACTCCCCACCACTCAACAAGACTCATATGTTGAAGTGCTAATCCTCAGTACCTCTGAATGACTGTGTTTGGAGACACACCCTTAAAATAGGTAATTAAGTTAAAGTGAATCCTAATTAGCGTGGGCCCTAATCCAATAGGATTGGTGTCCTTATAGAAGAGGAAATGCGAACATTGTTAGGCACATGCTGGGAAGCAAGGACACAGCGAGAAGGCAGCCATCTGCAAGCCGAGGAGAGAGGCCTCAGAAGAAACTGGACTTCCTGCCTCCAGAACCATGAGAAAATTAATTTCTGTTGTTTAAGTCATCCAGTCCATAGTATCTTGTTATGGCAGCCTTAGCAAGCTAATACAACACCCATACAATCAATCTTACCATCTTACCATTTCACAGAGGACAAAACAGTCTCCAGAGGGTATATAACTTTCCCAGCAAGCACACAGCAGAGTTGTAAATGCGTAATCAACTGCGTGACTCTAGAACACAAGGTCTTAGAACTGAATCCTGCTTCTTCTCCTCTGTGCTCTACTATGCATGTGCATGATCCGTTTACTTATTGCTACAAAACAAACCATCCACAATTTATTGGCTGCAAACAACAACATTTATTTTGCTCATGAATCAGCAATTTGCGCAGGGCTTATTGAGAACAGCTCATCCCTGCTCCACTTGGTATCAGCTGGGACAACTTCAAGGATGATCTGAACTCTCAAGCACTCCTTTGTCTGACAATTGATGCTGACTGTTAGCTGGGACCTTAGGTGGGGCTGCTGGTCTGAAATTTCATGTGGAATCTCTATGTAGCCTGAGCTTCCTCCTAACATAGTAACTGGTTTCAAAGGCAAGCATCCCAGGAGACAGAACCAGGCGGAAGCTGTATCTCCCTTCTCTAAACAGCCTTAGCAGACACACAGCATTACTTTCGCCACATTCTCTTCCTTAGAAGCAAGTCGCTGAGGCTGGTCCATGTTCAAGGGGAGAGGAATTCAATACTATCTCTTAGTGGGAGGAACATCAAGGAATTTGTAGACATGTTTCAAAACCATTACAATGCATGTGCCATTGACATGCTTGAACATATTTTATGTCAAGTGTCTATTTACCAGCAGCACAGTATCATTGAAAGAACATCAGACTGGAAGCTCAAAGTCCTGAACAAGAGCCTGTCCACTGTATGGGGCTGGGATTTCAACACCCATCTGTGGAAAAAAAAGCAGTACCTGCTTGTTCACTCAGTTCAGCCACTCTCCTCTGTATGGAAATGAGGTCCGTTAACCCCATTCCAGTCTCTAAAACAAACACTAATCCCAGTCAGCAGGTTAGTTAGAATGCTGCTCCTGGGGTACTTTATTTGACTCTGAGTTATGATAGCCTAGGTTCTCCCTGTCTCTGTGCCTGAGCCCGTATCTTAGAAATGTAGCAGTCTAGGTATGGAGCACATCCTCAGTACTGGGCACTGTCACTGGTGCTTTATATTTGCTATCTCATTCAGTTATTTCAACCCTATGAAGGAGGTTTCTTTATGCCCATTTTACAAATGAAGAAACTAAAGTTCAGGGCAGGTAAGTAATTTGCCCAAAAGTTAGTAAAGGGCAGAGCCACAACTACGAGTTATGCTGTGGCCAGCTGTCCCCTCCAGGATCTGCTGTCCTGCCCCTGGACTGCCTGCCAGGACATCTGATGGCTTCTGGGTTGTCTGTACCTTTGCTCCTCTTGCCTTTTAGGGCCTTACCATACTTCTTGTTAAACCTTATCCCTGTCCCCTTCATGAACGACTCACTGGACTTCTACCATCCTGTGTTCATCCTCCTGATCTAACTCCATATCCCAGCCTTCTGCATCTGTCCCAGTCTATGGTGCACAATTGCACAGTGTCCCGGCATAGCTGGAGAGCAATATCAAGCAGGAGAGCATCGCCAATGAAAAAACAAAAGCAATCCCAGCACTTTGGGAGGCCGAGACGGGCGGATCACAAGGTCGGGAGATCGAGACCATCCTGGCTAACACGGTGAAACCCCGTCTCTACTAAAAAATACAAAAAACTAGCCGGGCGAGGTGGCGGGCGCCTGTAGTCCCAGCTACTCGGGAGGCTGAGGCAGGAGAATGGCGGGAACCCGGGAGGCAGAGCTTGCAGTGAGCTGAGATCTGGCCACTGCACTCCAGCCTGGGCGACAGAGCGAGACTCCGTCTCAATAAAAAAAAAAAAAAAAAAGCTCTGGAGTCAGACCGATCTAGATCCAAATGGTGGAGTGAGCTCCACCGTTTATTATTTGTGTATAAAAATAATGACACCCATGTTGCCTCGTTGTGAGGATTCGCAGTGAGTTAACACAAGTATAGGGCTTGGCATAGTGCCTGGCACCTAGCAAATGCTTAGTAAATATTAGTTATCTTTGTTGTTATTATCAATAATACTTGTAAAAGATCCACTAGAGAGCCTAGCATATGGTAGGCATTCAAAAAATGATAGCTGTTAATCTCATTGTTTAAGTCCTGGAAAAGCTACAGGAATTCAGAGAAGGGCCAGATAACAAGGTAGCAGAGACAGAAAACAGGCTGCCCAAGCAACTGCACAGATCTGCAGATCTCTGTCTAATCCTAGAGCTTGGGTATGACTGGCCTTGATTAAGTGGAAACGCCTCCCTACAGAACTCTCATCTTCGTCTGCCTCGATTAGGAGATGACAAGAGCTTCCTGAGCTTGGAAGCCCCTGGGAAGAGGAATTTCAAGAAGGAAAATCAGAAACACCCTGTCTGTGCTACTACTGCCCAGGATCCTCTGCTGTAGCAACATGTATCACTGGCCACCCCACTGTGCCCTGATCGTCTAGTTGTCTTATCAGTCTGTAGTTTCACAGGCTTCATCTGAGCCTACAAGTTCTCAGAAAGCGGGTGAATGTGGTCAGAATATGTTTCAGCCTCCCAGCCTCAAACCCACTCCAGGTTGAGATGTCAACAAAAACAGCAAGCAGGTGGGTGGAAAGCAACCATCAGATTTATAAAAGAAGAACCATTAGATAGCCACACACACGCACTCACACTTGTGAGCATTTGAGAGCTGCCGTGCTGGTGCCCTCTTTTATTTTTCCTGCTGCTACCTTCCCAGGATGCTCACAACTAGATCCACCAATGCTCATAGCTCCTGAGTCAATGCTAACCGAGCTGGGGAGTATGTCAAGTTTGAGCAGACACAACGGCTTAGAATAATGTCACCAGCTCAGTTACAACTACTTGGCTCCTGTGTTCCTCCTGATTTTCCTTCACGCCAGATGATCAATGAGGTGACAGCTATTTCCCCCAGACCACTCTCATTTCCCTTTTCCAATCATACACGGATCTGGTGCCCTCTGGAATGACCTCTAAGAACCCACATTCCCACACCATGTTGCCTCTGAGCCTGAGCTCACCTCTCCCCTCCCCTGAGCCCATTCTGATACAATCCGGCTCTTCTGTCCCTAATTTTGCCTAGGACCCAATTCTCCTCTGTGTAAGTCAGCCATTGCTGTGATAATACTATGTAATAAATCATCCCATAATCTTAGTGGTTATAAAAACAAACATTTTCCCCACTCACAATCTGTGGGTTGGATAGAAGGGCAGTGACTCAGGTGGTGAGCTGGGTACAGATCAGTTCCCTCTCTCTCTCCTGGAACCAACAGCTACCTGGGATAGGCTCTTCTCATTACATACGGAAGCAGCACAAAAAAGGGCTAGTGGAAGCTTTCCATGACTCTTAAGGCCTCAATTCAGAACTGGCTCATCATGTCCATCCATATTCCCATTAGCCAAAGCAAGGTAACTGGCCAAGCTCACAGTTGACAGGATGGGAATATAGGCATAGGCTCTACCTCCTCTAGTAGGGTGTATGCAAAGCCATATGGCAAAGGGCATGGGTGTATAATTCTATTGCAGGGAGGGAGCAGAGAATTGGAATAATCATTCCGTCTCCTACATTTCTTAACCTAGAACTCAGTTACAAGCTCACCTGAGGGAATATACATCTTTTACTTGCCTGCTGGGCCTTCTACCCCTGATCCCAGCCCACTGGCCTAGGATGTGACTCTGAGTGAAGAGGCCTCTCACATGGAGACCCCCGCCCACTTGGCTGCCAGTCCTTGGCTGTCACCAGCATCACTTACTGTGATTCACCCACCTGACTGTTCCTCTTGAATTCTTGAAGAAGCCTACCAGCCTAATTAGCTCCTCAGCCCTTATCTATACTGGCCTCAGGAGGGGCTAGAACCAAGAACTGGAAAACTGGAAAACCACTGGGGAACCAAGCAGTTTCTCCCACTCTCTCTCTCTGTACTTCTACTTCCTTCTCGCTGTGGGCATCGGCTTTCTCTGCTCCTCAATGAATGGTGGAATAGGGCCTTTTCTAGGCCTAGAGCCACTTTCGGCACCATCACCAGGATAAACAGAATTCCAGTGTCCCATTTCCAGAGTCCCAGAGAAAGACCCCAGTCAACCATGGCTGGTATCATGACATACAAACATGGTTGCCCACCCTTCTAGATGGAGGAGAAAAGAAGTGTGAGCTGCCAGACAGTAAGAAAAGCATGGAAACCAGAGGTTTCAGGCTGTAGTCTTCTGAACTGACTCTGGCCAAAGATGTGTTTTGTTTGGCCCAAGGGATTTTTTTAATGTTTTGAATTACTTGACAAAACTTAGAAATTAAGAGTTCACATACAAATCCAAATGCTTTTTTCTTAAAAAAGCTGAAAGGTCTCAATTGGAAAGAAGTGTGAGGGGCCTTATGGGTCCTGGTGCTGTTCTGTTCCTCGATCTATGATCTATTCATGAAAAATTTATCAAGGCACATACTTAAAATAGATCCACTTCTCTATTTGTATATTACACCTTCTTTAGGTTTAAGAATTCAGAAGGTCTATAATGAAATCACATTCCAGCAAGGAATGAGTCCTCTGCAGCTGAGTAGTTTTCCATACCACCATACCCCTTACTACTCCCCATTCTCTTCCTATCACTGAGGCCGAGGGTCAGTAGTCATTCATTATCATCCTAGACTATGATTTTCTTATAACAGAGTTGGCAAGAAAGTAACTTTTATGTGGACATTCATATATATATCCATAACTCAGTCAAAAGGACAGACACAAAAAAGCATCAAAGAGAGCTATGTGTTCGCATGTTTGGGAAAAAAAATGGAAAATAGCTTTTTATTTTTGGAGAAGTTAAAAACATTCTTCCAAGTTTGACATGCAAATGAAATGTGTCAGTATCAAAAGAATTCAAACAAAAAAGCTGTGAGGCTGGTAGGGAAACTTAACGATCCAAAATAAAGGACTGACGTTTCAACATGTTTTATTTTTCAAAGCAAATAAAACAAATGACACAACTGTGAAATGAAGTTCTGGAGAAGGAGAAAATATTGCTCATGCATTGAAACCTTTTATGAATGGTAAGTTTACAAAAGAGTATCTACTGAGGATAGAGAAATCCATACCTTGAGCAAAAACAAGTATTTGCAAATGGAAGACTAAACAGAAACACCGGTTGCTCAACAAGATGACGACATGGCTGAGAACTTACAGGACAGGTTGTGTGAAAAAGTTAAATCATTTGTGGCATTTCCTAGAGAAGCTTATGAGAGCCCAGTTAAAATAATACCACCCAGTCAGCTATATTTATTTATGGTTCCAAAGAGACTTCAATGTGATTGGAGAACTTTTGGGCATGGTGTCCATCACAGGCACAATTTCAGGAAATGACTTAGCTTTGTGTGTTGAGAAGTCTTGAAAAATTTAAAGCAGACAGGTCAAATTTAGTAAGCCTGGCTACAGAACAGAGCTCCTAAGATGATCAACATCAACACTGACCTTGTTATGAATCTTAAATCTAAGGTGGCCAATTTTGCACAATTACGGAAACTTAGTAATTCACCAGGAATTGCCTTGTGCTAAAAAGTTAAAATAGAACACATATCATGGGCCTAGTGAATGGGATTTACTCCCATGGCTAAAAGCATAAAGAGTTCAGTGCTTTGCCTGATAAAGTGGCTGTGCACTAGTCATAACATTTGTCTGTTCTGATAAATAAAGGGTAGTTAGTGTGCAATGTCGGAGTCTTTCATTGGTGGAAGGGGAGGAACAACTGAAAAATTATTAACTTGTTCATATCATCCAACAAAAATACTCACCCCAGCTCACCAGCAAAGATTGGATCAAAGTATATGCCTTTTCAGTAAATATCGCAAGCCATCTAACCCTTTTGGGTACCTCTCTTTAAGAATCATCACAAATATGCAAATGGACTATTCAGTTTTCTCATTCTTAGTGAAATTATATCTTAGGGAAACTCATTTGGCAAAGAATCATCTGGCTCATTTTCCTATGCTGAAATCAGTTTTCAAAAATGAAAGAGGTCTCTTCAACTGCTCTCTAAAACTTGTGGAGCTGAAGACAGGATAAGATTCCAAAAAAGTTTCTAATTTTATGAAAATGATCTTTCCTAATATTGTGCCATACATGCAATTTTTTGAACTCACCTTTCTCAATATTGTAATATAAATGGAATTTTTTGAACCACAATTCATTCCCCAAAACTAAATTTTGCAACATTAGAATGCCAGAATTCTACAAATATCTCAGGAGTGGTTACCCTAAATATAAAAACCATCATACAAAGATTCTATCAATGCTCAGCCATGAACAGCTGTTTTCCATTATGAAACTAAATAAAACGATTGCTCTCAGTTAAAAGATTCAAGGTTGAATTCTATACAGCACATCACAACATGAAATTCAAGACTCAACACTGACATGTTGGGGTAAAAGAAAAAGTGTCACATTTCTGGTTCGAAAGCAAAGAAGTAATGAGGTATGAAAGAAAAAAATTAATAATTACATATTTCTATTTTTTTATGTTATGTTTTTCAATTTCAAACTTAATATATAATCTCTAATATCATACATGTTTATATTGTATTATGTACTTATGCCCTAGTTAAGCAAAAATGAAAGTTGATTACATTTCTGGCAGCTGACTTTTCTTAAACCCAGTTCACTTTACTCATTTTTGTTGCCATTCTGAATTCTGTAAGAATCTGAGTTTACAACCTCTGGTGTACACTCTACATGTATGTTATTTTCTAGGAAAAAAAAATTCTAATTGAAAAATAACACATGCTCAGCTGCTCAATGATGAAAACAGAAAATCTAGAATAGAATGAGAAGACTGTCTTACCATATGAGAGTGTTTATCCAAAAAATTCATTTGTAGAATATATAATTTTTTTTAAAAACAGAGTCTCACTCTATCACCCAGGCTGAAATGCAATGCTACAATCTCAGCTCACTGCAACCTCTGCCTCCAGGGTTCAAGCAATTCTCCTGCCTCAACTTCCTGAGTAGCTGAGATTACAGGCAGACGCCACCATGCCCAGTTAAATTTTTTGTAGTTTTAGTAGAGACAAGGTTTTACCGTGTTGGCCAAGCTGGTCTGGAACTCCTGACCTCAGGTGATCCGCCCACCTTGGCCTCCCAAAGTGCTGGGATTATAGGAATGAGCCATTGCGCCTGGCCTAGAATATGTAAATGTTTAATTAAACATGGGATGATACTATACAGAAAGTTTCATAGATTTCTAGTTTTAAGTGTTCTCGGAGTAGAAATATTAGTGGTAACGTTATTCTGTAAAGTACTTGTAATACAACTATCTTAGCTTATTTGCTATTATTGCATATGTATGTTATTTCCCATTTTTAAATTATTAGTCTTGATACCTAGCCTGGCTCCATCTTTTTCTTTCCTATAGCCATGTTATTACTGAAAGTCTTGTGCCCAATACCTGAGTTTCTTTCCACTTACACCTTCCAGTAAAGGCTGGCATTGGTTCAAGTTAGAGTTTGGTAATCCTCTGAGGGAACTGAAAATAGTTCAAACATGTGGGCCCTTCTTGAGCCCAACCTCCTCTAGCACTTCCATTTTTCTTGACCCTTAGTTCTTATTGCTCAGAGAGTGACAGGTTTATTCTGTTTGATGAGAGGGGTCTCTGACTGGTTCATTCGCCTATATGGACTTCCTTGAAGGGAAAACAGAGCTATTCCAAAAGGATAAAATCTAATCCAAGTTAGGAATTATTAAATATGGTTAGAGAGAACACCTCATTGAGGTTTAGACCAACAGCCAACTGCAGCCCAATCAGCCCAGATATCACTGTTTTCCTTGAGCTTGTGTCTCCTGACTGCCCCCATTGCCAATCCCCTGCTTACCATTATCTGTACTCATCACACATGTCTGGAAATCCTCCTGGTCCTAAAAGAAATAAAGGCATAGATAGGAGGCCTCCAATCTGATGAGGGAGGCAATCCCATTTTGGGGGGCAGTCCCATCTGTGTAATTAGGAAATCATTTACATCCCTGGGGATCCCTAGCTTGACAGAGAGGTAGACCCCACCACCAGGGAGCCTCTGGTTTGATGAAAGAAACCCAGTTTGCTGCCATGATCAAAGGCTCTCAGAGAACTTGGTGATAGCTTCAAGTGGGCAGGTCAGCATGTGGAAATAAGCAAGAATTTGCAAAGGGGGAGAGAAGACCTTCAGACTAACTGCTTAGGCTGGGGCTCCAGGACTGCAGAATGGAGAGATGAAGAAAAATGTATCTCATCACAGCTGAACAAAGGATGTCATGAGCTTACCAGGGCAAAACTCTGTAGAATAATTATCTTTTCTAAAAAATGATAGACCACACATGGTGGCTCAAATCTGTAATCCCAGCACTTTGGAAGGCTGAGGCAGGTGGATCTCTTGAGCCCAGGAGTTCAAGACCAGCATGGGCAACAGGACAAAACCCCATCTCTACCAAAAAAAATACAAAATTTAACTGGGCATGGTGACGTGTGCCTGCACTCCCAGCTACTCAAGAGGCTGAGGCAGGAAGATCACTTGAGCCCTGGAGGTGGAGGTTGCCATAAGCCGAGATTATGCCACGGCACTCCAGCCTAGGCAATGGAGTGAGACCTTGTCTTGAAAAACAAATTAAATAGATTATATAAATAATTAAAAAATGATAAAGATCCAAATTAAATAGCGTAACAGTACATTTTTAAGTGAAAGAAAAGTCAAGACTGTCCCATAGCAAAAGAGCAGATGCATTTACCTTCTCTTCCTCTTGAGACTTTACCAAAATTCATTTCTAAAATGTATAAATCCTTCATAGGGAAGAAAATGGAAGGAGTCCTTCAGCAGAAGAAAAGTTTCAACCCATTTCTAGAAATCTTAAAGCCAATCGAAAAGAATTAGCTGACAAAGCAAAGTAGCTGGCAGAATAGAAATCCTGATTTTCTAGAAGCTTCCTAGAAGGAGCTGTAGCTGCCCCACCTGGCCCTACCCTGGAGAGGGTCTGACTCAGACAATAGACAAGGTGGGTGATGAAAGTGAGAAGAAGTGGGAGATTAATTCAAAATATGTATACAGCATGTTAAGGGTACTCTAACCATATCCACAACCCCAGCTGTCAGAATGTTTTGCAACCAGGCTCTGAATCCTAAGGCCGGAGATGGGAGAGGCAAAGAGAGAAAAAGACAGAGGGGAGGGGAAGAAGAGAATAAGTATCCTCCAAGGAAATTTCATTGTCTTGGAGAACAGGGACAACAAGGGTTACTGGTGGTACACCAGAGTAAAGAAAACCCCAATATCCTGGCTTTCAGAAGCCCACAGCAAGATGGCCAGCCCCTCAGCCCCAGCACCCATCCTTCCTCTCATCAAAGCCTTCCAGTGGCCACCCATAAACACAAAGCTCCCAAATATATTTCCCAGTCCCTCATTCTCAACAACCCAGGACCCCAGACACTGAGGAAAGCCTGCAACATAAAAGAGCTATAGAGAGCTAGCTCCTCATCCATCAGAGCCAAAATCAGCAGATAATGCCTGAACTGGATAAATGAAGGAAGAATGGTATACACACATCATTTAGATATGCTTTAGAACTAAAAACAAACAGATAAAAGTGGATGTCTCTTAGTAGCAGAACAGGAGGTGGAGGGTTGGGATTGGAAGGGAAGGTGACTGTTGCTTTGCATTATAAGCTCCTCAGTAGTATTTGGTTTGATTTTTTTAACTTTTAAAATACTTTTAAGGAAAGGGCACACTGTAAAACTATTGCCAAAAAAGGAATCATGAAAATAATTCATTGCTATGTAATCTTAACTTTTTGTTCCTGAATTTTTTTCAAACAACCAATGCAAACAGAGATTCTCTAGCAGTTTCTTCATGCATGTCCATATCAGGCAGTAAGTGCCTTATGTTTTAGGGAATTGTTATAGAGAAGGAACCAGATTAAATTACTCCTAAGTTTTCCTTTTTGTTTGCCAATTAAATCAAGGAGAAAGTTTAAGATCTAAAAGATCAGGTAAGACTTCCATCGCCCCCAATATTTCTTGAGCATACACTTGTGTATTAAGCAACATTTTAGATGCTACAGGACCAGGACAAGGTACTGTCCCAGAACTAACATTCTAGTGGAAAATAAGAGGCAGAAGACTATAGACCAAAAAAATGAGGCAATATTAGATAGTATCAAGAGTTAAGCCGAGGATTGAACTGGTTTAGTGATAGAAAATGGCCTAGTGTAGATCATCGGGTTGGTTGGTCTCTTTGAAGGATAAGAGTAATGTTTAAGCTGAAGTCTAAATGAAAAGAAAGAACCAGGCTTATAAAGACTGGGGTGGGAGGTGAGTGGTATTTCAAGTAGAAAAGTTCCAAGTGGGCCAGGCATGGTGGCTCACACCTGCAATCCCAACACTAAGGTCTCTGCATAAAGCCTTGGGATTATAGATAAAACATTATCTCGGGAGTTTGAGATCAGCCTGGGCAACACTGCAAGACCCCATCTCTACTAAAAATTTAAAAATTAGCAGGCTGTGGTGGTGCATGCCTATAGTCCCAGCTACTCGGGAGGCTGAGGTGGGAGGATCACTTGAGCCCTGGGAGGTCAAAGCTGCAGTAAGCTGTGAAGGCACCACTGCACTCCAGCCTGGGTGACAGAGACTGACTCAATCTCAAAAAAAAAAAAAAACCAAGTGAAAGTGCTCCTGCAAGTGAAAGAAGGAAAAACCTCCATTTCCTATGATATATATTTATGTATTCTAAGAACTGAGAGGAGGCTATCATGACTGACCTCAGTAGATAAGAGGGTATGAGAAGAAATAATAAGGTAGATAATACAAAGACCAGATCATGTTGAGTTTCTAAGCCATAGCAAGGAGTTTGGGTTTTATTATAAGCATAACAAAGTCTTTGAAGACATTTACACCATACAGGGACTTGATCTGATCTATGTTTTTAAACTACTTCTGGGATGGTTTGAGTCCAGTTATTTGATATGTCTTTAATTATTAAGCAAATGAAGAGGGTTAAGGTAAACTCAAATCAAGTTAGAATGACTTCTCTATTAGGAAGACAAGCTTTCATTCATTCATCATTCATTCATTTGAAACTATTTCTTGATCATTTGCTAATTGCCCAGTATTATGCTGAGAGTCAGAGATAATACAAGTCCTTGTCCTCAAGGAGGTTGCAGGGACAACTGGCATGGAAAAATCTTGTTGAATCTCATACTGAGCTGGGATAAAGTTTGGGATGAGCAAATGCAAGATTTTCCTTCTCTGAGAAAGTTATCAGGTCATCTGGATTTGATAGGACTCAAGAAGTGATGCCTCCTTTCTCTGTCCTCGAGAAGAAATGTAGTAAGCTTGCAAAGATGGCCTCCCTCTATCCATGACTTTTGATACGCCCTCCTACCCTGACTCGGGGCTGGCCTTGTGACTCGCTTTGGCTGATGGAACAATGGCAAACATTACCTAAACAGAGACTTGAAAGGCACTTGCACATTGAGGCTTGCTCTTTTTTGATACTCTTAGGAAACTTGCAACTACTGCCCTGTGAACAGCCCAGGCTAGCCTGAACAACAAGAATATGTGGCCAAGTGTTCTCCATTGCTCCAGCTGCCATGGAGCCAACCACCAGATGTGAGTGTGAGGCCACTCTAGACCATCCATCCCCAGCCAGGACAGACTGTACCAGACAATCTACCCAACCTATCCCCAGAATAGTAAGAAATCGTACTCTGTTAAGTCGGTACATTTTGGGAGTAGTTTGTTACACAGCAAAAGCTAGCTGATACAAGAATGCAGACACAATACAAATACACAAATACAAGGACACAAATACAAGTCCATTTATCTCTCCCAAAGAAAGGCCTCTCAAATCATATACTTCAGGCAAAGGACTGGTTCCTCTTTGTCAACGACTTCTGAAAACTCTTTTTTCTTTTTTCTAACATTTCCTCATAACGTCTATTGATTCTTCCTTTGGATGCTCACCTACCTTAGGAGAAAAACAAAATTGACAGCTCTGGCCAAGAAAGGAGCTGGTCCTATCAGAGGTATGTACAACAGAATCAGAACAAGTACAGTGGAACCCAAGATGAGCATGTGATGGCAAAGTCAGAGAGGCTGCACTGCAAATGCTGAACTGGGATAGACAGGAACATAACAAGGAAGACACCAGGGCAGAAAACACCCTAAGCAGCTTTGCTCTGAACTCTCCCCTCTACAAGAACTCTTCACCCAGCCCAGGGATCCGCAACTCAATGGAGAGCCGGTAAGCACAGTAAGAAAGAGTTTACAGCTTCCTTCCTCAAAAGCTTCCAAGATAAACAGAATAAACACCAGTTGGTCTCAGCTGGTCGCACGTTGGCCTGCCTGGAGGAGGGGGATGACAGAGATAGCTTCTTGAGGTTGCTTCCAGCATCGCATTCTAGGAAATAGACAATTATGAACAACATGGATTTTATTATCGTGACATCTCTAAGGTCTCTGCATAAAGCCTATATTTAAAAATATAAACATGTAAGTGAAAAAATGTCAGGGGAATAAATATTTGTCTTAAAAGAGACCATCTGTTTCAAATTTTTATTTAAAAAAAAAAACCCAACATGTGTTTTATTTTAAATTTGTATGTGTGTTGTTATCCTTGGGTTAAGTATTAGGTAAATAGACAGAAGCATTGAGAATCCATTTTCCAGCAAATTTTGGTTAGAAATCCTCACACACGTGATGCAGGAGATAATTTGGGGGCTAATTGGAGCTTTGTGGGTAGCCAATTCCTTGCAGACCTCTCCCCCACGCAGTCCCTGTTTGACAGGGATGAGGATTTCCCTGGCACTAGTGTTTGTTTTGGACAAGATGGCATTTTACACCTCTGGGGACTCAGCCAACACAACACAACACATCGCAGGCTGTTTCGAGGCCAGCCCAGTTGCACACCCAGATGTGGGTGCAGCCAGCGGGGCAGAACCACAGAGCCCACTTCTGTTTGGGCCTCAGTTGTGGCCTCAAAGCTCAGTCCATTTGAGTAAAAATCCTGTTTGGTGGTGGTAGCTAGGCTGGCAGGGGTGGGGTGTCAAGAAAATCTTCCAAGGAAATGACTGAGAGCTGGTCCTGGTGGGTGACCAGGGGAGAGGCATGGAAGAGGTTGGTCCTCAAAGAGGGTGCAGCATGGAATAATGACAGGGTCAGGGGTACTTGGGGAAAGGCATCAAGCTCGGTCACGGCGGAGCAGGGCACAGGATGGAGAGTGGTGGGAGATGAAGCTGAGTGGTGGCTGGGAACAGGGAAAGGCTCTCACTTTTTTGTCTGTTCTTCATCACTTCACCATTAGTTCCAGGTAATTCTGGTGGGTCTGTTAAGCTCTCCATTCAGAACACCATCCTACCCCACCCCTGACACAGCCATCAGCCCAAGAGTGCTCATGACCTGGTTAGGGCCACACGGAGTCTTTTTCAGGAAGATTAATGGGGATCTACGAGAAACTGCTCTCCCTTTCCTTCTGTGATCATGGGCTGAAAGCACCCAGTAAGGCATCTTTCTCTTTCCCACCTTATGGAGCGTTTCTGCTGGTGGATTAAGACTAGCATAGTAAAAGCAAAGGGGAGGGAAAGGGGGAAGGACAAAAAGAGGAGGAGTTGAGGAGGGATTCATATTATTTGAGGTCCTAGGTCCAGCTTCACCTAACCAGGATGTTTCTGGTTTTACTAAAGCTGGTCAGGGTTGGTTTTCCAAGAAATGATTGACTAACACAGTTGGAGTCAAAGTTAATCTTGCAATAAAAGGCAGACAACTTAACCTGCAGGCAACAGTCCAGGGGTTCCCTGCAGTTGAAAGAGATAACTGCTCGCCAAAAAATATGCTCCCATCTCCTAACTAGGAATTAGATGCCCAGCTAAGAATCACATTACCAGGCCCCAACCCTCCCTTGCATCTATATGTGGCCTGTGACTGTTGCTCACCAGTGGAATGTGAGCAGAAGTTCTCTGAGTCATTTCCAGACCAAGACTTTAAAAGTGGCCCTGCCTTCTCCACACTCTCTTTACCCTTCTGCCTGCATGGGGAGGATGATGAGAGGTCCTGCAGGATAATGACATGACAGTATGATTTCCATCAAATTTCCATCAAAAAAGAAATAAACTTATTTTGCCTTTGAGCCATTAATGCAGTATTGGATCTAGTCATTACAGCAGCCGGGGTTAGCCTAAGTGGTATATCCCCTTCAACATTCTGGAAGTTGCTTGCAGTTCCAGAAGTCTACTGCCTACTAAATTGCTCTCCATTGCCAGTTACCCAGATCAGTGACCCCTACTGTTGAAATCCACCAGCACAAAATCTGTTAGTTTCATGTATTTATTGGGCACCTACTACATTCTAGGTTAGGTGGTAGTGTTTGCGGTTAAGATGGTGAATTAGATCAGCCACATTTCACTGACTTTAAGTCACCATCAATTGTGAGACATATCATTATCTTATGTACCACTAAAACAAAAATTATGGAACACTGAGAAATATACTGCCAACTGAACTATGATGACAGGCCATCGAAAGCTGTAGTAATTTCAGAAATGTAAATATGTGGAGGGAAAATAGAGATCTTAAAACTGATAAAATATTATATTTCTTACCTTCAGGTAGCTGAAGGTCTTGTGGAATAGGCAGATAGACAAATAAATATAAACCATACAATACAAATACTTTAGCAAGTATATAGATGGTTCATCCAGAAAGAAAGTCATCAACTTGGCTTTAAAATGGGGGCAGCTTCACAAGGTGATGTTTGTACTGAATTCTGAAAGAGGAAGAGGGAAGTCAATTGCCAGGAGACATTTTCCCCTTTGCAAGCAGGTTGTCTAGGTTCCCTCCCCACACCTTCAGAGAGGTGTGCATGCATCCCCAGGAACTACGACGGTTTAGCAGAAACTCAAAACACTATAGCAATAAATTCCAACCAGACAGCTTCATTTTCTGGATAAATGGAAGCTAATCCTTTAGGTGCCAAGACATCATTTTAATGGGATATTTTTTAATGGAAAACCTTCCAAAGTGTACATAGTAAACTCTTGGCATCTGCAAGGAGTACATTAGGGGGTCTTGGTGAACCTCCAAATTCACAAATACAGCTGAACCTGGACAGACTCCTGGCTTGCTCAAGGATCACATTTACAGGAAAAGCCACAGGTGTCCACTGTGTAGCCTGGCACCATACACCATCCCCCTTTCCCCTGACTCTACACTTTTGCCTCTTGCTTGATGAGCAATTATATGTAACCAGTATATTGACCACGCATGACTTATGATGTAATCAAAGCACAATTTTATTTTCATCTCCCATTATCCCTTTAAACCTGATTCCACATGGGTAGTCTTTCTCTACTGCTGAATAAAACCTCCTGCAGGTCCAGAAGATCCTGCAGGGGGTTTTATTCAGCAGTGGAGAAAGACAGAACTTTTTGGTTCAGTCTTGTGTGGTTGACACGCTAAGTCACTTGAAGTGAAAAACAACAGTCCCAATGTGGTGACCTGAATGGCCATTCTGTGCAATAATTAAACTTTCCAACTTGATTGAACAGCATGCCCTCCTCCCTACCCGCAGCTGCACTTTGTTTTAGGCTGGAAGCCTGTGGTGAGAAAGGAGGAGGCAGTTGGCCCGTCTGCCTTGTGTGTCTTTTACCACACACAGACCCTGTGGGGAGGGAGTCACAGCACTGTAACAGCTCTCAGCAGAGAAATCTCATTTCTAATCCATTCTCCCTTTTCAGTGCCTCAACCATTTTATTTTCTCAAGGTGGATACAGCAGCGTCGAGTTCACTTTCCTGTGTACATTCTGCAAGTGGTGATCTAACTTTGTAATTTCACATCTATTGTACCTTGGTGTCTCTGTCCACTTTCTTTTTTAACATTCCATGAAATATATTATGATGGACTTAATGTTTGTGTTCCCTCAAAATGTATATGTTGAACTCCAATGAGATGGCATTTGGAGATGGGGCCTTTGGGATGTAATTAGGGTTAAATGTGGGTGGGCCTCTTGTGATGGGATTAGTGCCCTTATAAGGGATCCCTCCCCCACTCCCTCCCTCCCAAGTGAGCACATAGTGAGAATGTGCTCACCTGCAGTACAGAAGAGGACTCTCACCAGAACCAGACCAGACCAGCACCCTGACCTCAGTCTTCCAGCCTCCTACACAGTGAGAACATAGATTTCTGTTGTTAGCCATCCAGTCTATCATAGTTTATTATGGCAACCACAGGTGACTAATACAATTACTAAGCAGAGCCTGCAGTGAAATAATTTTACAGATCTTTCTCTCTAGTCTTTCTCTAGTTTTTGTGCTGGGCACATAGTAGGCATTCAAAAATATTTATTAAATGAATGAATAAGTGAACATATGGCACAATGACAGAATCACTCACTTCAGAAGTCGAAGTCACTGCAAAATGCCACATTCCATTCTCTGCATGTGTGTGTGATTTTATTTGTTTTTTAAATATGTAAGTAATACATAGGCTGGGCACAGTGACTCACACTTGTAATCCCAGCACTTTGAGAGGCCAAGGCAGGAGGATTGCTTGAGCTCAGGAGTTTAAGACCAGCCTCGGCAGCATGGCAAAAACCCCATATCTACAAAAAAATACCAAAATATTAGCCAGGTATTGTGGTGTGCGCCTGTAGTTCCAGCTACTCAGGAGGCTGAGGTGGGAGGATCACTTGAGCCCAGGAGGCAAAGGTTGCAGTGAGCTGTAATCGTATCACTGCACTCCAGCCTGGGCGATAGAGCCAGACCTCATCTCAAAAGAAAGTAATACATGAACACATTCTTGTGTGTTTTAAGTTAAACATCATACAAGCAATACACAAGTCCTTTCTTATATATGTGTGTGCATGTGTGTTAAGTTAAACAACATAGAACTAGCTAAAAGAAAGTTTCCATTCACCAGTATCTTCCCCAGACCATCACACTTTCCTACCAAGAAAGTACACACATACAGTTAATGTGACCTGTTTCTTACAGACCTTTGTCTTTGCAGCTCTGTGCCTGTAGACCTGTATTATGTGGTGTCATGCCAGGCATATGGTGCAGCAACTTGCACTTTGCACTTCCTCTTATATCTCACAGATATCTCTATACCAGTGTATCCTCCATTCTTTCAAGTGCAGAAACAAACCATGCTTATTTAAATCTGTCCCCATGGATGGGTATTTCAGGTGTTTCTACATTTCCTCTCATATAACATTGCAAAATATATCCTTTCCCATGCCTCCTGGGCACCTGTACGAGAGCTTCACTAAGACAAACATTTCTAATTTAATACCCAGCTTTAGATGATTTGCACACTAACATTTTTGATAGCTTCTGCCATGTGGCCATCCTGGAGGCAGGGTCAGTTTACACTTTACCAAGAATTGTCCCCACCTCATGGGATACTTTAAACCTTCCTAAATTTTTATCTATTTGTTATTAGGAAGATATCTCATTGTTAACTCTCAGTTTATCGATTACTAGTCATCTATTTCTACTATGACTTGCCCATTGCTATTCTGTGTCTGCTGTTTTAATCTGGTTGGTCTTTTAACTGTCAATTTCTAGAAACTCATTTTGTAGTTATTATTCCTTTGTTATATATGTTACAAATGCTCTCTTTCAGATACTCGTTTGTCTTGTAATTTTGTTTGTGGTGTCTTTTTTTGTACAGAAGTTTTTATTTTTCTGTAGTCAAAAATAACAAATATTTCTTTCGTGGTTTCCTTTGCTACGTCCAAGATTAATGCAATATTTATCTATATTTTCTTCAGATATTTTGAAGTCGTTTTTTAAGTTTAGCACTTTATTCCATCTGGAATGCATTTTTATATATGAGAAAATAGGAAACCAACTATTTTTTCTAAATTTCCAGTAGTCCCAATCTCATTTATGGAATAATCTATCCCTTCCTCCACTTATTGGCAATGCCACATTTATCATATACTAAATTGCTTTATGTACATATATATAATATTTCACTCTAATTTATCCAAAATATCTCTTCTTTAACTCTTTCTCTAGCACCAGGTGTTGGCTTTTAGGGAGGATCTATTTCTCACATACACACATACATAGAAAATTGTTTTTACTTCCATGATGAAAGACAGAATGCAAGTGCTTGAGGCCGTTAATAAGGGGTTCCTTCCCCACCCTGGGTTTGCACTGTTACCAAATCAAATCCACGCTGCAGCAGTGTCAAATTCTTATGCGTAAAGGAGCATGCAAGCTTCAGATGCAGCTATCCCACCTCGGACTACTATTTCACTCAGCTCTAAGAGCATATTGGATGATGTGCAACAGTTGTTGACCTGAAGTGAACCCTGACTCAGGCTGCTACTTAGAACTTGGATCATTAATGCCTGCCCAGAACCAGTTCTGAAAAATAGGAATGATCATTCATGTCAGTAGGATTTGGCTTCTAACTATAAAATATGTCCAGACATGTATTATAGGGATGTGTTCTGGAATCATTTCTTTCTAGGTTGTTTCCTAATGATGTTTTGGACATCCTAGATGCCAATCCCGACCTCCCCTGCAAAGCAAAAAGACAGACATTCTTGTATAGAGAGATGACATTGTATTACCTTAAATTAGAAGTGACCTGAAAATAAACTTGCCATGTTAGCCAATTATTTTCAAAAGGAAAGCCCATAGATCTGTCCTAAAACTAAATATGTTATCTCTGATAGGCTCCACATTGAAACTGATTTATAAATAATGACCCAATACAAGTTACTTCATTCAGTTACCTTGGCACTAACATGGAGTTTGTCTTGGACAGGGTCCTGACAGTAGCATTGCCCAAAGTCAGGCATTCTTGGGTGCTTTGCCAAGATTTTATTTGGCTGTGGCAAGGTCTAGTTATACCAATCTTAAATATTCTGAGGCATGGGCACTACTTCAGCCATGTTAAATGAGGTAGACTTTGGGGGCCTGATTTGCTCATTCATTTACACACTGGAGTGGACTCAAAGCAACTTCAGAAGAGAATCCTTGTCTTGCTGGTGGACAGTGATGGAGGACTCAGCTTCCAAAGGCATATCAACCTCATCCCAGCTTGACTGTCATAGGCACAACTTGATTGATGTGGTACTCAAATGGCAACAAAGAACACCATCCTTTGAGTTCACCTAGAGAGCACAGTTGTATGCCCCACTACTAAATATTTATGTAAAAGCCCTGCTTAAAAATAACACTATTTCAGAGAAGATCACTTGAAGGACAAGCAGTTCATCTGTTCTTCCAGATTTTCTAACACCAATCCCTGGATCCCACCAGAGCAAGGGAAACACGGATACCTGGAGTATATCATATCGGCCCCAGAAGAATTACTGTTGCTGAATTGGTTTTTGTGTGATGCAATCAGCATTTTTTAAAATGTCATTACAAGAAACAGTCCCACGAAAAGCATCATTGTATGTGGGGTCACATCACAGTGCTATCACAGTGTTTTCAGTACCCTCAGGGGTAATTCCATCTGAATTTAGTACTAAAAATCGTAGTGTTTCTTCTGGGCAACTGGCTTACCTATCTGTGGCATGGTTTTCTAGAGGGTGCTCTGAGGAACACTGGGGTAAAAGGTAGTTAACTGGTGTCCCATGAAAGGGGTATTCCATAATCAAAAATAATTTTAAATCTCTAGGGAAAAACCAGTCACTGGTTATTTGGCTATTTACCATAGGACTTCTCTGAGTTGCTAATATGCATTATGTAATATTACTGAGTGTAACATTTACTTGTGGAGTAGGGATGTTCATAACAAACCACTATCTTTGTGTTGGGCCCTAACCATTGAAGCTGACATAAGTATCTCTATGCCAAAATTGGCCTTCTCTCCCCAACCCTGAGACCTCTGACTTGTCCTGGCCAGTTCCCCTTCAGCCTGGCACTGAAGTCTTTGGGGTCCTGAAATGTGACCCTGTGACTAGTTCGTCTTCTCTCTTGCTCCCATCCCCCTCCTCCACCCTGTCCTGGGCACATACCCCAGGAGAAACATCCGGGTCTTCAGCAGGTTTGCTACTCACCCAGACTGCCTGTGCTCTCATCTCACAGAACGTCTGCTGCCAGCCCTCTTTCCACCACTCTCACTCTTCGGGGCTTTCCAATTCTCTTTTCTCTTTTGTTGCCTGGTCTTGAGAAATTTGCCTGGTTATTTCTGGAAAATTTCTCAAGACCTTGAAGAAAAATGCTAGGGTTTTGTAGATATCACTATATACTCACGATTCTGCTTTCCTTCTGTGCAAGGAATAAACTAATCAGAGGTGACATGGTTTGGTCCTGTGTCCCCACCCAAATCTCATCTTGAATTGTAATTCCCACATGTCAAGGGAGGGACCTGGTGGGAGGTGACTGGATCATGGGGACAGTTTTCCCCATGCTGTTCTTGTGAGTTCTCATGAGATCCGATGCTTTTATAAGCGGCAGTTTTCCCTGCTCTTCTCTCTCCTGCCACCTTGTGAATAAATTGTCTGCTTCCCCTTCTGTCATGATTGTAAGTTTCCTGAGGCCTCCCAAGCCATGTGGAACTATGAGTCAATTAAACCTCTTTCCTTTATAAATTACCCAGTCTCAGCAAAGTTCTTTATAGCAGTGTGAAAATGGACTAATACAGACAACATATTGTCCTCTCAGAGTATTTATCTTGGGCCTCTGTGTTTCTTGGTTGCTGGTTGCTAGAGCTCCATGGCTGCCACTTTGCAGATGAAGAGGCTGTCTGTTCCCACTCCCACCAACCCATCCTCTTCTGGATCCATGGCTAAGGCAGATGCCTTAAGATTCTAGAAAACTGCATTCCAGTTATAGCAGAGACTATTGCTTCCCAATTCCCCTCTTTCTTAGCAAAATCAGTCCTAGTTTTTAGCATCTGACTACCCAGAATAAATATTGCATTTCCCAGACTCTTTTGCAATCAGGAGTGAACATGTGACTAAGTTTTAGCAATGAAATGAAGTGAAGCTGGCATTTGTAACTTCCAGCAAGTGTGCTCTAAGGTTTGCCTTTCTTAATCTGTCCCTTCTTTCTGCTGATTGGAAGGTGAATATGATGGCTGGAGCTCTTGTAGTCACTTTAAACCATGAGGTAGCTCACCATGGATGACAGAGCAGCCAAATGCAAGAAGCTTAGGTCCTTGGCAATTGTGAACAAACGATACAGCCCTAGAGTTCCTAACTATGAATGCTTTTATGTGATACCTTGTTTAAGCTTCTGTTATTTGGGGCTTTTCTGTATCTCACACAGCCATACTTTGTCCTAAAATACCAGGTAACTGGGGTTTTACTAGAACTGGAAAGAATCTAGGATTGAGAGTCTAAGGTTGAAGGGATCTTCAAGGGAGGAAACCTTTCAGTTGTCAAAAACAAAGAGAACACGTAGAACAGAAAGTGGGAGGTAGAGCCACTGGAAGCCCAGGAGTACCTGGCCAGAGATGTATTTGAGGACTCTGCTACTCCAAGCATAGTCCGTACATCAGCAGCATTGGGATCTCCTGGGAGTTTGTTAAAAATGCAGAATCTCAGGCCCCATCCCAGACTTAATGAATCAGAACCTTCATTTTAACAAGTATCCCAGGTGATTCATACACACATTGAAATGTAAGAAGCACTGTTTTAGAGGGGCTTTAATACCACATAGAAACACAAGCCAAAGCCACAGTTCCTATTCATCACAAGGAACTGGATCTACACAGAAATTTTGGAAAGAATGATGCCATTAGAAAAACTCTTTCCATACTCAAAGTTACAGCAGAGAAGCTGGCTGACCACCCCAAGGTGTGGGTAGAGGGAAAAAAAAAGAATTAGAGGACCTAGTTTGCATATACTAGTATAAAACCCAAATTCTCATACTTTTTACCAGGAATAGAAGCCCACAGTCTAAATTTAAAGAAAAATTGGTCTAGGGTGCAGCAATAAGCAGCTGTAGTCCCAGCTACTTGGGAGGCTGAGACAGGAGGATCACTTAAGCCCAGGAGTTCGAGGCTAGCCTAGGCATCATAATGAGATCCCATCCTTTATTAAGATGGTCTAGAAAAGAGACTTTTATAATGCAGACACTACAGCAGAGGGAGGCCTCATGTCCTGGAGAATATACAGGACTCCGCATGAGATAATTCCTGCTGAGGATGAGACGAAAGTTACAAAGCACATAGGGACATGATAGTGCTAGTGTCAGCAAATGTTACAAATTCATTCCTCAGGAGAATTCATTCCTAAGGAATTGCCAATAATTGAGAATTCTGAAAAGGAATTTAAAATCAGTATGTCTAAAAGGTCCTAAAATTAGAAGACCATAATCTATATCGTAAGCACAGAACATTATAAGAAAAACTGGTTTGCAAAAGAACTAAAATCAAGTTGTAAAAATAAAAAACACAATTATCCAATTTTTTTAAAATCCTCAACAGGCTGTTTAAATAGCCTATTGATACAGAAGTGGAGAAAAATGGTGACTTGAAAAATGGATCTGAGAAAATTATCTAGAACACAACAAAAAGATAAGGCTTTTTCAATGAGAAAGAAATTGAAAAACATGAAGAACTTTTTTTTTTTTTTTTTTTTTTTTTTGAGATGAAGTCTCACTCTTATACCCCAGGCTGGAGGGCAATGGCACGATCTCAGCTCACTGCAACCTCCATCTCCTGGGTTCAAGCAATTCTCCTGCCTCAGCCTCTCAAGTAGCTGGGATTACAGGCACGTGCAACCCCACCTAGCTAATTTTTGTATTATTAGCCGAGACAGGGTTTCACCATGTTGGCCAGGCTGGTCTCGAACTCCTGATCTCAGGCTATTCACCCGCCTTGGCTTCCCAAAGTGCTGGAATTATAGACATGAGCCACCACCCCTAGCCAAGAGCATGTTTTAATAGCCCTGTATCTCTCAATAAGTGCTACAGAGAGAAAAAGGAGAATAAGGGTGAGAGGAAATATTTGAAGGGAGGTTGCCTAAGAATTTTCCAGATTTGAGAAAAGCTGACGGGCCTTGAGTTGAAAAAGCATACAGAATAAGTAAAAACAAACACACATTTAGACACATGAA
>NW_012114599.1:7379446-7389178 GCF_000951035.1 Colobus angolensis palliatus | reverse complement strand
GGTGTCACGTACAGAAAATTGATTGCAGAAGTAAAAAGCATACTGGTCCCTTTAGAGGAGGCAAAACTTATCCTAGCACTTAGCTCTAAAGGAATTTTCTCACATGGAGTTTCCATGTTCACTTCTAGCACTTTTGAGTCACCAGCTTCTTTGTGAATGTGATAAAATCTGTTAACCCATTCCCCAGAAAAAAGCACACACAACAATCCAACTACATTGTTCAATTTCTAGAAATTCACAGGCTCCAGAAACCCATCCATAAATCCCAAGTTAAGAATCCCAATCTAGATTATGGGTGTGAGAGGGACACTTGCCTCAAACCCTTTCCAGGTGAGAAGGAGACAGAGAAGGGACTAAGGACTGATGGGGAACAACATTGGCAGAAATTCCTGAGAAGTGTTTGGGTTGAAATGGGAGCCATCATATGCCTTTAAGCCTTACCAAACATTCACAATTAGAAATGTACAAACTCTTTCAATGTTTAGTTCTCTCCCTCCCCTGCTTTTTAAATTAAAGACCTATTTTAATATAGTGAACTAATACCAAGGGCTCATGACAAAGGGAACTTTACCTTGATGCTGATCTAGAGAGCAAGGTTATTCTTACAGGCTTAGAGTTAGGGTATGAACCACCAAGAAAGTGAGCCTAGAAGTACTGGGCTGCAGGCAAGATGACAAAAACTGAGAATCAAAGCACTCTAATCCTCTGAGTTCATGAACCCCTGGTACAAGGAATGAGGAAGGGCTTGGCTATCAGACAGACATGCATGTGGATGTCACTTACTGCCTCCATGGTTTGAGCAAGTCATTCCATCTAAGTCATGTGCTCAGTGTCTGGCACATTGTAGATACCAAATAAACAAGGGTTCCCTTAGAGAACTGACATGCTTAGGGATGCAATTGCCTCAGTGCCCCAGGGCAATAAAGAGGCAGAATGTCCATCCTTGGAGTTCTCAAGGGTGTGCTTTGAGATTCATTAGATGCAGGGGGTCAGGGGCAGAGTAGAAATCTCAGACTCACTCATAAAGACCCAGAACCCAGCAGCACAGCTGAGAACTGCTCTCTGAGGAGAAATTCAAGGCTGAAATGAAGGCAGCACTTTTGTGGAAAAGGGTAAAAGAAAAAGATTTTTAAATAGCCATCAAAGATGGAACAGAGAGCACCAAAGACAAGGCATGGTGCTTGGGGAAGGGTTAGAGATGATGCTGCTATTGACATTTCGACCAAAGAACAATTCCTGAGTCCCATCTCCACTGCCAAGAGTCAAACCAAGTTCTGCTGGGGGTTCTAGAGACCTCTTCAAACCACCCTTCCTCATGCCAGGTCTCACCATCCAGAAGCAGCAGTAGCTGGCTCTGCCTACCCTCAAAGACAGCAACTACCACCCAAAGTGAAATAGGTCAGCCCAGCCTTTTCCCCATATGAAATTATTTCCAGAAAGAAAAATCCGCCAAGAGACAAGTGCTGCCAAGAGTAGGGAGAAGAGATGGTGTGTTGGGGCCACATGGGACACTTCTGGCACTGCCCATACCCAATAGATAATAGAGGAATCATATATATGAGGAAGGGACATCTTCCTTCACAGCCTCCATCCCTAGACATTTATTTGGAGAAAGCATGTCTCTGTCCTCTGGAACAGAAAGGTGCTGTAGTGGTCCTGCTGGTCTTCCTGAGAGGAGCCATGCAGAGACAAGCCTCTCCCCAATTCCACCCCTCCTCCTTTGGGCATCCCTTCTCCCCACACATCAAATTAGCCTGAGAGTCCAATCCAGAATGCAAGGAAAGGAATGCAGGCAGGGAATCTCAGAGCCTCTCCCCACTGAGCTTATCTCCCTCCGCCCCCACCCCCCATCTCAGGCTTGTTCCCCCTTGGTAGAGTTCAAGGCAGGCTTATTTCCTCCAAGGTTGTCATAGACCAATTTTCTAAACTGCCTGAAAACAGAAAACAAACAGAAAATCAGACCCACCAAAGCTCAAGTCTCAAGAATAGCTTGGCAGGCCTGAGCAGCGTGCTAACAATTTCATGCTGTTTTAAGAGTTTCTAACTAAGCAACATGTACCAATAACCAGATGTGCCCCAACACCGGAAGAGGAGAACATGGGCTTCTAGGGACAGAGATTTAGAAAACAGGAACACACTCATCAAGAAACACAGCTTCCAAGCATGCTGGGCCTGGGGTTAGAAGGGAGGCTGTCTCCATTGGCCTGGATATGCCAAACTCACACTCATTCAGTTAAGTTGCAGATATTTTGATCAATGCCTGCTTTGTGCAAGTCACTGTGCTGGGTACTTGGGATACCAAATAGATGCTCAGAGCCTGTGCAGGACAAAGTCAAGGGAATAAATATAATCACAACGCAATGTTATGCTCTGAAATGGAGAAGAGAAGCCCAGGAGAAAAGGGCTGATTCAGGGTGCTTCTTAGAGAAAATTTGATTTCATTTATTTCAATATATACATGGAACACTTATTATATGCTTAGGATACAGAAGGGAAAAGTCAGGCATAATTCCATCTAATAGGGAAAGCAGTAGTCATCAAATAAGTGAATAAGAGCTGTTGACTGTGCCTGCAGCAGGTGACTCGAGTATTTACTCGGCACCCACTGCATGCAGGCCACTGGAGATGGGCTCAGCATAAATGCTCACCAGCCAAGAGCCTTTGGAGCAAGCCAGACCCACCTCTTGTTTACAGGCATGTTATGGCTTGTGAATGGGTCTAAATTTCCCCATGGGATCAATCATCTCCAGGTCTCTGTCACCAGGGCCCCCATCCAACTCTGAGATGACCACTGACCACTGTGGCTGGCAGAGGCCAGAGCCCTGGGCTGTAAGCTGCCCCATGGGACCATCCCCATGGAGTGGGGTGGGGGGTAACCCAGGACAGAAGGGTTCTTTAGACTTATATCCCATTATTTTGTCTTACCACCTGCTTGCAGTACACAACAATATTTTTTAAAGCCTTAAAATTATTGCAAAATAACACATTCATATTGCATTTGAGGTTTAAACTTGTTAACCTGACAAATATAAACATGTAAGTTATAACATGATTTTGTAATATAACACTATTTTGGCAATTCTTTTTTTAAATATACTTGGAAGTAAAAAAATAAAAAGTAGCTAGCCTGAGTTGGCCTCTCCTGGCCTGAGAGGTCGCTCCAAGTCAGGAGTCCTCCTTTGCCTCAGGAAGTCCCTGGTTCCTAGCAAAAAGTACATTAACTCAGGCCTAATGCTGTCCTAAAGCCAGTGGCCTTCTTTATGAGGCTGTTTTTGTCACCTGTTAACTTGTTTATTGCACCAGTTGTGGAGTGGAGAGGGGAGGATGGGCATGAAGGTCACAAGTAGGTGGGAATTGCACACCTCAGGCCTGAGCCTCTCCTTGGTCATTATTTTCTCGGAATGACCTCTGGGTGGATAGAGGCTGAGGGTACAAAGCCCTCCTTGAACTAACACATGACAAGCCAGCACAAAAGAACTGCAAACAGGCCCCCCCTAATTAATGGGTTTGCTTAGAGCTGTTTCCCTGTTTAGGGACTTCATCCCAATAATTGCAGGCTCCATAATCATTAATCAGTCACCACTACTTTTCTGGGTGCCGACCACAAGCCCAGCCCTGTTCCAGCAACTGCGAGGAGAGAAGAGCAGAGAACAGGAACCCAGATTTATTAAGCGCCTGCCCTAGTCCGGGCATTGTGCCAGGGGCTTAGTTTGCATAAGCTCGTAAATCCTCACAGTGATCTGGAGAGGAAAGCATTATTATCCCCTTTGTAGAGATGAGGAAACTGAGTCTCAAATTAACTAGCTCAAAGTCATCAGCTTATACGTAAGAAGCACAATTTGAACCTGAGTCAGGCCAACTCACAAGACTTGGTTCTTGCACTCTGGAAGGTAAGAGACTAACTGCATTAGTCTGTTCTCATCCTGCTGTAAGGAACTACCCACGACTGGGTAATTTATAAAGGAAACAGGTCTAATTGAGTCACAGTTCCAGCAGGCTGCGAGGCCTCAGGAAACTTACAAACATGGCAGAAGGGGAAGCAAACGTGTTCTCCTTCACATGGCAGCAGGAAGGAGAAGTCCCAAAGGGGGAAAAGCCCCTTATAAAACCATCAGATCTCGTGAGAACTCACTATCCTGAGAACAGCATGGGGGTAAGCACCCCCATTATTTACCTCCCACCAGGTCCCTCCCATAACGTGTGGGGATAATGGGAGCTACAATTCAAGATGAGATTTGGGTGGGGACACAGACAAACCCTATCGCTGTTCAAAAATGATACAAAGGGACAAGAGCTCAAGCCGGGCTCTCTGGACCATAGGAGCCTAGAGAGGGCAGGAGACAACAGGGCTGAGGTCCCAAGAGAAGACTTCTCAAAGGAAAGGCAGCACACACTAGGCTCTGAAGGGTGGAGAGGACGGCACACATTTAATAAATTGTACTCGGCACTTTCTCCAACCACTAAGTTCAGGTTTGGAAAGGACTGTGGAATTTGTGCCTCACTTGGGGGCCAAGAAACATTTAGTAAAATGTCCAAGGAGGACATGTAGAGACACACACACACATGCACACAGATGCACCTTGGCAGCTCCAGATAGAGCCTGGAACTGGCACAATGAGAAAGGACTTCAGCAGGCAGCAAGTTACTGGCATGAGACACCAGCAGGGATTAGGGCAAGGGCCAAACCGAGAGGAGGAGATGTGGAGTCAGCAGGTCCTGTGACCACCCTGGACCTGGAAGGTTGGCAGCTCCCTGGGAATGTCTCATCCAAGTGCCCAATTTAGACCTTACCCCAGAACTTGAGAAATGCCAGGGAAGAGAAGAGCCAGGAAATGATGATGAAGAGCGGGGACTCACCGAGAACTGGACCCTCTCTCCTTTCCCAGTCATTCCAGCCACGCCCCCAGCTCTGAGCTCCCACTTCTTGACCCCCTAAACAGACACTAGTTGGGTATTCAGACCCCTCAGCTTCACGGGAAGTAATGCACACAACATAAGCCTGTCAGGATTCACCTATCAATCTCTCCTGGGTGCTGGCTCTGTCCACATGAATGTCTCCACCAGGCAGAGACTCAGGGCTCTCAGGCCAAGCTTGGGCCTGGTTAGAGGTAAACATATGACAGCCAGCCAAGATCTGGCCAGAGGGGCTCATGCCAGCCCAGCCCCAACTGGGGTATATGTGCCAGCCTGGGGGAATACCACAGGACAAGCTGTTCTTTCCTAGAGCTTGGATAAGGATGTGAGCCTGACTCCAGGGGTCACCCAAGCCCATCTTCCATGGCTCCCAGGGCCTAACACATTGTCTGTATGACAGTCCACAGCACATTGATTTTGCCAATAGGCTGTGACTCGGGATGAGGTTCCAGAGTGAACTGTTGGCCTGGAGGCCCAAGTCAGCTCTTTTTCACCAACTAGGCCACTCAGCCTTCTGGGAAAGAGCACTGTGGTCTTGGAGAAAAGGCATGGAGGTCTGGGCCCTGGCTGAGAACCTACAAGCTAAACCCCAAAGAGTCAGCAAGGCCCAGACCCATTACCAGTCAGGATGCCTCACCTGGAGACCCGCCTCTCACTCAGATGCCCCAGCCCTAAGCAAAATCTGCATGAGGACCAACCCTCTTAGACTAGGGGACCTTGCACATAAGAGTTGAGGATTGTCCTGTCCTGGAGCTGCCCCTCCTATCACCTGGCTTCTCTCCCAATCTTCCACAGAGCCTCTCACTCTTCCTGCCCTAAATGAAGTGGTCAGAGAGCCAAAAGGCCCATTTATCATTTTAATTAACCACCAGATACCGACATTCTCTGGAGAGCCCTCCCACACCACATCTATGTTGCCTGTGGGAGAAGATGTTCTGGAAAGACCATCAGGAAGGAGGCACAAGAAGACAGAAAACAGAGAAGGAGACAGAAAAGCCTGGATTTCCCAAGCTAGAATCCCAGAAGAAACACAAAAACCAAGTCTGTGACCATCAGGTAAACGACAGCGCTTTATTATTCTGGGAAGATGGTGGTGTCAGGAGGGAAGTGGGGAGGACTTCCAACAGTAGATATTCTAAGTGAGAGCCCCTCCTGGGAGACCTGCCAGCTCTCCCAAGCCTCACCACGCCTGCGGGGCCTGACCAGCAGTGGAGCCTCACAAAGGGGTCACTTGTCCTCTAGAACATCCAGAGAAAATTGGCCATCGCTCCAGAACCTGGCCCAGCCCATTTTCCAGCCTTCACGTGCCCTCCTGAGCTTTTCTTAAGGCTAATTGGTTCGGATACTGCTTCAGGACAGACCAGCACCAGCTTTAGACCTTTAGAAGGATAGGCTGGAGGGACAAGCCAAGGATACCCTTCCTGATCATCCTGCATCTGCCTGCACGTCCCCAGCTAAGTAACCAGCAGTGGTGACCTCCCTCTCCCTCCTTCTCTAATCTTGCACTTCTATCTGGCTGTAGCTGTGCATCTCTTGCTGGCAGCTGGCTCTTCCCCACTCTCTGCCTCCCTTTCTCCAAGCCCCTTCACGCTCTGAAGCCTGTGAACCCAGAAAATCTGAGACAGGTCTCAGTTAATTTAGAAAGTTTATTTTGCCGAGGTTGGGGACACGCCTGTGACATAGCCTCCGAAGTCCTGACAACATGTGCCCAAGGTGCTCAGGGCACAGCTGGGTTTTATACATTTTAGGGAGACAGGAGACATCAACATATGTAAGAAATACATTGGTTTGGTCTGGAAACGCGGGACAACTTGAAGCAAAGGTAGGAAGACCCTTCCAGGTCACAGGTGATACATAAATGGTTACATTCTTTTGAGTTTCTGACTAGCCTTTCCAAAGTAGGCAAATCAGATATGCATCTATCTCGGTGAGCAGAGGGGTGACTCTGAATAGAATGGGAGGCAGGTTTGCCCTAAGCAATTTCCAGCTTGAGTTTTCCTCAGTGATTCTGGGGGCCCAAGATATTTTCCTTTCACAAGCCCACAGGGAATGAGCTGTTCTGAGTTGAACAGAACAGGAAACTGCACTTTTGACTCTGAATGTATTTCAGTGGAGCAGCCTCTGCTGAAAGCCGGGTTCAGACACTGAACAGCCGCTTCAGGGAGATGTGATGGTTGCAGCTTGTGAACCGTGCTTTCCTTTCCATTCCCTTTTCTCTACATTTGTCTGATTCACCAGCAGCTCAACACGTCGCCTCCAGCCCATCAAGGCCCTTCAGCCTCCTTTCTCTTGGGCATAAATTGGGCAAGCAACAACAGGAGAGGAGGGTACCCAAGAGGAACTCCCAGAAACCACCTCACCACCAAGGACTGCAGGTGAGCCCGGCAGAGTGAAGTTCAAGGACATTGTCCATAGGCACGGAGTCACACACACACACAAACACTGGGGCTAGTTTGGGGACGCTGAGCAACACCCGTAGAACACAGGTGAAGTCCATGGGTAGCTGTCAGAATCCTGTTCTCAGCTGGGCATGGTGGCTCACGCCTGTAATCCCAGCGCTTTGGGAAGCCAAGGCAGGCAGATCACCTGAGGTCAGGAGTTCAAGACCAGCCTGGCCAACATGGTGAAACCCCCATCTCTACTAAAAATACAAAAATTAGTCTGGCGTCGTGGCAGGCGCCTGTAATCCCAGCTACTCAGGAGGCTGAGGCAGGAGAATCGCAACGGGGGTCCCCACGTTTATCTCCACAATGTGAAAAGAAGTATCAAAAGATGAAGAGATAAGAACTAACATTTGTGGAATGTATGCTTTGTGCATTGTATGGGCTGCTTTGCATATATTTTCTCAATTTTCCCAACAAGGGCACAAATATCATTAGCTGCACTTTAGATATGGAAAGGGAGTGAAAGCGACTTAACGTATGAGTTGTTTCTCTTATGGAAAAAGATTGAGGGATAGATGCCCCAGGATCCTAAACACATGACTCCTGCCCTCCTTACGGCCACCCCCAAAATGTTCTCCAACGTTGTAAAATGTCCCAGGATGATGACAGCAATAACAGCAACAACAACATAACAGTAAATATTTAGCGAGTGCTGAATATGTACCATGCATTATACCATGTCTATAAACACAATGATAACCTCCATTTCACAGAAAGACAAAAAAACTGGAGATTTATAGGGGTTATGAGATTTGCCCAAATTGAAGCCTATTAAACGACAGAGGTGAAACTGCAACCCAGGTAATTTGACTTCAGAACCCAAAAGTGTGACCACCAGATTAATTAGGGTTGGATCCCAAGTGACAGAAAAGCCCAATATAACAGTGACTTAAATAAGACAGAAGTTTCTTTCTTTCTGAATTAAAATAATGCTGGAAGCTGATGATCTAGGGCTATTTGGCAGTTTCTCAATCCTCTGGATCCAGCTTATCACTCTGTCTAATGTATGTACCTCATCCTCCTGTTCTAAGATAGATGATAGAGTACCGGCCATCACAATTGCATTAGCAAGATAGAGAAAAAGGCAAGTGATCAAACATTACCTGTCTTCTAAGGAGGTTCCCAAAAAACCACCAGTGCTAGGCATAGAAAAACTTTATTCTAGCTGGGCCTTTGGTCCCACACTCATCTCAGTGAGTTGGGCTAGACCAAGTATGAACCCAGGACAGACAGGCCACAGGCCTAGATTAGGACAAAACAGGCCAATGATGTCACTGTCCCCTTTCCACAAGACCTATCTTGCCACAGATGCAACAAGAGAAAATAAAGAAGTCTCTAGAAGGGATGGGAAACAGAGAGAGGAAATGGACCTAACTCAGGGGCCCAGCAGACATCTCCTCCCCCTCCCACAGTGGTTTTTGGTTTTGTTTTTGGTTTTAACAGATGAAGTCTCACTGCGTTGCCCAGGCCGGCCTCGAACTCTTGGGCTCAAGGAATTCTCCCACCTTAGCTTCCTAAGTAGCTGGGACTACAGGCTTGTGCCACCATGCCCAGCTACCCGCAAGTGTTTAAATATGTCTTTTAGTAAAGGTGGGAAGCCTTTGGGATTTGACCCAGGGTTGACTGACCCCAAATCCCATGTTCTTTCCAGTATACCACACCATCTCTTTTCTTTTTTTTAAATCAACATTATCTTCCAGTAGTTATTCAAATACATACAGGGGCCCATGAGGTGAAGTGGCACAGATGTTTCTAGAGCTAGGGAACTGCTTCCAGGGCCCCTGCCACCCAAGCCAAGAGCCACTCTGCATGGCAATAAGAGCTTAAGTCCTGAGTCACTCAGTGATGGAGGGAAGCCTGCAAGACCTGATAGACAAGGATGACTCCACGATGAGTCACATTTGGTCCTCACTTGGGCCATGAGAAGAGGGGGACTGCTGAAGGGGGTTTTCTAATTCGCTGATGTCTGCGTTTTCCTATTAACTATGTCCTGTGACAGCGCAACAGCCCACAAGATGGTGGCAACTTCTTTTTACTCTATAAGGGGGCTTGCTTCCTCCTGCCCCAAGAACATTTCCTGCCAGAGACACTAAAGCAGGTTGTTTGGACCTCATCGCTTGATCTCATGGACATTTGTCCCAGAAAGACATTCAAACTCACACCTAGTAAAGATGCCCTTCAGATTTCATCTCGCCTTCGACTTTACAGCCCCCTAGAAAACGCCCTATGACCAATACAATCATTGGTAAGAAAGTCAATTTTTTTTTTTTCTGTAATGAAACGTAACTGCTCATGAATCTTCTCTTCCTATAACATTTACACAACGCTGAATTGATTCAGGTAGAAATAATTTCTTTTTTTTTTTTTTTTTTGA
>NW_012114599.1:7348739-7379396 GCF_000951035.1 Colobus angolensis palliatus | reverse complement strand
AAAATAAAATAAAATAAAATAAAAATAAAAATCCTGTTAGAATCCTGTTCCCTGATCTACCTGGGAACAGGATTCTAACAATCACCCATAGACTTCACCCCAAGACGGCAAAAGCCAGCTCAAGGCCTAGAGAAAGCCCCACTCACAGGGCAGATTTTCTAATACTGAGAACTTAGGGTTGTGTATGGAAGAGGGTTATCAGATAAAATACAGGATACCAGGATAAAACTGAATTTCAGATAAACAACAAATTTTCTAGAATAAGTACGTCTCAAATATTACAGGTGTCATACTTACGCTAAAAACATTGTTTATCTGAAATTTGAATGTAACTGGGTGCTATGGGTTTTTATTTGCTAAATCCAGCAATTCTACAACTACCCAACTCCACAGTCACGTTAGAAATGATGACAGTATCACAGAGTAAAAAGAACAAGAAAATTGCAATCAGCTCACCTTTTGCTTATCCCTCAGGGTCTTCCTCTTGGTCCTGACGCTCCCAAGTTCTGCACCATAACCTCTCTTGCCTCCATCCCACCTGACCCCTTAGCTACGCTGAGCTTCTGTGGCCCAGGTGTAGGCCAGTGCTTTTGTCTCTTAACTCAGCTGCATTGAGGTTGAATTTTTCAAAAGGAACTTTATTAGCAAACTAGAGGAGCACATAAATATCTGAATTCATAAAAAAAAAATTGTAGTTATCACATGTAAGGAGATTAAATATCAAAGCCCTGGGAGCTGAGTCCAGCCATGGCCTACTCATTCTTTTTCTCCGAATGTTACTGGATCCATTGACTTTCAGTGAGGGTTTTTAAGCTGGCTGTACCTTCAATGAAGCCGAACCAACATTCCGGAAGACAGGCTCCACTGGCTGCATATTAGAATCACCTAGGAGTCTTTTTACCGCCTATCCTAGACCAATTAGATCAGAATTTCTAAGAGTAGGTTTGGGCATCGGGATATTTAAAAGCTCCCCAGGTGATTCTAATATGTATCCAGGGCTGAGAACTCATGCACATTGGAATCACCTGAAAACCTATTAAAAAAACTGCTTGCCTCCCACCCTCAGAAATTCTGATTTAATTGGTATGAGGTGTGGCCTGGGCATTGGGATTTTTAAAAGCTCTCCAGATGATTTTAATGTGCAGTCAAGTTTGAAAACCCCCAGCTCCTCACACTTTAACAGAGTCCAAATCTCCGGGGGATTTTACTAAACTGGAGATGCTGGGGTGGGGCCTGAGATTCTACATGTCTAACAAGTCCCAGGTGATACGATGCTGCCGGTCTTCATACCACACTTTGATTAGTAAGGTCCTAGATCAATGGGTCCCATGACTGGACATACAGTGAAATTACCTAGGGAACCTTAACAACTACCTCAGCCTGGGCCCCACCCCAGAGATTCTGATGTAATCTGGATGAGGTGGGGTCTGGACATCAGGATTGTAAAAGCTCCCCAGGTGATTCTCATGTGCAGCCAAGGTTGAGAACCTTGGCTGTAGACCAACATCTAGGCGTCATTTTACAAGTGGCCCTGTGACCCCCATTGGGGAATACCACTCTCCGCAAGCCTTTCTGACTCACCTCTGTTCCCTGCCCCAGCTGGCAGAAGATACTTTCTTCTCCTGCCTCAGAAGGCCATGCCCTCTAGTAAAAATTCCCTTTCTCCCACTCCGGGCTGAAGAAAGCCTCTAATTCCCAGCTCGGTTGCAGAAGAGAGATGATTGGCACAATACCCTGAAAGCATTTCTGGTCAGGCCTGCCCCTTTGGCCTTCCTCAACTTTACCTCTGATTATCAACCGTTCCCCCTGCTCAAGTGCTCTTCTCTGAGGCCGCCTCTGCCAGAGCAGCCGCGGGCCACAGAGAAGTATGCTTCACCTGCCAGTCACAAGCAAAGAAGAGAAGTTCTGTGCTTTGACAGAACACTATCAATCACAGGTGCTGAGCCAGTTTCATTACTTAGCTGTTCCCAGGCCAGTTAACATACAACCTCTCCCCTCTCCTACCTCATCCCTTTGAAATGGAGTTGTGGTGACACATGAAACAAGATGTGGCCTGCAGAGAACCAAAGGGAAAACGTGAAATTAAGGAAATTATGACTCTATTTTGAGGTAATTTCCCTGAAATTATTTATGAATCTTTTCTTTCCCTAAGGGGTGGCTATAAATCTCATCTTTAATGCATCTTCATTCGTAGCTTTCATCTTCTGATGGGCCTGCATCTTTTGTGGGAAGTTGGATGTGTTGGTAGAAATGTTAAGTCCACGTCTTAGGTGTACGGAGTTTGTATAAAATATGAACTCTAATGTGTAGAATTTGCAGGTCGCTGAAGTGTCACAGTCTACTGAAATGGGTCTGGAATCAATAAGGTACACATCAAACTCAATTGTATTTAATTTTCATTGCTACCTAGAGGAAAGCCTTGAATGGCCCTACACGCATGAAATTAAACATAAAAGCCTATCTGAAGTGTAGAAGCAATACTTAAGATGACCTGTAAATAGAGCAAAACATGGCAGCCCAGCCCATCGCAATATTATTGTTCATTTCTCTTTCCACAGTGGAGGTGACAGCCCCCATAAGAAAATCGGAAGAGACACAAGCACATTGCAGATCTAAAGGAGAGCTAAGTGTTTTCAGTTACACACCAGCAGGGCTTCCCTCTCTGCACAGCCCTGGAGTCTCTTCCAAGTGGAAAATCACACTCTGTCCTTCAGCCTGAGAGCGAAGAGAGAAGGCAAGTAAAACAAGGACCTCCTGAACTTGGCCAGCACTCCACCCCTGCTGCCCCCCACCCCACCCAGCTCAGTTCCTTGGCCAGTGAGATAATGGAAGGTTCAGCCTTTGCAGCTGACGAGGGGTGGGGAGCAGACGCCCACTCTGGGCACTTCCAGCTGACACTGACCTTTCAGTCATGGAAACATTCCCCAGACCGACACTAATCGGGGGCACATCTGGCGTTTGGACTGCATCCAGATGGGGGTTTGTGTTAGTCGAGTCAGCATGATAACCCGCTGGGGAGGGAGGGAGAGGAGAGGACACAGCAGCTGAGAGCAATCCCCATCCTTGGCTGCGTGAGGGAGAGGTGGTCATGCTGTGGCCAGTGAGTCATAGACTAGAGACCACCTAATCCCTGTCCACCCCTGCTCTCCCTGCTCCCTCCAACAGAGGACAAAACTGGATCCACCCAGAAAGGCAACTCGCCAGAGTTGCACAACTGGTCAGCAGCAGGCTGCGATCTCAGTGTCCCGGGATCAGTGTCTCATCCACTCTACTGCACTGCCCACTTTCTACACTCTCCCAAAGTGTAGCGTGTTATTTCAGGATAAAATGTGTGCTAAGGTGATGAAAAGAGTCCAGCTGTTTCTTCTCTTTCACTTCCTCTGATTTGTAAAAGTATAAGATGATTTTCCAAGACAGTGACAAACCACCATCGCTCACACCCATTCCACCCACCCCAATTCTTTCATCATAGCTTCTTTTCTGGATTTGGAAGAAGAGGCTGCCCTTTCTGACTGTTTCATGGACTTTGTCAGAAATCAACACAATGTCTTATCTCCCATCCCTAGAACGAGCAACTGCAATTGGGAATAAGACTTCATAGTATCGAAGGTCCAGCTACATAGGTCAGGAATGACAAATGGTCTTGGCCAGCTCTCAGCCTCTGCCTTTACAAAGTCTGACACCTGTTGCAGTCACGAATTGCACTGCTAAAGAGGTAATCAAGCAAACCAAAGCCAGGATAAAAGGGATTATGTCTCCACTCACCCACACAGAAAGAAGGCTGTCTCCAACTGCAGAAGGAAGTTCTTTCCATGGGCCCTGGAGCGCCCTCCCCACTTGTAGGCACCATGGTTCAAGTCTGCCCCAGTGATCCTCTCCTGTATAAACCTCCAGGTCCAGATTATGGAAACCAGGAATCTCATCCAGCTGCTCAAATAACAAAGAAGTTAGCAGGATCTTCTGGTATGAATAATTGTAACTGCAGAGATCTATTCAGCCTTAACCCTTTGCTATAAACCTACAGAGAAACAAGGAAGCAACCCAGGTAAAAGCAAGATAACGGTCAGTGGTCAACTTCCCAAGGTAGGTTTCAGCTTCCACATTAACTAATCAGCTTGCAGAGCTTGCAGCACCTTCTACATCCAGCCTCTAGACAAAGGGCAACTATCATCCACCAACCGATTTTGTCCTCTTCTGGAAGAATCAGAAAGGAAAAATGTCTTCACTCCATTTCTCCTACCCTCCTCAAGATCACCTCCCTCCCCAAACCCCTCACTTCTGTTGTCCTCTCTAAGAAATATGCTTTATCCACTCCAATGGGCAAGACAGTAGTAACTGAGACCGGAGAATGACCCTCCTCCTTGCTTTAGGGAAGTTATCAGTTCCACCCTCCTCGGGAAGCTCTGTAGCCTCTGAGAAGAGGCTCACAGACACCATCACTCTACCTAAGCCAGTTAGGTCCTCTGCTGGTGCCAGCCTCTTTTTTCCCCACCAATGAGTTGGTACAAAGCCATTCCATGTTCCATGCCAAACCAGTTATTCGCAACACTCATCAAAATCTGCCTCCGTCCACTAACTCAGCACTCCTGCTTTCCTAGCATAGCCAACCTCCCTAACACCCTGACATCCTGGCCTTCAGCTTCACTGTTTACATCACATGAGAGATTTGGGTTTTGAAAGCCCAATTCCCTCTGAAGAAAGTATGCAGATGATTCATCTTCTCTGAAAAAACGACCCATCCCAGGCCTTGATATCCATGCCAAAAAGCTCCTGAGATGGGGCTCAGAGAGGACAGAGTGGGGGAGTTCTGTTACACGGGAGACCACTGTCTCAGTTTCCAAATGAAAAAGATGACACTCTGTTCTTGGGGCACTGCTTTGCCGGGGTGTCCTGCAGAAACCAAGGAAGCTTCCATCCTAGAGCCACTGTGGACACAGCCTTGGATCACCGTGGAGCCTCAGACCACACTGACTCCTCCCTGTCTCCGTGTCTAACCCCCTCTCACATAGAGAGATCTGACCGACCACAGACATCCCCCCTGGCCTCCTGAGTGGTTTCTTCAGCACAGCTTCCAGAGCCAAATTAAACGTTCACTCTATGTCTATAGACAAAAAGGGTTTTGACTAAACTCTGTGTTTTAGAGAGGGAGTTAAATGCCGTTAACTTTTTAGGGGTGGGTGAGAGGGATGACAAATAACAACTTGTCTGAATGTTTTACATTTCTCCCCACTGCCTCAGGAAGGTTCACAACGAGGTCATCCGTGATAAGGAGTAGACCTCCCAGCCGGACTGTCCCTCAGCCCCCAGAGGACACTCCACAGAGATATGCTAACTGGACTTGGAGACTGACTCACACTCCGGGGAAAAGCGTGGAGCAGGGGTGCAGGGAGTGGGGCCAAAGTCCCAGGGACAGAATGTCTAGGAGAGAGATTGGGGCGAGGTTAATCCAATGCAATTACTGTGGCAGCTCAACATTCAAGGGAGGGGGAAGAAAGATGTGCAGCAGAGATGGTAAGCTCCAAAATTTGAGGCTTTGGCTGCTGGAAAGTCTTAGGGGCAGAGATAATAAGACATAACAGACTTTGAGGGTTTCCTACACACTAGACGCTTTATGCCTTTACTTACTTATTATCTCTTATTTATTACTTTGTGTAACTCTTATAACAATCTTTTGAAAACAGAAACCCTCACATAGCCATTTTACAGATGAGAAAAGTGACGTTTTGGGAGGATAGCTAAGGATAGCTAGTAAGTAAAGGAGCTGGGACCTAAATCAAAGCCTTTCTAACCAGAGTACACACTCTTTTCTTTTTCCAGGGTAATTTTTTTTTATTTTTATTTTAAGTTCTGGGATACATGTGCAAAAGGTACAGGTTTGTTACATAGGTATATGTGTGCCATAGTGGTTTGCTGCACCTATCAACCTGTCATCTAGGTTTTAAGCCCTGCATTCGTTAGCTATTTGTCCTGATGCTCTCCTTTCCCTCCCCACACCAGACAGGCCTTGGTGTGTGATGTCCCCCTCCCTGTGTCCATGTGTTCTCATTGTTCAGCTCCCACTTATGAGTGAGAACATGTGGTGTTTGGTTTTCTATTCCTGTGTTAGTTTGCTGAGGATGATGGCTTCCAGCTTCATCCATATCCCTGCAAAAAACATGATCTCATTTCTTCTCATGGCTGCATAGTATTCCGTGGTATATATATACCATATTTTCTTTATCCAGTCTATCACTGATGGGCGTTTGGGTTGGTTCCATGTCTTTGCTATTGTAAATAGGAGTGCACACTCTTGACCACTACACTGGAGCACCAGGCCCTAGAAATAGTGACTATGTTCATTAACCAATTAGAAACTAGTATGTGGAGGGTATTGGGAGCAGGTTTAAGACTCTGAAAGATAGTCTGGCTTCATTTTAACCAGGGAATTAATCATCCATTCCACGCAGCACCATTTTCAGAAAAGGCATTCCCTGGTGCTCACCCGAAGTGTTTGTATTCTATGGCTAGATAGGCCAGTGTATAACCACTCCTTTTTTCAACACTTCTTCCAGCAAAAACACAAAAGAGCACGGTGAACTGAGCTTACACTCCTTACCAGAGGCCTCTGATGTCCCATCTGTCAGTAGGATACCAATCCATGGCTCCTCACTTTCTAGGAGTCTCGGAGGAGACAGTGGACCCTGGAAACAGCCAGGACACAAAACCAGAGCAAGATGAAGAAGCTCCACTCACCTCTCCCCTCATTCTTGCCCAGAAATTTGCTCTATCGTCCCCATTTTTTGTCCTGTCCAAATTACCTACCACAATTAGACAAAAGGCCTCAAGAGGTCTGCAGAGGGGCAGGATGAGGGCAGGGGTCAGCTTTTCTCCTTCAGTTGATTGTTTTGTGATTACTATAGACTTGGTCTAGTCAGGAAGAATCCGTCACTCTCAGCAGGCAGTGGGTGGGGAGAGGTACCAGCAGACTTAGAAGTATATATGGAATGTATTAAACCGTGGTGCAAAAAGAAAGGCCTGAGAGGTTAAACCAAAGAGGGAGATGCAGTTGCACAAAGTTATGGGATTGAAAGAGTCCCCAAGGTACCAGAAGGTCCAACATAGTAAGAATTTTAAGAGGTGATAAAGGTAACTTGCTGTCAGAAGAGGCAGATATTACTAAAGAAACAAGTGAAATTGATTCCTTTCTCACGCCACCATAAAGGTGAATGGCTACCAGATGGTCAGACAGAAATACCTGTCCACAGGCTGCCGGAGAGAAAAATAAATGCAAGAAGAAATCAGATCCTCCTCTGAGCAGGTGAGCAGGAAATTAAAATATCTGTACACTGACCACAAAGCAAGACCACACATGGCTGTCAAGAGGCTGTTCAGAAGACAGCAGGAGTGGAAGTTAGCGTCTATCCTGTCTGCCGCCCCAAACGCAGAGAGCCTAGTCACAAACCTCCCAGTATCAGAGGGAAAAGCCTTTGGAGAAAACCCAGCAGAACCAACAGGAATAAAGATGGGACAGCAGAGACCCAGGCCACTGTGGGAAAACCAAGCTCACATCCTAGAAGAGTCATTGGTCCAAGTAACAATTCCTTGAGCACGTGTTATGTGCCTGGCCCTTGGCCGGGAGCTTTTTCAGTGTTTTTCTAAGTGTAGGCAGTTTCCGAAATGGCTCTCAGTGATTCTTGCCTCCCATGTAATCCCTTCCTCTAAGTGTGGGCTGGACTTAGGGACTTGGTTCTAATGAATAGAATATGGTAAGAGTGATGGGGTGTCACTTACTCCCATCAAAAAATCTCCCTGGATTTGTGCTTCATAGACTCCCATCTCTCCGCTCCAGCATGCTTTTCAGATTCTGGGCATCAGTGAGCAAATCTTCTTCCTCTCTTTGAATAATCATCTCTTCTGTGGGCTTGTTGCTACATTTCTCCCAGAAGACACCCACATACACACACACACAGCATGCACGCACACCATTACACTAGGAGGAGGAGGGAGCTCAGCCTCCTCTTGCCATTGTCCTGCTCCTTCCCAATCAATCTGCCAACCACAAATTAGCATTACACAGGCATTTACAGTGCAGCCTCCAGGGATAGATAGAAGCTGCTAATCCTTAAGAAGGAGCGCTGGTACAATAGCAAGTGGCCTGCAGCCTCATCTCCGCTCACGGGGGTGTTCCTGTGCAGCGTATCTTGCTCCTTTGTGAGCTGGCCAAGTCAGCCACAGATGGTGGAGTCACTGGGCCTTGGGCAAAGAGGAGACACTGGAAATCTAAGGATCACCAAGCTTTGCAAATGCCTGCATGACACGCTGTTCACTGTTCGATGACTCTATTTATCCTCAGCAGATGATTCTCTTGGAATGGATTCCTTCTCAGAGCTTCCAGCCTGATCTTTTGTCAGTGCACCCTTCCATTTTCCATTTCTACTGGTTAACATTAATGAATGGCTCCAACTGGGACCAATCCAGGGCATGAAATCCCCTGGGGGGTCAAGTCTGTAGTTCCCACCTGCTCCACCCTCTCAGTAACTTGGATTAACAAAGCTGGGGTTTGTTTTGTTTTACTTTTCTTAAGGGATTGATTTGGCCCTCTGAAGTATGATTGAAATTCCTGATCCCAAAGGAAGGCAGCCCTGGCTAGGTTCCCAGGGTCCTTTCTATCCCCAGGCACGGTCTTCAGGGCCCCCAGGGGCCTGCTGAAATCCCAAGGGCTGGCTCTTGCAGCAGCCTCCTCTGAGGCTCCCTGCTCAGCTCCTGGGCCCTTATCCTGCAGCTGGGTCTGGAAACCAGAGGAGCTTGCAAGAGGCAAAGCCTCTTATCACAAACATTTCCTGCCTATTCCCGCCTGACCCCGCATACCATAGCCTTTCCCTGGCTAGTTGGGCCACCAACGCAGCCCTCACACAAAAGACTTGAGAGGCAGGGTCCCCAGACTTGTCTCTACTCCAGATTCTTCTCCATCCACACTGTCTCCTTTCTCTAGGGAGCTCACAGGCTCTTCCAGGCCACCCAAACGGTTCAGTCACTGAAAAGCATGGAAGCAATTCAGGTGGAACCTGCAAGAAAGAAGACAAAAGGCAGGTCGAATTTCTAGTTCAAATAGAAGATGTGACTCACAGCTGGAGTTAGGCCCACCTCCCCGAGGACCCCACTGTGCTATCTCTGACAAAGAGATGGAGACAGACTTGAGAGAAAGGCCTGCACACCTGTGTGTGTGTGTGCATTTCCCTGGCATCCCCATGTTGTGGCATCCCCATGTTGTGCTGCAAGTGTGGCTGAACCCTGTACGGACTGTTGATGGTATGTGCTGAAGGTCTAGGAGACAGGGCCAGAGGGTCTAGCCAGCCCAACCCAGCTGTGCTCAGCAGGTCACTAAATTCCACAGCCCCTCTCCCCTCCCCACACCTGGGGCACCCTCGTCCCACCCCTTCCCCCGGCCTACACTGGCCTTCTCTCTGCCTCCTGCCCCCAGCTCACTGTGTGGTCCAAGCCCTCTGCCACAAGAAGAGCCAGGGAGGGAGGGATGGGCCTGCGTGTTTACAGTCAAGCATAACTGAGCCTTTATTTTAAATAAATAAAACTTTTAGCTAGTTTTTATTTTCCCTTTCTTTCCAAAAGCAGTTTTGTCCCTCCTCCTCCTCATCATCATGGCTGAGCCTTTATCTGTGGGGCCACCCAGGGAGGGGCTGTGGGAGGAGGGAGGAACAGAGGCCAGACTGACCCTGATGCTTCATATCTTCTCAGGCCGTGCGAAGTTCTCTCTCTCTGTCTCTCTCTCTCTCATCCTCACAGAGCCTCAAGGTTATTAAGAATTCAGGGATGTCCAGGCCTGAGGAATAGAGACTAAACAGGAAGCCCAGGCTTCATCGTCAGCATATTGTCCATCTGTTCCCCCCAATCACAGGGTTGCCCACCCCCATATGAAATTGCCATCCATCTGTCTTCCTCTTTGGTCTGTCATCTCTCTGTCTCCCCTGTTGGACCCTCATCCATCTGCCCTTCCCATGGGGCACCATCTCTCAAGGTCTCTTTTGGGTTGTCATAAATCCACCTTCCCCATGGGATGTTCCATCCGCCTGTTACCCCATCGACCTATCATTCCATCCGATCCCCTTGATCACCCTTTTTTGTCCATCTGTCTCCTCCCATAGGACTTACTTTTGCCCATCTGTCTCCCCGAATGGGGCCAGCAATAGTGAGTCCCTGAGGCATGGAAACAGTTGGGATTCTCTTCTGGTTTTGATCCCAGCAACCACAATAGTAGCTACCATCAATCAAGTGTCTATGTGCCATACACTCTACATACATTATTCCCTTTTGCCCTCCAACAGCCCTGTATGTGCTTATTTCCCTATTTTACCAGAAGGAAACAGAGGCTCAGAAGGGTTAAGTGTCTTGCCCAAGGTCACACAGCTCCTAATGGGAGACACAGGGTAAAACCCGGCTCTGCCAGTATGGAGTAGGGATGAGGACACAGTCTTCTCACTCCACCCCCAGAATGTAAGACTCCCCTTACCCTGGCCTCTCGGCACATTTAATTTACACTTTGCTGCTGGATGTTTTCAGACTGATGAAGTTTCCTCCCTGCCCTGGCTCTGCACAAAAAAGTGAGGGAAGAAAAGCAGCCAGATGTGAGAGCATTTTGAAGGTCTTTTTGGGGGGATGGAGAGTGATGTTAAATAAACATCCAATGGTATTCTTTCTGCAAAACGATCCATTTTCATGGCACCCAGGAGTTCGTCCAAGGGTCTCTGGGTCACTGGGGAAAAGTTTTCCGTGTGTTTTGGCTCCATATTCTTCCATTGGCCACAAAGAGCTAATTCTTCCAATTAATGAAATCAGCACCACTGATGGAGATGTACTGACAAATTATTTTCAAGATGAATATATTCACACCCATGGTGGGACTGATTGGCCTGAAGGATTTGGAGGCTACAGAGTGAAGGTCCCCCTGCCCACCGAAGACACTGAGGTCATTCATGGTGGCCAGGATGTTGGCCACCACCTCAAGGGACGCCTCTCTCCGCTGGAGCCATGGAGACTGGACTGGGTTGTCTGTGTGGAAGGGCTGCCTATCAATGGGCTTCTGTATGGCCTCAGCAGGTCCCCAGTACCCCCCACCCCCTACTGCCCCAGCCAAGTCCCCTTCAGGGCCTGGTCTGAAGGGCCTATTCAGCATTTAGGACTCCCTGATGGGAAGTGAAAGAGAGACAGACAGATGCTTCCGTGGAGCTGGGGAAAAGCTAGAAGCCTGGAGACAGGAAGGGAAGCTTGAAGCCACCAGGGAGGAGCCCAGAGAGAAGAAGAAAGGCAGGCCGGAGGTCCTATAGGATAAGAAAGAGAAGAGGGGAGGAGGGGAGGCTGTGGGGGGAAGAGAGAGGGTGGGAGAACCAGAGGAGGGGGAGGAGGCCGGAAGGAGTCCTCCATGCCGAGGGAGAGATCCCAGTTGGGAGACAGACCAGAGCCAGAAAGCAGTGTGGGATTTTTTAAGCCACAGATTTAATTTCCTGATGATATTTTTTTCAGGCTGATATTCACAGCATTTTTCGTTCCCCAAGCAGATCCGCCAGTCATAAAAAACTGATCCAGAGTGAGCTGAGTGATGGGCCCAGTTTGAACCTGAACAGACCCATCAGGATAGCCCAAAGTCAAGGCAACATGTCCTCTCTTTTTCTAACCACTAGAGACTAAGGACAAATTTTGCTTCTGGCTGGTCTTGGAGGAGGGGGAAAGAACAGTTTCTAGGCAGCGCTGGTGAATAAGTGACAACGCAAATTCAACGGCTAAAAGATCTCTGTTAATCATCTCTTTGGTTTCTGTTTTCCTGTGTGGGACCTGACTGAATCAGTATTCTGAGCTTTGAGAGTTTTAAGTTAGGAGCTAAAGAAACCAAAGCCCAACTTTCTCCAGGGCATCTTATACCACTACCACCAAGCCATCTTTCTAAAGCCTTATTTTCCTGCTTAAAAATCCATCTGTGGCCGGGCGCGGTGGCTCAAGCCTGTAATCCCAGCACTTTGGGAGGCCGAGACGGGTGGATCACGAGGTCAGGAGATCGAGACCATCCTGAGCTACACGGTGAAACCCCGTCTCTACTAAAAAATACAAAAAACTAGCCGGGCGAGATGGCGGGCGCCTGTAGTCCCAGCTACTGGGGAGGCTGAGGCAGGAGAATGGCGTAAACCCGGGAGGCGGAGCTTGCAGTGAGCCGAGATCGCGCCACTGCACTCCAGCCTGGGCGACAGAGCTAGACTCCGTCTCAAAAAAAAAAAAAAAAAAATCCATCTGTGCAGCCCTATGCTTACCAAATAAAGTCTACACCCTTCAGCCAGAAAAGCAAGGCCCTCTAGAACTCAGCTGCTCCAAGTGTGGTCCAGCTGCCTTGGCATCACCAGGGGCCACGCCATGGACCTGCTGAATCACCAGGCAACCCTTGTGCGGTGACAGCACGAGAAGCCCTGCTCCTTACCGCTTCTGACCCACTCCAGATAATCTCCTGCTGCTGCCATGGAGGAGGGCTACTTCCGCAGCAAACTGGAAGTGTAAAAGTCTTCAAATATACCTTTCGCTTATCCAGTTCCGAGTGCTGGTTTCTGACTTTCCTTCATCTTAAAGATGCTTCCCCTTGTACCCCCTTGAGGAAATCTCACCCACATTTTAAGACCCAACTCAAATGCCATCTCTTCCAAGGATCCTTCCCTTCTCACTGTCCCCTTTCCTTGCCAGAGGTTAGAACTTCCAAGCAGTTTGTTTGAATCTCCCTTGGAGTGCTTTCTACCTTCTGTCTTGCATTTTGATTACTCATGTACTTATCAAGGGGCAGCATTGTATAGTGTTTTGCAGGGTTTCCTGGGTTCAAATCCTTGTCCCATGGCTTCCTAACAATAGCACCAAACAAGTGCTTAATCTCTTTGGACCTCAGTCTTCTCATCTGTAAAATGGGAGTAATAATGATACCTACTCATAGAGGTGCTAAGGATTTTTAAAATATATTTATTGAATACCTATGTGCCAAGCAATGGAGATACAAATGTGACCAAAACCATTTAGTTCTGTTCTCATAGTGGATTATAGTGCTTGTACAGTGTTTAAAACACAGCGAGTGCTCAATACATTTTAGCTGTTATTATGCCTTATCACATTCACCATACCCTGGGCATTTGTGTAAGGCAGGGAGCATATCTATAAAGATACATAGGTGTTACAGCCTGAACATCTAACACAGAGCTTGGCATATAGTGTGCACTCAAAAAGTGATTGTCAGCTGACTGAGATGACCCAAAGAAGAATGTTCTTAATTGCACAGGAAATGAGAGCTGTCATCCCTAAAGCTCAGTGCTTACCCAACATGGCAGTCTTCCCAAGGTTGACTGTTTTGTGCCCCTTCTCCTAGAACCATAATTTGTTTAGTCAATGATTGCTGTTGTTTTTCTAATAATCATTGGTTAAAAGTTCTGTTTCCTCAGTGTGGTTTCCATGCTGTCCTCTCATTGGTTTCTTTCTGTGTCCCACTCCCTGCTTCCCCTCTGAAAGCTCAATGTTATGTTTTGGGGTGGGTTTTTAGGGGAGCAAGTGAAATATTTCAACTGGACATAGTATTTATTTTATTTTTAACTTCTTTGTATAACTTAATCAATTGTCTCATTAACGTTCTTTTGACTCCCCCAAAAAATGGTTTCTTAAAATTCTTATTTTGTGTTTTCATCTCCAGGGGAACACTTTGGCTGGGTTTTCTACCAAGAATGACACAATTCTTTCCATAGCTACATAGAGGTGGAATTTGAAAACCAAGAGACTTGTATTGGTCCAGCTCTATTGCCTTAGTCCTACGCCCCAAAGAATTCCTCATACACACAAGACCCCAACTCTCCCACTGGCCACATTTCGCAATGCTGCCTCTATTAAAAATGTTCTCTTTCTGCTTAAATCCTAACGGAAAGTGAAATAAATACCATTTAAAAAGCTCTTTCAAGATGAGGGTCATTCCAGAGTCCAGTTGCCTTGAATTACAATGATCCCTGACATATCACTGTTTCCTTCAGACTCAGTTATTGTATTTTTTTTATTTCAATCAACAAGCATTTTAAATTTCCTTTCGCATTTCCTTGTGGTGACCTGGTTTTGTTTATTTCTCCTTTCATTTTTTCAAGATGGGGTCTCACTCTGTCGCCCAGACTGGAGTACAGTGGCGCAATCAGAGCTCACTGCAGCCTTGAATCCTGAGATCAAGCGATCCTCCCACCTCAGCCACTCCAGTAGTTGGGATTGCAGGTGCAGACCACCATGAGTGCTTCTGGTTTGGTTTAGAGGCAATTCAAATATCATATGTCTCCTATAGTTCTGTCCCATTTACAATTTGCATGTCTCAATCTTCTTTTTTGTTTTCCACAGGCAAAATATTATTCAGTGCAAGCTTCCTCCACCCTGGATAGGAAAAGATTTTCCCCTGTATTGCCTCAGCTTTAAGAAAGGCGGAAAAAGACAAGTAAAGTCACTTGTTTGGGATTTCAAGGAACTGGGAAAAAATGGAAACTCTGGCAAGTGGGAATGTGATCTACATGGGAAAATCTCTAAGAAGACACCTGCTCTTCCACTGGTCTTTGTCTCTGAGGCTCCTGGAGCTGCAGCCTCATAGGAGTGGCTCCTTGTTGGAAACTGGGGCAAAAAAGTACAGCACTGGTAAGGACAGAGGGCTCTGTCTGTGGAAAAGGGACAATCGGTGAACTTTCGAGCCCAGGGGCAGGGGCAAGGTTTCCAGTGTGAGCTAGACGTCTGGAAACTCAATCTCACCTAGAGTATCAGTTACCTCACAGACTCAAACACTCTCCTGCGTAAAGGGTGGCAGTAGCGGGGCCGGCCTCTGACATGAAACCCTCTGTTCACTTCTTAATTAACTCTAAGAAATGTGCATCAGAATCTCTTAGAAAGGGAAATTGTTGTGCCCGGTAGAAGGACAGAGGTGTCATCAAGATAGGAGTTTGAGTACGACAAAAATATCAAGAGCTTCCCATGTCTGCCTTGGCCCAGAGAATTAGACATCAGTGGGGTCACTCTTTAGATCATAGGACCATTGCTCCCTGCCAAATTTATGCTCAGGGCTTGTTTTCCAAAGAGAATCGTAAGAGTTACCCTTGCCCTGCCTACTGTTTTGATATCAAATGTCCTTGGTACTCAAGCATGAAAATATGAGGAACTCTCAGATCCTGATTCTACACACTCTGGCAATTCCAGATAAGCACCTGAATTACAGAATCCTATTTAACATCTGGGTGTGAATTCTCTCCCCATTCACTCTGAGCCTGCCACCAGACTAGCCCTCTCTAAGCCTTCATTCATGTATTCTCCATCAGCATTTAGTATAAACCTATCAGTATGCTTAACACTACACTAGGGACTTGAGGTACAAACAGGCCCAAGACATGATCTGTGCCCTCAAAGGGTTTATTTTCTAGCAGGGAATACAAATGTATGGATTAATACTAGCAGCTACTGTTCATTAAGCCCTTACGAAATGCTTTTTCTTTTAGTGACAACATCTCACTATGATACCCAAGCTGGAGAGCAATGACCATACAAAGGCGCGATCATAGTTCACTATACCCTCAAACTGCTTGGCTCAAGCAACCCTCCTGTGTCAGCCTCTTGAGTAGCTGGGACTACAGGCACACACCACTGCACCCTCCATATGATATGCTTTTGATAAACATTGAGCTAAATAGTTGTAGTAGGCAGCCTCTAAAATAGCCCACAATGATCTTCTCCTGAAATTCACATGCCTGTGTAGTGTCCTTCCACATTGACTAGGGCTTATCCAAAAATAATAGGATCTATGGAAATAACAGTACATGACTTCTGAGGCCAGGACATAAATGACAATGCAGCTTCCACCTTGCTGTCTCTTGGATCATTCACTCTAGGGGACTCCAGATGCCATGTGGTGAAGATATTCAGGAAGCTCTATCCTGTGGGAAGGTCCACATGGAGAGGAACTGAGACTGCCCACCAATAGCCAACGAGGAATTGAAACCGTCTGCCCATAGCCATGTGATTGAGTCATCTTGGAAACAGTGCCTCCAGCCACAGACAAGCCTTCAGATAACTGTAGTCCCATCTAACATCACAACTGCATCCTCATGAGGCAGAACCACCCAGCTAAGCTGCTCCCAAATTCCTGACCCACAGACAGAAAACCATGTTTATTATTGGTTTAAGCCACTAGATTTTAGGGTAATTTGCCATGTAGCAATAGGTAACTAATACAGAGCTTTGTGTTCATTTTCTATTGACTCTTCAGGCCAGTCCTAGTGGGTATTTATTATTATCCCAACTTTACAAATGAGGACACTGAGATTTAGAAAGGTTATAGCAAGAGGCAAAGTCACAGCTAAATAGCTAAGTCTTCTGAACTTCAAACTCTGTGTCTTTAGCCTCTATGTAATAAAATGATTTTGGCGCAAATGCAGAAGTCTACACAGGGAACAAAATGTCACAGTGGGAGTAGTGAACTCCACCTGGGAAGTCTGGAACTGGAGGGGAGGAGGAGGCAGGGAAGACTTGTTAGACGGTATCAGACTTGCAGTAAAAAGGAAGGATGAGCAGATGTTCACCAGGTGGGCAGCAAGGAAAGGGATTCCAGATGAAGCAGCATGAGCAGGGGCATGGAGGCACCAAACAGCCTGTGTTCAGAACCTCTGAAGTTTCCAGACCTGGAAGAACTGAGGCCTTGTGGCTTGTACATAAGGGGATACTCTTGGTTCTTGCCCAAGGTCTATTCTTGCAGTCACAGGACAGAACCCTGTGCCCCCCAAATAATTAGCACAAACTGCTGTCCCAGTCTCTTCTCTTGATTAACTTAAATCCCCATTCACTCCCCATTTCTTTCCTAGGTCAGCTCTTTTTTTTTTTTTTTTTTTTTTTTTTTTTAAGATGGAGTCTCACTCTGTTGCCAGGCTAGAGTACAATGGCGTGATGTCAGCTCACTGCAAGCTCCGCCTCTTGGGTTCAAGCGATTCTTCTGCCTCAGTCTCCCAAATAGCTGGGACTACTGGCACGTGCCACCACATCCAGCTAATTTTTGTATTTTTAGTAGAGACAGGGTTTCACCATGTTGGCCAGGTTGGTCTCCATCTCTTGACCTTGTGATCTGCCCGCCTTGGCCTCCCAAAGTGCTGGAATTACAGGGATGAGCCACCGTGCCTGGCCAGTCAGTTCTCTTTTAAAGACCCAGCTCCCTGGCATCACCATCATGCATACCACTGTTCTTCTTGGCAGGCAACTCTTGCTCCTTACAAAAATGTGGTTATGATGCTTATATTTGAATTCATAACATCTCTTTTCTACTGCAAAATATCATGTAAACTTTACTTTCTTCTTTAGCAGGCTCACAAGAATGGCAAATTAGGGAGATTCATGGGACCAAGTGTATTGGATTATAGAAAGGTGCTTTTAACTTTTATGAGGTTGGTGTAAAAGTAATTGCAGCTTTTGCCATTACTTTCTTCGAAAATAAACAATTACTTTTGCACTAACCTAATACCTTTTCTCATAGCAGCCTTCTGGATCCTTGGTGGATTATAAATTAGAGACGCACAATACAAGGAATTAGTAGCTAGTTTAATAACAGTATCCACACCCCAAAAATATTGACCATGGGTTGATGTCAAGGTCTAGAGGACAATCTGTATTGGCATGACCAACGGTTCTGCCCTCAGCCCTCTCCCAGGCAGCATCTTTTAAACCAATAACTTGAATGAAGATATAGAAAGTAGGCTTATCAAATTACCTAATGGTTAAAACAGGTAGGTAGCAACCCCATGAGATGGCAGAACTAAAACTGGCTCCCAAAAGGCTAACATGAGTCAAGTCTTACCAAGACATCTTTACCTGACATGTAAAGTCCTTCACTTGAGTTCCAAAAGTAACTGCACAGATACACAATGAAGATTTCTGACTCGGGGTAACTGTAAAAGGGAAGAACATTAAAGAGTTTTAGCTCTAGTTGAATGGAAGCGAAGACACAGCCTGCGCTAGGGGAGAGGAGGAGGGACAGTTGGATTCTGAAGGTTTACTGCTGAGATTCGACAGCCTCACCACTAACCCTGGGCTGTATTTAGTAACTCGCACTCTACTCCATTAAATGTGTTTGGGTTTCCAGCCCCCTCCCCGTGGCCCTCACCCCAGACTGAGCCAGGAGCCCTTAGAAGGTAATGAGAACACTCAGAGCTTGCAGTCTGGGAAGATTTTGGAAACGAGAGCGCTCAGAGCCTCTCCCTGCGCGGCCCTATCCCTGCTGATAAGGCTGAGAGCAAAGCTGGCTGACAAGTGATTGGAAACAGGAGTTCCCAAACCCTTTAACTCTTTCCTACCCTGCTCGTGCGCTGGAGTCTCCATCTCCCTTGGCTTCCCCCTCTCTGTATCAGGGCTCTCTTCTCCCTCTACCAGGCTTTCCATCTACTCCGCCTTTTGTCCTGATGAGTACTGAATGCTGTCCTTCTGCCTGAAAAGCAGTCACTTTCACCATCAAAGATGCAGGCTGCCCAGACAAGTCAACCAGGGAGTCTCCCTCTGGTCCAGACCCTACCAAGCTCACTTAGACAACCACACCTGTGCTTGTCCAGAGCTGCTGTTCAGCAAGCAGCAGGAACCTACCAGGGGAATGTTGGTCCTGTTTGGTGTTTGGGGTTTCTGGGCGCGGAGACCCCAAGGCAAGTCACAGAAACCTAAGCCCAGAGCCATTCTCAGCTGCCCCTGCTGGCTGGGGAACCCTATCAAAGGACTTCAGGGGTCACCCCCTTAAGCCAGACCTGACTTTGCTAGGTGATCCTAAAGGCCCTCCATTCACTTAGCTATTGCCTGCTTCGTGGACAGGCCTCTTACAGGCATGGATGACGAGGGGTCTGTCTGTGACAGTGGCCAGCAGGACTGAAGCTAAGAGGTAAGCTTCCCTCCTTACCCTGGGGATGGGCATTAAGGAAAAGCCAGGCTTAAGAGCCACAGTAATTAAGTGTAAAAGAAGCTTCCTTCAGTAGAATGGAATTCAGATAAACTGCCATTATCATGCAAAGCAGCTTTGCACCTAAAAGCCCTTACTCAAACAGGCAGTTTAATTAAATCCCTAATCTCCTCTGGCCTATTTGACCCCTTCTCTCCTCCTCTTATCCCCTTACCACCCCCACCCCCTGCCTCAACCACACCCTTACCTTCAAGATTCCATTTAAAACACCCCACCTGTAAGTGTGCAAAATCTACTCAAAAAAGGTAGGTTTGGGGTCCTCTTTAGAGTTTGGTTGCTGTGTCTTAGGGGTTAGCTCCCTGAGGCTCAGACAGCTCTGACTTGGGTGCTGGATGCTGGCAGCAAGAGTGAGCATGATGATGGTGATTCCCACAATGGCCATGGTCAAATGAAGTGAGGGGGAGTCAGCATCACACTCTCACCCACTGATTCCTGCTCAGCCCCAGGAGGCTGATGCCCATTTATAACCCACCCCATGCCATGAAATGTCTGCAGTCTCCCTCTCCACGGGTAAGTGTGAGGCAGCCCTAACAGGCTTGGATGTTAGGGCCCTGCTGTTAAACCAGAAAGGACAGGGATGGAGAAATTGACCTGTCGGTGGGCATCTCCATTTCTGAGGCTGCACTGGTCGCTGCTCTGAAGCCTAGGAGGGATGCTAAACCTGTTAGTAAGATTTGCAGGGAAAAGCCTGCAGCTATGATCTGGAGTAGACTACCTGCTGTAGGTAGTGAGAGAGGCTAAGAGAAGGAAGACTGGAATGGGGTGGGCGGGTAACGAGGCTGAAGTGCACTGATAAAGAAAAACCTAATAGTACCTTCTGACATCTGCAAAGTGCTTTATAAGTTTGTGCCTTCGTTCAGGAAAAGAAAGAAAGAAAATCATGTATAGAATACGCCAGGCACCATGGCCTGCTTCTCTCCATTTGAACCTTGTAAAGTAAATCTCCCTCCCTCCCCACTCCACACACAGGAGAAAAAAACTATGATGCAAGGAGGTGAAGTGACTTTCCCAGTGGCACACAGCTCATGACTGGCAGAGTGAGGATTCAAACACTGGCCTGCCTTCCTGAAAATCGATGCTCTTTCTGCTAAACCACAGATCACCCACAAGGATTACAGTGTTGGAGCGGGGATTAACCACCCAAGAATACTCATGGCATCATGGGCCAAACTCCATCTCTTCTCCCTCATGCAGCAAGAAAGTTTCCATCTCAAAACAAGCCATTTCCTCTGAGCAGCGGTCTAGGCAGGGATGAGAAAATCAGCCCTCAGCCCTGTGGATGCAGGCCAAGCGAGCTGGGCTTGTGGAAGGCTTCTTGGGGTTCAAACCCAGGAGGATAAAGAGTCCCAGAGGAAACTTTTCTTTGCAGGAAAGAAGTGTCCGGGGCCGTGGTGGGGGAGGGGGCATCTGTAAGTCATATAACAAACACCAGACCTCTCCATTTTATACCTCATTCCTTTGGTGGGGGCAAGCAGTGGAGCCATCTCTACTTGGGAAACAGTGAAACTCAAATCACCATGAACCCTGCACTTTCTCTGTTAATTGTGTGAACTTCACTGTGCAGGGAGAATGCATGGACCTGCATTAGACGAAGTTATATTTCTGGAATATTACATATATATCTGTGCAATATATCAATTATATGGAATATATATATTGAATATATTACATATAATAATATATACGAATAACATATTTTCCTAAATATTATTATATATAATATAATCCTAATATATATTATAATGTATATTATATCTTCTATTTCCTTGTATTGTGGGTTTTCTTTGCAAAGAGTAGATACCCTTTCGGGAGGTTCCAATACATCTTATGAATAAATGACTGAAGCTGGCAGTGTTTGAGGTGGCACAATACCCATCCCCTGAGGGAACTCCTAAGCCTTTTGATTCTCCAGCCCTGAGCTGGTTCTACCCAGCCAGCCCTGTCAATTTGGGGCCACCTTGCTCCAAGCCAGGTATTTCCAAAGGTCATCGACTTGGAATAACAGGTGCTACTGTTTTGACATCAGAAAGACAGCCTGGGACCAAAGAATCCTCTATAGCTTCAGGACTGATGTGGGTGGGTTAAGAAAGTTGGATTTTGGATGAGATCTGTTACAGGGTCCTTTGTCTCTCTTATAGCAAAGAAAACTGAGAAGAATTTTAAAAGGCTGCCTTGGTCTCCAGAATCCCTCTGGAAGCAGATGGCATGTCAACAGGTTCCAGGGCAGGCTCCAGAGGCCCCAGACTTGGGAGCCTTATTGGAATGTAATTAACCTAAGTGCTGGCTGTTAGGATGAAAAGGCAGGAATGCAATTATGGAAGGAGCATGAGGTGAGCTTTCATTGATTAACCTGTCCTGTCTGATTCCATTCCCTACTGAGGTGATTTTGGGGGCCCTCTGAGGGTTGCCCTGTGTTATGAGAAAGGAAAACAATCACTGCAGAAAGTGAATACCTAAAACAGACTTCAGGAGGCCTGTGTGGACCCCCAAAATTGCCTGGAAAATGCACTTGTGCAAAATGCAAAGTGTACATTTTCGAGGAAGAGGCTGGACACTCTTATCACTTGCTTGAAGGGGTCTGCAGCCCCCAAAGTGTTAAGAATCTCTGTTCTAGAGGAGCGAAAGCTCAGCACAGTTGCTAGAGTAGGACCTCAGGAAAAGTTCCTTGTTCCTTCAGTTTTCAACTTCAAATGGCCATCATCCATCTGAGTTCACTTCTGGCTCTACCACTTACCAGCAAGTCACTTAGCCTCTCTGCGCCTCAGTTTCATCTGTAAAATGAGGGACATCCCAGGGTTCATAAGATAATTGAATGATATGCAAATACAAAACATTTTTATTTTAGACAGAGTCTCACTCTGTCACCCAGGCTAGAGTGCAGTGGCATGATCTTGGCTCACTGCAGCCTCCGCCTCTTGGGTTCAAGCAATTCTCCTGCTTCAGCTTCTCGAGTGGCTGGGATTATAGGTGCCTGCCACCACGTCCGGCTAATTTTTGTATTTTTAGTAGAGACGGGTTTCACTGTGTTGGCCAGGCTGGTCTCAAACTTCTGATATCAGGTGATCTGCCCGTCTCAGCCTCCCAAAGCTGGGATTACAGGCGTGAGCCACCACGCTGGTCAGAATGCAAAACTCTTTTTATCCGTCTTGCTCTGTCACCAGGCTGGAGTGCAGTGGCATGATCTTGGCTCACTGCAACCTCCACCTCCCAGGTTCAAGTGATTCTCCCACCTCACCCTCTTGAGTAGCTGGGATTACAGGTGCCCACCACAAGGTGTGGCTAATTTTGGTATTTTTTAGTAGAGATGGGGTTGCACCATGTTGGCCCGGCTGGTCTCGAACTCCTGACCTCAGGTGATCTGCCCACCTCAGCCTCCCAAAGTGCTGGGATTACAGGCATGAGCCACCTTGCCTAGTCAAAACTCTTAACCCAACATCAAGCTCTTGGTAAGCACTCAATAAATCAAAGCCATTTTGATTATGATTATCAAAGTCTAGAATATAAAGTGGACTGTGTACATGTACTCTTCAGGAGCAGTCTTTTGGCCCCAAACTAGATTCTATGGGAATCCCCAGGTAAGATGCTTCTCCAAAATGAAGGGGAGCCGTGTGACCCAGGGTCTTTAAACATCGCTTTCTCAAACCCTCCCACAGTAGGGTACTTTTCCCCCAGAGGCACAGGGATCTGGCCACACTGGGAGATAAGCTTCTGGAAGTGGGGGCACATCAAGCATCTGGGTGGTACCAGTGCCTGGGCCTGACCTGGAGTCTTCACCAGCCTGCCCCTTTTGGGGAAGCTTCTGACAATTTTGATTACCAAAATCTTCCCGCCTTTTGGGGTAATACATTCAAATGCTCCATTGAGACAGACTTCTGTATCTTTACAGGCCCCAGAATGAGACCAACCCAAGGCCCAGCATCTGCAGAATGTCCGAGGTGGAACCAGGAAGGAAAAACAAAACCACTCCTTTTCCCCTCTTGCCAATACACCCTTCTCTCCTCCCAGATCCTTGGAGCTCTCCACCCTCAGAACCTACAAGCTGCCCAGGGGTCTTCCAGACCAGCCCCAGTTGCTTCCAGCCTCCTTCCTCCAGCACACCCCTGCAGCCTTGGGCCAGTGATCCTATGCCAAAGCCTCCCCCACCTCTGGGCTCAGAAGCAGGTGTAATCCCAACTCCAGCAGGGAATTCCAGAGGTGAAGGTCACGGGAGAATCTTTAATCTTCAGTTCCCAGGAGAGAAGATACCCAAAGAGCAGGGAGCAGGAACCAGCTCCAGGCCATCTATTTGTTTATTCATCAATCATTCATTTATGCATTAATCATTCATTCCCCCCACCCATCAATCACTCATCTGCTTATTTATTCATTCAGTGTGTTTGTACCTTGTCCTTGCTTTGGTTACCGCGGATGTTGGTCCTCTCCTGCTTTGATCTGTCCCCTGTTTCTCTGGCAGTTGCACAGCAGAAGCCTTCTCATGTCCCTTGTTGGGTACTTGGCTGAGAGGCTGTCTCCCTCTCAGAGGTGCCTGAGGAAAGCCAAAGGGATAGTGCAGAGCTGTCTGCTGCCTGCAATTTCCCTTCCATTGCAAAATCCAGTCTTCTGGTCCAAAGGTCAGTGGAAGAGATTGGGAGGGGCTGCAGAGGGGTCTCCAGGGCCAATAGAGGAATAATGGTCTGGACATCCTCACCATGTGCGAGCTCTGGCTGTTTTAAAAAAAAAAAAAAAAAAACAATATGCTGATCCTTCTGGGAGAAAGGTGACTGTAGGAGACTCTAAGCCTCTGTGCCTGGTTGTGAGGCCTGAGCTCAGATCTTTGAGGGGGTCCATGGAACATGGTATGGGAAAACCTGGGGCTGGAGTTTCAGAGACCTAAGCTGTGAACCTTCTGACAGGTCTCCCGTCTTCCATCCTTCCATCTACCTGGCCCCGTAAAGTCTGTTCTCAGCCAGCAGCCAGAGATCCTTTAGTAAAAGACCATGTCCTACCTCTGCTCAAAACCCTGCCCTGACTTTCAGTTCTCTCAGAGCAAAAGCCAAGGCCCCACTTGATGGGGTCCCCCTCATCTCCCACTCACTCCCTCCATTCAGCCCCCACTGGCCCCATCCTTCCTGAACTCACCAGCCACACTCCTACCTTAGGGCTTTTGCTATAATTGTTTCTTCTGAAACGGGCTTGACCTGGATGACATGCTTGAAAATGACTCACTTTCTCAATTCCTTCAAGTCTTTGCTCAACTGAAACCTTCCCCATGAGCCTACCATGACCCATCCTATTAAAAATTGCAAAGCACACAGGCGCGTGCGCGCGCACACACACACACACACACACCACTCTCAATCCCCCTGCTCCTTAGCACTCATCATCTTCTAACATAATACATAATTTACTTCTTATTTTTGCCATTTATTATCTGTCTCTGCCTGCTCAAGTGTAACTTCCAATAGGGCAGGGGTCTTTGTATGTTTTCTTCACTGATATGTCCCGAGGGTGGGCCATCCCATGGATGCCTGGTATATAGCAAGAGCTAGTAAAACATTCCTTGGATGAAAGAATGAATGAGTTAATGGGCTGTAGGAAGCTCTGAGGATGAAGCTTGTGAAGCCACAGGCTGTGGAGTTTGGGGCTTCTTGGGGGTAGAATTTAGGAGGCCCACAGTAGCTATCAGCTGTGCTGAGGAGAGAGGAGCCAGGCAAATTGCCCGCTCCCAGCCTTCTTGGGGAGGAAAGGTAGGCAGCAGCATTGGTGGGGATTGTGCTAACTCAAGATGCCAGCTCCATGCCGCTCTGGGGCTGGCCAGCGCTCTGGATGTCATTAGCTGATTTGTTCTGCTCTGCAGAATGTACTTTTCATATTTAGGCACAAAAAAACAGCTTTCGATCCTTGTGCCCTTTCTTCTGTGAGCTGTAGCACATGGCCTGCTTATTATGAATTAATCCTCTAAAGAGCATGTTCATTATTCTAATTTAATTGTGCTTCGTTTCAGAAAATAACTAAACCCAGTGCGGAATAAACTCCAATGCTGATCGGTTTTCAAGACGTTAACCTAAGACAAAACACTGCTAGAGGGCAGCAGCAATTTGGAATCATTAAAGGGAACCCATGTAAATAATAAAAACAAAACTAAAATGCAGAATTAAATTAAGGAATAGGAAATTAAATTTGGGAATCTAATCTAAAATTGAGGCCTTATATGCACAGGCTTACCCTGGCTTGGCTCTTCACTCAGGAGTGCTCAGCAGAGGAGGTTCTGCAGAGGTTCCCACGACCAGGGAAGCGGCAGCCCCTCCTGGGTGACAGTTTGCTGCTCTGGGAAGAGAGATGTGGGCTGAAGTGGGAGAAAGGGGGCTTTCCTCCCACAGGGTCAACTGTGATGAAGACGAAAGCCACATTGTCACAGCTGCATCTGGATGGCTCGTCCTGAGCCCTGGTGACCGGTTCAGGAGAACTGCCTGCAGCCAAGAGTCCGAGCTGCCATTCACTAAGAGGAAGCACAGGAAATGAGGCAGATGGTGCTGAGTGGCTGCTGGCCTGAGATGCTGGGAGTGGTCAGCCCTGGGCAAAGAAGCCGCGCCAGCCCTCCTTCACCTTTGGGCCCTGGGCACCCTCCCACAGGTGACCCAGCTCAGGACAGAGGCTGAGGGAGTTTCCTCCTGCCTGGGCAATGGCCCCAAGCAGAGTCCTGGCCTCCCCACCACCACCGTGAGAGCCCAGTTCCAGATGGAGGAGCCCCAGACTCCAGCATCACCATGGCAGGTCAGGCCTGCCCCAGGCAAAATGAGAAAGGGAGGATGGGAAGGATAGGGGCTGGGGATGAGAAGAGAGCCAAGTTATAAAGTGTCTGCAAGTCAGATGTACAGTCAGGGGCAGAGTTAGCACCTTGGCTCAGGCTTCATTATGTATTGATTTTTTAGACCCTGTCCCTGGGGTAGTCTCTCTTTTTTCTCTCCATATTTCTACCTCCTCTGGCTCTCTCCCTCTCTTTCTCCCACCTCCCTCCTCAAAGTGAAAAGAGATCAGCCTTCTGAGTCAGACAGACTGATTTGGAACCACAGTTCTTCCTCTTACTTGGTGCTAGAGCTTCAACAAACTATCTTGCCTTCCTTGACCTCAGTTTCCTCATATGCAATGCTAATAATATCTGCCTCCTTGGTTTGGGCTAAATGCAAGAAAGCACCTGGCACAGAGCAGGCACTCAGACACTTCTGCTTTTTCATTCTGTTTCACCAGTGATTCTTTACACACCACTCTCTACATACACATGCACACACGTGCACACGTGTGCACACACAGGCTCCGCAGGCTCCATCCTCTGCCAAAGGCCTTAGGCTGTGTTTCTAGAGCCCCACAAGTAGTTAGAAAAAAAAAAGTCCAGTCAATCAAATGCAATCAACTGCTTGCTTTGATTCACAAAGGCAAACATTCAAACAGACAGCCATATCCCAGTATCAAAGTGAAGTTTTCCATTGCCATTTTCATTTGGAGTTCTACATGGATAAATTAGCCACCTTAAAATAGATCTCTTTTTTGAAAAAAGAAGAGAATACAAACAAGCAAAAAAATAATAATAATCACTTGTTCTCATTTAATTCACATTTTGATCAAGAAACTGATGCACAAAATTGAAGCCACAATGTTGATTGGTCAGTTAAACAGTGATTGCGTCTAAAACTATCCAGGATGGAGACCACAAGGACAAAAAAGGCTAAGAGTTCTGTCTTGAATTCCCTGGCTACTTTGCTAACTGCCTGCAGACAGCATGCTAGTCTCTTGTCTGTCTCCTGATTTATACCCGTAAATTAAGGCACTGTGTGGCACAACCAATCTCGGTTCTCCCAGAACAAACCCAGAAACCTCAGAGCAGCCACCTGGTGTGGATCCAAAATCCATGGAAGATCCACCTTCAAAGTCAATGGAAAGGAAGCAGGAGAGCCACACCCTGGCCTGAGGCTACTAGGGAGAAGGAAGGGTTACCCCGAAGGTGAGGATCAGGGCCAGGTAAGCCACAAGGTTGGCCTACACTTGGGTCCAGGGGCAAATACTGGAAAATGACCTCTCAGCCTTTAAAAGTTAAAAAGGTATGCAAATTTCTTAGACACATAAAACTCTTAACAGAAGGCTTATCCAGGGAGCCCCACCTGTTGAGGAGCTCAGTTGATGGGGGGTTAATTTCTAGAAGTCTGGAGTAAGTGTGGTCAGTTAAATGGTATTATGGACCGACCGCACGTTTCTATCCCCCGAAATTCATATGTTGCAACCCTAATTCCAAATAGGATGATATTAGGAGGTGGGGCCTTTGGGAGGTAATTCGGTTTAAATGAGGTCATGAGGATAGAGCTCCCATGACGGCATTAGTGACCTTAGAAGAAGAGAAAGAGACTAGAGTCGTTTGAGGACACAGGGAAAAGACAGCCGTCTGTCTTCTCTCCAGGAAAAGGACCCTCACCATCTGGAGGTGCTGGTGCCTTGATCTTGGACTTCCCAGCTTCCAAAACTGTGAGAAACAAGTGTTTGTTGTTTAAACCACCCAGTTTATGGTATTCTGTTGTAGCAGCCTGAACTGATAAAGACAAATGGTTTCTGTATTGCTGATCTTCAGTGAAAACCTCCGTATCCAGAATATGAAACTGCCTGCCTGGGAGGGCTTTTGTGTGGAGGCAGTTTCCCCATTTTACCATGAAGCCTCAAGTCATGTCTACCCAACAGAAGATTTTTCAAGGTGGCTACACTTGAGAGGGAAACTAATTTGTTTCCCTAAAATAACTAAATTCCCTTCCATATTAAGTCCGTATAGCTTGAGTTTGTGCAACCCATCCAACCAGGGATCCTTTCCCCATTGGTAACTCTAATATTATTGCTGATAACACTAGTAAAAATAGTCAACATTCATTGAGAGCTTACTTGATGCCACACATTTGTTCTAAGTGTTTCATAAGAATTATTTCATTTAATCCTTACAACAACCATATGAGGTAGACATTATTGTCCCCATTCTATAGATGAGGCAACTGAGGCCCAGAAAACAGAGCAGCTAGCCCATTATAACAACAAAACACAGCAGCACCGGGGTTTGAACCTAGGCGATGCCCCAGATTCTGAAGTCTCCTCACCACTAAACAGTACTCCCTGTTGGTCACCAGCTCCCCTCATCCACACATCTATCCATAGTGACCCTAAATATAGGCCACGTGGAAAAGAGAGTTCACCATGCCTTTGGGAACTCATATCTGGAAGGCAGGCTTGTGTTTACAAAATGCCTTCCCATGGCTATTCTCCCCTGGTCCTTGTAGAACATGGTGGCTAGGTCTTCAAGGTCATCCTTGCCTTTCAGCAAATGCTGTGTCCTGGGCTCTGTGGGGTATATGGTATAGAGACAAGACCATGCTTTATTCTGTCTCATGGATTAGCTTCTCACAGCCCATAAGGGCAACACAAGCTTGGCACCCAGCAGAACATTCCTGGAGGAAACAGCCTTGTCAGTGTGCAGGTACTCATTTAAATTCCAGACCCTGGTTTTTAAGACATACATCTTCAGTGGGCATATGTAGTGATAGATGAAAACAGAAATGGTTTTCCACTGTTTCTGTATTATTAGATTTGACCTACTATTGAAAGAGCAAAGAAAGAGTGGAAAATTAAAGGTGATTTGATATTAGCCTCCTATTCATATTAGAAAAAGTAACTGCTCTTGCGGTTTTCCTCACAGAGGTGTCTTTATTCATTTGACATGCCTTTAATAACTAATTCTAGTTGTCTGGTTGCCAAGAAAGATTTCCTACAGGCAGACTTGAAAGTGACTCGAAACTCTTTGCATGCCCGGCTTCAAATGATCCCAGAACAGCAAACATTCAGCTTCCCTCCAGACTTCTGAAGTGTGGGAATAACATGAAAGAATGAACAAGAATCATTCTGCAGCCTGCCTATGCTATGAGCAGAGCTGTCTGGCAGAGGTTATGGCTCTGTCTACATGGACCAGGCATAGTGAGATTTGGAAATAATCTCATGCATTTGATCCATGGAGTCAGCCAAACCAAATGATTTATTTCAAGAAAATAAATCTACTTTGGGGCCAGAATGGTGTAGGTCAGTCATAAAGAGACTGAGCTTTCCTCTCTCTGCATAGACCTGGAGTGGGCAGAGAAAGGCTGGGAAAACCACCACAATTGTTCTCATAGGGTCACAACCAAATAACTCATGCTGTGAATATGTACATATATTCACTACAACGGTCATTCATCTACTTATGGCAGGTTAAGTGGATGACATACATACATAAACTAATTCTCGCAAGAATCCTACTTATGAGGTAAGAGTATCATTATTCCCATTTTACAAATGGGAAAACTGAGCCTCTGAGATGTTCAATAATTTGCCCAGGACTCACAGTTTTGGAAGTAGAAGTTGGCTAGTGTTCATCGGACATTTCTTTTTTTCCTCGTGGGCACACAACAAGATGCCACTTTCCCTCCCGTGAAGTTAGATGCAGCCATCTGACTGAATTCTGACCCATAGAAAATGGATAGAAGTGACATACGTCATTTCCAGTTCCTGCCCATGCATGATTCTCTCTTTTCCTATTCAATGACTGAATGGAGAGGATTCTGAGGACTTAGAAAGGATAGAACCTGAATATGGAAGAATACAGGATTCTAACCAACTGCTTTGAGCAGAGCCCCTTCATCAGCCTGCATTGGATGGTGATATGAGCTAGAAATAACCTATTGTGTTAAGCCACTGAAATGTGATGATGGTTGGTTCCAGCTGAAAACCTAAACTGATTATTAATGCAACTCATAAGCTGCTTCCAAACCCAAAAACTCTAACATTTATGCTCTTAACCTTTTCTCTTGTCTGTAACCACATGGCGTCTCATCAACTTATCCCCAGGGGACATTAGGAGCTGTTCCCTTTTTTTGAGTATCAGTTTCCTTTCTGCTCTAGAGGTCCTAATGTGGTGGTGTTTTTGCTTTTCACTTTTCTACCTAAGCAGACACATTTCTGTTGTTGTTGCTTTTTTTTTTTAAGAATCTGCTAACAGCTACACCTCCTATTTCTTGGTTAATCTATCCCCATCGTGGGGCTCTGCATATTCAAGTTGTCTTTGATTTCTCCTCTGCTATGTTGTTAGTAACATCTGATCAGTTACTTGTATCTCTTCCATCCTTGTCCTTCACTCTATTTCCCCTTATCAGTCTCACCTGGTTTAATCACAGCACTCTCCAAACTTGCCTCTTCTCCTCCTACCCATCATCCCATTGACTCCAAAAGGACCTTCCTAAAACAGAGCTGGTCCCAGTATCCCCAGCATCAAATGTTTTCATGTAAAGTCTATCAATATCATAATTCAAATACCCTGTAATCAAGCAATTCCACTTATATGAATTTATAGATACATGCACAAAATGATGTACATACAAACATATTCACTCCATCATTGTTTGAAGTGGCAAAAGATTGGAAACACCAAATATCCATCAGTAGAGTCTTGTTACATCAACTATAGAATGCAATGAGCTCCACCTAAAAATCTCCAAGATTGGCCGGGCGCGGTGGCTCACGCCTGTAATCCCAGCACTTTGGGAGTCTGAGGCGGGCGGATCACGAGGTCAGGAGATCGAGAACATCCTGGCTAATGCAGTGAAACCCCGTCTCTACTAAAA